>NC_081199.1:14800158-15168491 GCF_902713425.1 Acipenser ruthenus
TTTCCAGTCTGACCTTGGCGCACTTAAACTCCTCGGTTAGAGCAGAGACTGGTAGCTGCAGTATTCCTTTACCATAAAGTCCCACTCTGCTGAGGCAGCGTGGAACTCCCAACCATTTCCTGATGTATGAAATGATTAAAGCTTCCAGCTTCTCTACTGTTGTCAAAGAAACCTCGTACACAGTCAGTGGCCACACCAACCTCGGCAGTAGACCAAACTGAAAGCACCAGAGTTTTAGTTTGCCTGGTAGAGCGCAGCTGTCTATGCTCTTCAACCCTTCCACTGCTTGTTGTCTAACTTCTCCCACATGAACTGTATAACTAACTTTGCTCCAGCTTACTATTTTTCATACCTTCAGTGGATGGAAGTGGAAAGGTCTTTCTGTTTGTTCCCCATCAGGTTTGCACATTTTCACTTGTTGTTTCCTGGTATAATTATAAAGACAGTAAGTTAAGGAAATCTAAACATGGCTTCTATTGGTTATTTGATATTGATCTACTTATTACGCAAGGACTCAAAGGGATCGCTACACTGCAGAGGGTATGATAACCCTGTCAGGAATACTGCTGCGGGTCATTATTAATGATTTGGATATGTGGCTGTATTTATTTCTACACTCTTTATTACTATCTGTGGTACTACTGTTATTGTTGATGATAATCTTTCCTCTAATTAGACTTTGTCCTTAAGTTTGATTCTTTATTGGTAAATGGAAACTATTTCCCTTCAAGGTCTACTACTGTGTTCATTAAAATGACCCTGTTTGATGTTTAGCATTTTTCTTAGCGCTCTTACTTCGGTCACTTTGGCCTTGTCCCTGCTGAATCATTGCCTGTTAATGGATGTATAATAGAATAATGTACGCTGCATTTCTTTGTTTGTAATATAGTGACATGTTTGCAGTTGATTTTGTTTCTGTTTTGCAAGATGGTTTCGCTCACAGCAAGCCCCCTCAGGGTAATTTGGGTCACGCTGACAGTTGTTGTATTGGGGGGGGGGGGGGGTGAGAGGCTGGGGGGGGGGGGGGGGGGGGTATAGCGGATTGATGAACACCCACCTGACTGGCAACGCAATGTGAGTGTCGACCAGATTGAAGCATGCCCAGGGAATAACAGTTTTCATTGATTGGTAAAGATCTGCTTCTAGACATGGCATAAGCATGAACATGCATGTTTTTCTGCACACAAAGGTGTGATTCTTAGGGTTTCCACAGAGGTTTTTGTAAGCAGCTGCACTTTAATCAGCATCACTGTGGTCCCCAGTGCACAGTAGTAGAGTGCGGAGTCAAACAGCTGCGTGTTTGAGATTGACAAATAAGTCATCTTTGTTGAAGTATTCAAGTGTCCTATAAACCTTCTGTCAGATTCTTCAGATCTGAGCTCCTTGCTGCCACCACTTGCTTTATAGTGATGGAGAATATATCTGGGATTCCTCCCTGGTGTCTGCTGGTACCAGAACAGATACTCAGTGTATGCGTTATTCGACAGAGAGTAATTGCAGTAGATCTTGGTTTCCTGGGTCTCCTCAGATGTTTGGAGATCCTTCCATGGACGCACCTCATCTCCATAACTCAGCCCTGGAAATGAAGCACAGTGGTTAGGAGCAGCTCACTGGGAGCATCACAGAGTATGGAATAGGAAAATAATGCATTGTAAATAAATAATTACCAAAATAAAGACTATACAAGACAATGAGAACCATTGTGATCAGCGTTCTTCAGTTCAGAAAGAACACAGACAGTGTTTAGGTTTGTGTTCAACCAGCCAGCATCTACTGAGGGAATGATGTAGAGCTCATAAGAGTGCTTCACTTCTTCAGCGTAGAAGACACGCCCCTTTCCCTCATCCAATCACCACAGCCTGAGGCACAAGCAGATCAATTGATGAGCAGTTTCTGTTGTTGTTACTTACTGGTGAGTTGGGCATTTCATTTCCATTTATAAGTATTGTTTATGTTGTACAGTATGTATATCTTGAAAAAGAACAAACACTGTTTTCTGTTACAGTTGACCAGTGTATGGTACACACAGTAGCTACGATCACAAGAGTGGCTACAATGTCCCAGATGGTCTCTTCAATAAAGTGTGACTTTACAAACATATATTTAAACTTGAACCACTCCTTGAAATCTTCACAATTACAGTATTTTAAAATGAAGAGATCTGCACTTCACTGTACAATCGCTTGTTGAACTGGAGAAAAGTAACTTGGCCTTATTGGAGATGGCAGAAAGGTGCTACATAAATGTACATTTGTTCATACATTCAGTGACACCATAAACACACTTTGTCATAATTCATTTGCATTACTAAATTACTGAAGGCAATTAAAAAAAGTTGTGTGAAAAGATGGAAATCTGGGACATCATTATATAAAAATTAGTAATGCAGTTCTACAGGGATTTCGAAAAGTAAAATTGATGTTTGAACAATTTAGATTTGTACCCTATTTGCCTCATGCACTATTAAAAAGTATAGAACAATAACAATACATTGGCAATACAATAATAATGACAGTCGTTGTGCTGTTGTTATGCTTATTTTTATTTGTAACTTTTACAATTGCTCTGTGTATCAAAACTTGTTGTCTTCTGCCATCTAGTGGTTATAGTTTAGAATACAGTGTACAGAAATATGCAATTAAAAAGCAACACAAGACCACATGTATATTGTAATAAAGAATTGTTCCTTTAACTGTTTTACTGCTAGAGCAAGATGACGTCCAAGAGCAATCTGTCAAAAAAACACCCCTTTTGCACACAACACTCCTCTTGTCACGCCTCACTCCTCTTTGAGGCGCGCGCCCCTCCTTCTCGAGTTGTGAGTGACTCCTCCTCCCTTCTCTAGTCATTCCTAAATATCGGTACACCTCCTTTTCACAGTAAAGTATAAGGAAGCTAAAGGTGACAGAAGTCACCCATGGCATGGCAACCGAGAGTCAGGTTTGAATGCAGAAACTAAATAGCCTGACATTGATTAGAAATGCATGGGGATACTGTTGTATTATTTGGTGTTTACAACATCACTGTCAGCAAGGACATAACGTGTCCTACTTGATACAGACACATGAGTGTAACATTAATATGATTAGTAAGTGTGTATAAATTGCAATAAGGATGTCTTGCTATGAGAACACATGCTGGACAGTCCAAGTACAAGAGGAAGCAGCATGAAGTTTTTGTATAGGTGAGATACAGACTGACACAGTGTGGGCCTCAGAGCACAGAAGTATGTGGCAGAGTCAGACAGCACAGCTGCAGAGAGAGTCAGATTAAAGGTCTTCTCACTCTTGTCATGAGATGCAGAGAAACGCTCTTTAAATCTTGGATTATCATTGAGGTACTCATTGAACAAGAGCTCTGGAGCTTTATTGTGTTCCTGGATGTACCAGAAGAGGTCCGGGCTGCCTGAAGTTTCATACTGGCAAAATAATATTCTTTTCTCATTTTCTGTCAAGTGAATTGAAGGTAATTGATGGACTGTGTCTCCTTGTGTCATACCTGATAAACAATAGAAAGAAATATTGAAGAAATATATCAATTATTAGTGTAAAAATGCCAATAAATAAACAATAACACCAGAATAATTAATTGCAGAGAACAATAACTGTTTATTTTGAAAAATGTACATTTCAAAATAACAGAGCAGTTCTATTGTTAGTTGAAAATAGAAAGGTAATGTTTAAATGAACCAGAAAGCCCCTGTGTTCCATCATGTTATGTCTACTTACCTACGACACACACCAGTATGATATTGACTAGGTGAGCCTTTCCTCCTTGAAGCATCATTGTGTGCAGGTTGAAGTAGCTGTGACTGCCCTCTCTCCTGCACTGAAGTGTCAAACCAGAGCAGTGAAGAGCCTCTCTATACCCTTTGGCAATGCCTGTCAGTCATCCTGTGGTGGGAGTGACTGCTCATGTTATTATTGTATTATTAGTATTCAATTTATTAGCAGACACCCTTATCCAGGGCGACTTACAGTATAATTGTTACAAAACAATCACATTATGTTTACATACAAATTCTGGTACCCATTTTATACAGCTGTGTTTTTTTACTAGAGTAGCCTAGGTAAAGTACCTTGCTGAAGGGTACAGCAGCAGGGTCCCCACCTGGGATCTGACCCATGACCCTCCGATCAGGAGTGCAGAGCCCTGACCACTACTGTGCTCCACACTGCTGTTCACACATCTGTTTCTGACCAGGGGTGACAAGGAGTAAAACCCTTCTGAGTAATATACTGTATCAATCTGCCTTCCCCATGCTATTAACCCAGAGACTTATTTCTCTTGAATTCTGTCTTTTTGCAGAGTTGTCTGTGGTTCTGTTCTAGTTCCTCTTAAGGTTGTTCTCCACGCTGACAAACTATTCCAGCAAACCGCTTCTCAAAGATTGTATCTAAGCTGATGGGAGGAAGTGTTAATGGGAATCCAATGTGTATTGCACAGAGCTCAGAAGATCATTGATTATGTATTAGTATTGCACAGAGAACAGAAGATCATTTATTATGTATTAGTATTGCACAGAGCTCAGAAGATCATTGATTATGTATTAGTATTGCACAGAGCTCAGAAGATCATTGATTATGTTTTAGTATTGCACAGAGCTCAGAAGATCATTGATTATGCTCTAAGAACTTAAGGTTTGAAGGCCGAGACACGCACTTTCCGTCCCATCGAGACCAATTGCACGCAATCATTCGCATCATTATAGCCTGTCATACACTGTCCCATGTGGTCATTTGAGATACAATTTGGGTATCACACTTAAACATGTTTAAACCTTGTGAGCCGACTGAAATCAATCGACCGACTCAATCCAAAACGCATCTCGGAGTATCATATACTCACTGCCTGAGGCAACTGAAAAAATGTGAGTAATCACATGGGACAGTGTATGATGGGTTTAATTGCACTGTATCCACATGGGACAGTGTATGATGGGTCTAATCACACTGTAATCACATGGGACAGTGTATGATGGGTATAATCGCACTGTATTCACATGGGACAGTGTATGATGGGTCTAATCACACTGTAATCACATGGGACAGTGTATGATGGGTATAATCGCACTGTATCCACATGGGACAGTGTATGATGGGTTTAATCACACTGTATCCAGCCGAATGGAATATTGTAAAGGGGACGGGAGTCTGGATGAGGAGAAATAGCAGACTGGATAATAATAAATCAAAAAATAAATAAATAGGCATCAAGACTCCCTTCTCTCATTGTGTTGTGTGAGAAACAAAGGGATGGGCTATGGGATATGTATTTAATAATATGGGTGATGATTTTATTTAAGAAGAGATAGTAGGAATATAAAAATCAAATACAATGTGTTAGTAATAGACAGTGAATGAGATAACTAGCCCCAGAACAAGATGACTTAAATAGTAGCAAGGAACAATTGTAAACAGAAGCCCAGCAACCATACAGGGCAGTGCTGCACTCAGAGGCAGACAAGAAGATTCACTGTGTCTACAAATGCAGCCTCAACAGCTGGGTTTACCGAACACAGAATATACTAAAAACCTTTCAAAAATAGCAAACATTGTCTGAACATTTAAGCATTGTCTGAGTCTTTCAAGCAAATTACCAAACCATGCTAATAGCAAATAGTTGTATAAACAATTTAAATGAACATGTTTTTTTTATTATTATTTACTTTTTTTTTTTTACAGAATGAATGTCAGTAGAGTCTAATGTCCAATTAAAGGGCTGTTGTCCTGTTTCATGTGCAGATCCACCAGATGCAGGCTGTTCAGTTCTGTTAACTCCACTCTGTGTTTCTGTCAGGTCCTCTCACAGCTTTCAAACACTGTGCCTCCACTGCACAGTAATAGGTCACAGAGTCTTCTGCTTGTGAATTGCTCACATTAAAAACCCCAGAGCTCTTCCCCTTGTCCAGCGACCCACTGAACTGTGAGTCTTTCATTGGGTCTGAAACCAAGATCATCACATTCTCTGGGCTTCTGTTTGGCCTCTGTCTGTACCACTGAAGACTCCTGACAGCAGAAGCTGTGTAGTTGCAGTGAAGGGTTGCAGTCTCCCCTTCACTCACAGTCAGTGATGGTGCTGTCTGAGATACTTGAGCCTGAGATCTCACACCTGCAGAAACACATTTACAAACAAGAGACAACTTGAAGAGTCAGCTGTGGAATTTCCTGTACATTTTGTCTGGTTTCTTTCACATCTCATATATCATAGTATAATGATATTGGTAATTACGTATTACATGCATATTACCGTTATATCAGAATTGAGCAGTATTTTGACATAATGACAAGTCCTAGATACAAATGTACAGAACCTGGTACAGGGGAAATGAACAGTAATAAATCCTCAGATACTCACAGTGTAAATAAACCAGTGTGTTTATCAGGAGGTATAAGAATCCAGACTCTGTGCTCATGATGGGGGCTGTTGGAGTGATCAGAAAGAAAAACAGATTAAAGCAGCTGTGAAGCAGCTTCTTACTGTGCCAGTGCAGTACAGTAACCCCTCCTACCAGTGTGCAGTGAAGATTCAGAGCTGTGAAGCAGCTTCTTATTGTGACAGTGCAGTACAGTAACCCCTCCACCAGTGTGCAGTGAAGATTCAGAGCTGTGTTTCCTGTCTTATTTACAAATGAGTTACTATTTCAATGAGAATTTTAACACATTGACGTTAAAACAGCTGTTTACACATCCTACCTCTGTAAAGTGCTCTGTGATGGTGGTCCTCTATGAAAGATGTTATATAAGATAAAGATGATTGCATTTAAATCATAGACTATTGCACATGCGTTTATTCATATACAGTCCTGCCTATTTGGGGTTTTTTTGGGTTTAACCCAAATGCAGAGATAAGCTTTTGGGTAAAACCCTAAAATCAGAACCCCTAGTTATTACTTATATGTTTGTAAACAAATGAACCAGTACATCATATGTCTGCTGTGTGTTTGTGAGGCTCTGCAGTTGTTCATTGTCACTGTGGGCCTCAGCACACAGCAGTACACGGCAGAGTCACACAGCTCTGTCTGCTGGATTGTTAAAGGGACGGTTTGGGATGTTTTGTTGACAGTGGCGTTAAATCGCTGTTTGAATCTGACAGCATTATTCTTGTAACCAAACAGATCCCTTTGAAGCATGTACCTTGGAGAATCATTTGGGTATTGTATGTACCAGAAAAAGTCAGGTGAATTGCTACTAGTGCTGTAACAACAGCCAAGTTCAGTTGTTTTCCCCTCAGTAACGTTCAGATTGTCAGGAGACTGAGTCACCTTGTCTGCAGCAATGCAACCTGAAAAGAAAGAATGCTCAGAAATGAAACAAATCAATTATTAAATAAATAAATATATACATGAAATATCTTACCAATCCAAGGTAGTATAGTCACAATAAACAGAATATTACAAGTCATTATATACAGTTGAACAGTGTGTTCACCCTCCAGCAATGCTTAGCAATGTTATTTTTACAGACGACTGAAACTCTTCAAGTCTCTCCCTGAGTCTCCTCACAGATCTGTCGGCGTGTCTCAGTACTTTCACTGTGTGCTTGTTACAATGTCGCCCCCTACAGGAAGATGTCACACTATAATCGGGAATGGAGAACATGGGGAATTTTCTTTTGTATTGTATTGTTCAATCAATCAATCAATCAATCAATCAATCAACCTTTATTTAATATAGCGCCTTTCACAAAGCAATGCCTCCAAGTGCTTTACATGGCTAAAACAGAAAATACAAGCAGGAAATACAATAATCACAGTAAATGAAAATACATGAGCAGGAGAGTAAATGCATCAATAAATAGATAAAACAGAAGTAAATAAAAACAAGATCAATAAAACAATAAGAATGCAATGCAATTAAATGCATAAATAGGAAGATAAACCATATCAATAAAAACAAGATCAGTGAAACAATAAAACCATAGACGATAAAGAAAATTATCATTTTAAGATAAAAAAAGATAGATTACAAAAATGTGTCTTCAGTCTTATTTTAAAAGCTGCAACAGTTGGTACTTCCCTTAGAGAAATGGACAAATCGTTCCATAATTTAGGAGAACTAGTATTGGTGGCAGAACTGAAAGCTCTGCCACCAATACTAGTTTTTAAAATATTTCTAAGATGAAAGAAAGACTCTTTATTGTTGTATTGTTGTTTCATGTTCTAATAAAAATGTTATCACGTTTTTTTTTTTGTTTGTTTTTTTAAATGAAGATGAAGATGATGTTTATTTAATCCACTAGGTGGCAGCAAAGCACCACAGTTGTTTCCTTCCGCTGAAATAAAACTGAACAGGAAATCTCTGAAAGGATCTGCTTCAGAATTTCTAAATATGTTCTGTAGGGCAAAAACATAGCTTGCAAATGTAATGTATGTTTAGTTTCTCAGTTCATGACATTTAAATGTCTTCTTTTCAACAGCCCCCCTTCTGTCACAGCGGTGTGGAGTCGTGGCATTGTGCTTCTTGTTTCAGAGGTGTAACAATGCAAACTGCACATGTGGTGAGTTTATGGTGACCTTGGATTTATGGGACATCACAAGTTTAACACTTTTGGGTGCTTTGATTGTGTTAAAGAGGCTGAATTAAATATTTTGTTTGAAGAAGATCTATTGAGATTGGACTACTGTTACTCTATTCCAGCTGCTCTGCTTGTGCCATTTAGTCTCTTTGACTTATTCAGAATGATGCTGCTCACTTTATATTTTCTCTGCTTCGCTTCTCTCATGCCACTCCTCTCTCTCGTCCTCTACATTGGCTGCCTATCCCTGCCCTTATCAAATGTACCACCACCCTCTTCAACATTCCTACCTCCAATCTATCGTCTCTCCCTCTATCCCTCTTGCCCTCTCCGTTCAATCTCTCGTCTCTCCCTCTATCCCTCTCGCCCTCTTTGTTCAATCTCTCGTCTCTCCCTCTATCCCTCTTGCCCTCTCAGTTCAATCTCTCGTCTCTGCCTCTATCCCTCTTGCTCTCTCTGTTCAATCTCTCGTCTTTCCCTCTATCCCTCTTGCCCTCTCTGTTCAATCTCTCATCTCTCCCTCTATCCTTGGGCAGCAGTGTGGAGTAGTGGTTAGGGCTCTGGACTCTTGACCGGAGGGTCATGGGTTCAATCCCAGGTGGGGAGACAATGCTGCTGTACTCTTGAGCAAGGCACTTTACCTAGATTGCTCCAGTAAAAACCCAGCTGTATAAATGTTTAATTGTATGTAAAAATAATGTGATATCTTGTAACAATTGTAAGTCGTCCTGGATAAGGGCGCCTGCTAAGAAATAAATAATAATAATAATAATAATAATAATAATAATCCCTCTTGACCTCTCTGTTCAATCTCTCTTCTCTCCCTATATCCCCTCTCACCCTCTCTGTTCAATCTCTTATCTCTCCCTCTTGCCCTCTCTGTTCCTCTTGTTCTAGCCAGCTGGTCATGCCTTTCCTCAGGTGCTCTACTCTACTTTGGAATAGACTTGTAGACTTTACAAAACGTATCTTCTGCCTTGAACATTGCATGAAATAATTCTGTACGGTCATAGGTGTGTAAATTCCTCTCATAATCTGAATCCTGAAACCTGAACTGTGCAAAGTAACCATGTCCTGTAATGTGGAATAGAAAGGGTCACTGCTGCCCTGTGGTAGAGTTTACTATCAGACTCAAGCTGTGTTTCCATCTGTCTCGGGGGAATCTAGTGTAGAAGGAGGTTTTTGTATGGGGTGAGATACAGAGTGACACAGTGTGGGACTCAGAGCACAGAGTCAGACAGCACAGCCGCAGAGAGAGTCAGATTAAAGGTCTTCTCACTCTCGTCATGAGATGCAGAGAAACGCTCTTTAAATCTTGACTCTGTAGAGGAGTATAAACCAAGCATGTGTTGTGGAGTTTTGTTACGTTCCTGAATGTACCAAAAGAGGTTCAGAGAGCCTATTGTCTCATATTGACAATGAATTGTAGTGTTCTCATCTTCTTTTACTAGAACTGAAGTCTGAGACTGAGTCACTGAGTCCCCGTTTGATATCCCTGAAAACAAAAGAAAGAAAATGTCATATTAGTTTAAATGATGCTATGAAACTTTAACAAGGAAATATTAAACATCTATCTTCAAATAACAATACATGTGTAATGAAATACCTGGAGGGAATTTCTTCAAAAGTATCTAAATCCATAACATGTGCTCACCAGTGCACCTCCCACTGCTCCACCCCTTTCTCAAAGGAAGGCATGTTGAGGAACACAAGACAACAAGTCTGTTAGCATTAGGACAGGCTTTCCATGGACTTTTATATTTCAATAGATAAAGCAGTCATTAGAGGTTAAAACACATATGTGTATGAATAGCGACATGGAATGGGGGGGCTGGGAATGCTGAGGGGGGCCCAAGGGAGGGGTGTCCTTGCACGAACACGGGGTGCCGCGGGTCTGCAGGGGGTTTGTTTGGTAACCCTTGCTTGTGGTCATGCTTGTGGAGTGACCACCCTGAGTTTTGCTTGTGCCGTACAACATTGCATATCCGACCCCCTGAAGACGGGTTTAGGCGGATTTGTGAAAAAGTCGGGTTTTGCGAACATCTATAGTAAAAGCATTTACACATCCATAAATAGGTTAGTGAACAAAAAAAAGCATGCAAACTGCTTTAAACATGGGGACATTTTTTTCTTTTAAAGTAAGCAAATGTAAACAAGATTAATTATGCTACAATACACAGTGTTGCTATGTGGTTTGCTATAAGCCATTTCCATGCAAAGCTTTAAAAAATACATAGAACAACAGTAAATGCACTGTAACCTGGAACTGATGGCTTCTTTCTTAACTCTAGAAGTCCCTGCTTCCCTGGTTCTGCTTACAGCAAACCCATCCCAATCTCTCACACCAATCTGGACAACAAACAAGGACAGACTGGAAGCAGGGTGACCACAGCTCTTGTTTTTTTCCGCACTTGCTTCATTACGCTGACCTCCACAGGTTTCTGATGGATGATTTGCTGGTTTTCTTTTCCAAAACTGTTTTGCTGGAGTTTGCTTTGGACCAATACTCACTCTGGGCAGCATTATCGCTCTCCACATGGGCTCCTGCTCTCGCCAGTTCTGACACAATACGGACGCTCCCTCGGAGGCAGCTTGCTAGTTTGGGGTTGCTGTTGTTCAGGATGCGCCTCTTACTACTTTATCCTCACGCAGCTCTGGTTTCCATTTCATGCACAAAGATCGAAAGTCATAAGCAAAGTCCTGCATTTTCTCATCCGGCAGTTCTTCTACCTCTGTCTGGAAGTCCATTGTCATGAAGGCTTGGGCAAACTGTCTTTAAAGTTTTCCCATAACAAGATTCCATGACGCTAAGCAACCCACCAGCTCTTCGCTGACCCTTTCAGCACAGAGGATAAGGTGACTAGAATCAGCTGTCTTCATAGACCGAAGAGCCAAGAACCCATCAAAACGGTCAAGGAAGTCGACCGCGTCGCTGCTGGCTTCCCCTCCAAACTCAGGGAAAGTGATCTTGATCGGCAGTTTGGCGTGGACTCCTCCATCATCCCTCATTGAAATGGCCTTCTCCATAACTCCTTGATCTGAGAGTTGGGGATGGCCGACATGCTGACCTTCCTTGCAGGTGTTTAAAACTGTGGTAGTCGCTGAGGAGTGACCTTCTTAAGAATCTTCTCAAGTTCTGCCTCCCAGAGTGCATTGCAGCATTGCAGGCACAACTGCTCTCTCTAGATGTTTTAGGGCCTGTACCATCCGCTCCCTCATATCTTCTATCTTGATCTGAAGAGAGTTGCGCAGGAGATCTTCCCGGTTCATACTGCTCTCTTGTGATTGTCTCGGCTCACCTTCCAGGGCCTCTATACAGAGGGTAACTTGTCTTGTGTGTTCAGTGCTTTGTTCCAGTGCATCTTTATCAGCAAGGTAACTTTCCTCCTCATCACCATTGCCCCCGGTGAGTTCTGTAACTTCCTGCATAATATAGAGGTCACTCAGGCGGTAGTTTATCTCAGTGATTGGCTCACGTATGGTAACATGTCTACCTGTACTTTCAGGTAGGCTGAAAGAAGACAAAGTTTGTTCTTCTGACATTCTATATTTTGGAAATAAAAATACTGTAGAATTTAGAAATTTATTTGGACACAGGTGATCCCCGTAAGGGCCACCAATTCTGTAACAATACACCACCCTGTTAAACAGGTATTACTGGGCACGACTGAATCCAAACAAGGCCCAGATTATTACAGTGACCAGGTTATCAAAGTGAACTGTACAGCGAAAAGAAAACAAAGGATGACTTATGATAATAACAAACAAAATATGGTTTATTGCAAAATATGGTTAAAGGCTGGAAATGTCAGAATAAATAACCAACAAAAACAAACACAAAAATAATAAACAACTAGAATAATATATCTGGTGAATAAACAAAACGCTGAATTTATAAAGAGAAATGAAGTTCAAAAAATTATCAAAAGAAAACTAAACAGTCCTACAAAGGTTTATGAAGTCCAGTTTAGAAGGTCAGATGAAAAAATCAAAATGGTAATGATGAGAGATAATTACGGTCAGGAACTTCTGAGCGTTGAAATAATTTTAATCCAGTTATGAGAAATTGATTAAAGAAATCCAAACAGACACTTATAAACTGAGAAACAACAAACTCTCAGGCAATGGAACTATTCTGTAAATCAAACCAACAAACAATAAATAACCTTCAAGCTGAGGAATACAGAAAAATAAAACAGACTTTGTACTTAATGAATAATTCAAAAAAAGCAAAAACAAAAGCCTGATATAAACTTGTGACAGAAATACAATGAGTTCTGGTGATAAATCTTCCTCCCGACCTGTGAGGGCGCTAAAGAACGGGAGGAGAAGTATCTGGAAGGGCTGGCCTGACAGTTCGTTTCCGGGACCGGGAAGTGTGTCAGCCTGGAAGGAAGCGAGACTCTGTTGTAAGACTGTATTGATTTGACAGGTAAACGAGGGGCAGCTGCAAGTAATAAGGCAGCTGCAACCGTTTACCTAGATATCATGCGGGATTACATATAGGGGCCAGGGTAACGCTGATCTTTTCCTTCATTTGGGTTAAACGTTTGGAGAGAGAAGGATCGAGAGAGGAGCTCTCATCGTTAAAAAAGGGAATAATTACATGTTGTGTTGTGTTGTGTTTGTCTGTGTAATTGTCTGTGTTTTTCACCACCAGACAGTTAAAGCACTACTCCGGAGCTGTCGCCAACAAGGGTCAGCACTATCCGGAGCACCACTGCACCCCGCACTATCTGTGTTTGCCCCAGCAATACTGCGCTCACCCAGGACTGGTGACCGTCTGTTTGTTTTTGTTCAGGACTGTGCCTTGTTTATTGTTATCCCCGTGCGTTACACATCGTTGTGTATCGCCGGGGATTTAGTTGCTTTGCGGTCACCAGACCTGGAAAAAAGAATAAAGCACTGTTTTCACTGGAATACCGTTGTCTGCCTGTCACTCCTGCACCGCATCACCGCTACACCTGTTCCCCTTACTTACCACTTTGCCACACTTGGTGTCAGAACACGGATCATGGACCGCAACGCACTGGCGGAGCTGCTGCAGGCACTGGAGAGCAGACGCGACGCAGAGGAGAGAAGGAGGGAGGAGCGCTACACAGCGCTCATTGAACGGGTAGGGCTGGCCGTGGCTGCAGCGACGACCCCTACCACAACACCGCAGATGTCGCCCCCGAAGGCACGGGCAATGAAAATGTCGGCGGAGGATGACCCGGAGGCGTATTTGGTGGCGTTCGAGCGGCTGGCTACCGCGGCGGCTTGGCCGCGGGAGTTCTGGGCCAGCCAGTTGGGACCCTGCCTGATTGGGGAGGCTCAGGCAGCCTACCAAGCAATGAATGACCAGCACGCCACCGAGTACGACCTGGTCAAACAGGCTATCCTCCGCCGGCTAAACATCACTACCGAGACCCACCGGGCGCGGTTTAGGGAATACCGGAGAGCCCCGGAGACACGCCCCAGGGTGGTTGCGGAGAGGTTGTGCGACCACATGGTGCATTGGCTGACCCCCGGGAAGAAGACCGCCCAGCAGATGGGGGAAGCCATTGTGGTAGAACAGTTCTGCCATGTGGTCGGCGCCGAGACCCAGGCGTGGATACGGCGCCACAACCCCGACACCCTGGAGGAGGCGGTCAAATTGGCTGAAGATTTTGAAGACTCCCTGACCTCTGCCCGGATCGGGATCCTGTCAGCCCCTGCCCTTCGGAGCAGCCGAGCTCTCTCTCCCTCTCCTCCAACACCATCACCACCACCCCCCTCGTTCCAGGGACCCCGACCTCCCAGAGCACCGACCCCATTGGGCCCCCTTGCCTCCCCCCCATGGAGACCAAGGTTGGCCCCCAGCTGGGGTAGAGGTGCTGCCCCTGCCCCGTTGCCATACCAGCAGCGGGACAGATTTGTAACCTATGCCCCCTCTGTCCCTCCTATCTGTTTTAGGTGCCACCAGCCGGGACATCTGGCCAGGTCATGCCCCGCTGCCATGGAGTGTGACGTGGCCGCGTGCAATTGGGCACCTGAAACTGGTAAGCGTGGGGAAAATGGTCGGGAGGGGCCTTGTCTGATTAATGTTGTGTTAGGGAATGTGAAAACCCACGCATTAGTGGACACAGGGTGTGAGCAGACCTTGATTAGAACAGCTCTCCTGGGCGGTGTGTCGTGGCGGCCACAAGGTCAGGTGGCCATCTCCTGTATCCATGGAGACACGGCGGCATACCCCACCTTAAAAGTATATTTATCGGTAGGACCGATAAAACGTCACCTTGTAGTCGGGGTGGCGGAAAGGTTGCCACACCCAGTTATTCTGGGCCGAGACTGGCCAAAATTCAAAGAATTGATGCAAAAAATGGCAGTCTCAGCCACACACGTAAACGTGGCAGAAAAAAAAAGGAACGGATTGGTGATGTGTTTCCTTTTCACACTGAAATGTTTTCCCCTCTTTTCCGTCCTAGAAAAACGAATAAGGAGAGACGGACCGCAAAATGGGAGGGAGCGTTGTTGAGACAAGGCTGGGGTCTGGTGGGAGAGTGCTGCAATGGTAATAAACGCCAGTCGAAGGGAGTGGGAACGCAGTGTGACCGAGAGAGCGAGGTTACTGGACCGACTAGAGCAGAGGTTATTCCAGCCCCTCTCAATGTACCGGACCCGTGGTACTCAAGCGCGGACCTAGTGTGGGGCCAACATAACGACCCGTCACTGGTGCACGCTTGGGGACAGGTCCGATCCATTGAAGGTAAGGATGTTGAAGGCGCTGGGGCGCTAGTATATCCACACTTCAGTATCAAGGGGCAATTACTGTATAGGGTAAACCTAGCCGCGGGCACAGGACAGCCTGTAACACAATTATTGGTTCCCCCGTCTTGTCGGCTGGAGGTCATGAGGCTGGCGCATGATATCCCTTTTGCGGGGCACCTCGGAGCCGAGAAGACGAGGGAACGGATATTGGCTCGATTCTATTGGGTAGGTCTTCATACTGATGTGTCGAAATATGTAGCCACATGCCCAGACTGCCAGCGAGTAGCGCCGGGTCGGGTGCGCCCCGCCCCTTTGGTCCCACTGCCGATTATTTCCACTCCTTTCGAGCGCATTGCAATGGACATAGTCGGCCCTTTGCTACCTTCTGACTCCGGGTATACACACATTTTAGTAGTGGTGGATTATGCAACGCGATACCCGGAGGCAGTTCCATTGAGGTCCACTAGTGCCGCTGCAATAGCCACAGAGTTAGCGCAGATTATGGCTAGAGTAGGGATCCCCAAGGAGATTTTGACCGATCACGGAACTAATTTTTTGTCCAATACGTTACAGCAGGTGTACAAAATATTAAAAATACGTCCCATCAGGACGTCCGTTTATCATCCACAATCGGACGGTCTGGTGGAACGTTTTAATCAGACCTTAAAGTCGATGCTGAGGCGATTTGTAACACAAGAGCAAAAACATTGGGCATCACTTCTCCCCTACCTCCTTTTTGCAGTGAGAGAAGTGCCGCAGAGTTCAACGGGGTTCTCCCCCTTTGAGCTCCTGTACGGCCGGCAGCCTCGCGGCATTCTCGACCTGCTGAGAGAGGGGTGGGAGGAGCACAAAGGCTCGTCTAAAAATGTAGTGAAGTATGTGCTCCTACTCAGAGATCGCCTGGATTTGGTCGGTCGTTTGGCCCGAGACAACCTCAGATCGGCTCAGCACCGACAAGAGCAGCATTACAACAAAAATGCACGGATTCGAACCTTTCGACCAGGGGACAAGGTAATGCTGCTACTTCCCTCATCAGAGTCAAAACTGTGTGCTAAATGGCAGGGGCCGTATGAGGTGATTCGGGCTATAGGGAAAGTAAATTATGAAATTAGACAGCCCGATCGCCGGAATGAACGTGAAATTTACCATGTTAATTTGTTGAAGCCCTGGCAGGCAAGGGAGGTCTTATTTATAGCCCCAGGCAATATGGAGGATGATTTAGGTCCCTGTCCAGAGACCCCGAGCACAAGAGCGATTTCAATGGGGGAACAGTTAGTTCCGGATCAGCAAAGAGAGCTGCGTAAGCTTATTGAGGAGTTCAGCGATGTTTTTTCTGATGTGCCCGGCAGGACAAACTTAGTTGAATATGACATTATCTCTCCTCCAGGTGTCACAGTGCGAGAGAGACCGTACCGGATCCCGGAAAGTCGACGAAGTGGCGTTCGCAAAGAGGTATGGGATATGCTCGAGCTTGGAGTGATTGAACCTTCCAGGAGCGAGTGGTGCAGTCCTATTGTAATAGTGGCCAAGAAGGACGGCACCAACCGCTTCTGCGTAGATTTCAGGAAGGTAAATGCTATTGCTAAGTTCGATGCGTATCCCATGCCTCGGGTCGACGAACTTTTAGACAGACTGGGAAAAGCGAGGTTTATTTCCACTCTGGACCTGACGAAGGGATACTGGCAAATCCCTCTAACCCGCAGCTCCAGAGAGAAAACCGCATTTTCAACACCAGAGGGGCTGTTCCACTTTAAAACCATGCCGTTTGGGCTACATGGTGCGCCCGCTGCCTTTCAGAGACTGATGGACCAGGTTTTACGCCCACATCATGAATATGCAGCAGCGTATATTGATGACGTGGTGATTTACAGCTCCACCTGGCGAGAGCATTTGGCTAGGCTTGCAGCCGTTCTTCAGTCTCTAAGGGCAGCCCGGCTGACAGCTAACTTAAGGAAATGTGCGTTTGCCAAGACAGAGACTCAATATTTGGGATTTTTAATGGGAAATGGAAGGGTGAGACCTGTGGTCACCAAAATCCAGGCTTTGGTTGATGCAGCGATCCCCAAAACCAAGACTCAGGTGAGGTCACTACTGGGCTTAGCCGGTTATTACCGCCGCTTCATCCCCGAGTACGCCACAGTGGTTAACCCGTTAGTCGACCTCACCAAGAAGAGTGCTCCAAATTTGATTAAATGGTCAGCTGAGTGTCAGGGGGCGTTTGATATGATTAAGCGTAAACTTTGCCAGGCCCCCACCCTTATTACCCCAGATTTCACCAAGAGATTCATCCTTCACACCGACGCCTCGGATGTAGGTTTGGGTGCAGTCTTGTCCCAAAAAGTAGCTGGAGTAGAACACCCGATATTGTACATAAGCAAAAAAATGTTACCTCGGGAACATAACTACTCCGTAGTCGAAAAAGAGTGTTTAGCCATTAAATGGGCTACTCACTCTTTACGATACTACCTGCTGGGACACTCATTTGATCTGGTCACAGACCACGCCCCACTCAAGTGGTTAAGCACAATGAAGGACAGCAATGCCCGGATAACTCGGTGGTATCTGGCATTGCAGCCCTTCATGTACCACATGGTACACCGTGCGGGGAAAGACCACCAAAATGCGGATTATTTTTCCCGGGAGGGGGGAGTAATGGGAAAGGTAGATTTAGCCGAGTGTTCCTTCGGCTCCACTCTGAGCGGTGGGATATGTGACAGAAATACAATGAGTTCTGGTGATAAATCTTCCTCCCGACCTGTGAGGGCGCTAAAGAACGGGAGGAGAAGTATCTGGAAGGGCTGGCCTGACAGTTCGTTTCCGGGACCGGGAAGTGGGTCAGCCTGGAAGGAAGCGAGACTCTGTTGTAAGACCGTATTGATTTGACAGGTATACGAGGGGCAGCTGCAAGTAATAAGGCAGCTGCAACCGTTTACCTAGATATCATGCGGGATTACATATAGGGGCCAGGGTAACGCTGATCTTTTCCTTCGTTTGGGTTAAACGTTTGGAGAGAGAAGGATCGAGAGAGGAGCTCTCATCGTTAAAAAAGGGAATAATTACGTGTTGTGTTGTGTTGTGTTTGTCTGTGTAATTGTCTGTGTTTTTCACCACCAGACAGTTAAAGCACTACTCCGGAGCTGTCGCCAACAAGGGTCAGCACTATCCGGAGCACCACTGCACCCCGCACTATCTGTGTTTGCCCCAGCAATACTGCGCTCACCCAGGACTGGTGACCGTCTGTTTGTTTTTGTTCAGGACTGTGCCTTGTTTATTGTTATCCCCGTGCGTTACACATCGTTGTGTATCGCCGGGGATTTAGTTGCTTTGCGGTCACCAGACCTGGAAAAAAGAATAAAGCACTGTTTTCACTGGAATACCGTTGTCTGCCTGTCACTCCTGCACCGCATCACCGCTACACCTGTTCCCCTTACTTACCACTTTGCCACAACTGTAAACCAAAGAGAAGTTTAAAGAAAGTTGCATTGGTTTTAAACAAAATAGCCAGGTGCTTCCCCTCTTCTTCTCTCTGCCCAACTGCCTATATGGTGGAGCCAAACGGTGGCCCTCTCTGAGTGGCTGGGGAGAATTCAAATTGCCCAATGGGGAGTGGGGCAATTTAAGGCCAAGAATTATGGGCAATGTAAGTTTTTAATGAAAACTACAGACCCTGCTTAAAGGGACAGTTGAGGAAATTATTGTATTTCTCTATGTAGCCAAGTGGGTGCTACATTTTGTATATGAAAATGTTAAAGTCACAACTGTTTCTTTATATTTCCACATGAAGAGACTTTTAAGGTCTTCAAAGCTGGTACCTGTATATCACTATTAATCTACTTGTATCTATTATCATGGGTACCTTCATTAACAGGCTGCAATCTCTTTTTAAAATGACATTTTCTAGACACCAATATACTGCATGTGAGTTGTGTTCTTTTTAAGTTCCTGAGACTGAACTAACTTGAGTGTCTTCTTTACGTCTCGTTTCCATTCTGGTCTTAAGAGCCTGTACATTCTAATGCTATATTCAGCTGATCAAAGCTTTTCTGCATTCATGAGATGTAAAAGACTAGCCATGATCCAAACAGGGTCCCAGGAAACATGTCCGAATTGACCCAATACTGGACCAATGTTGGCAAACCGTTTTGCCAGTATTGGTGCAATGCTGGCAGGCCAATTTGACTGTATTGATACAGTTACGTGCCAGAATTGGGTCGGTATAGTTTGCACAAGGGCCCAGTACATGGCCCAGTTTGGCTAGGAACTGGCACAGTACTGGTCCGTTAACACTAGAACCGCTGAGGGATGAAAGTGGGATTTAAAATTTAAACAACCCTGCGTTTGTGAATGTGATGCGGTTGTCGTTTTTTTGGCAGCAACTTTTCAAAGACTGATGTAACAGGTTTTAGATGATCTCTGAGGTTAAATATTATTATTATTATTATTATTATTATTATTAAAATTATTATTTTTATTATTATTATTATTATTATTATTATTATTATTATTATTATTTATTTCTTAGCAGATGCCCTTATCCAGGGCGACTTACAATCGTAAGCAAATACATTTCAAGTGTTACAGTACAAGTAATACAATAAGAGCAAGATAAATACAATAAGAGCAAGATAAATATGCTTTGTGTCCAGAGAAGTACCCTACTCAGCTCAGTCCAGACGGTTGTCATGCTGATGCGCTGGGGAGGCCGCACTGTGGTTGATCCCCGGAGCCAGCGTGGCAGCCGTTGTGTGTGCAGATGCACCAGGGAGGCAATAAGCTGATCCCCGGAGCCAGCATTACACTTCAGCCATCAAAACCAGGCAGAAGGATATCTACATCATCATATGGAAGGAAACGCAGATGGATCTCATTAGTTTACAGTAGAGCTATGTCTTAGTTGGTTCTTATCTTGGCGAGAGCTGAGTCCAATATCAGCATGAAGTTTAACACCTACTCTCATGTAATGAAAATCATTTTATGCTGTTAATATATTCTTGTCCGCAAGATGGCAGCATGACATTTGTCAAACAGTTTATCCTAAAAGTAACCATCATTTAATTCTTAGACTCATATCAACCAAAAATGAAATTTCTTACACACAATTATTAAGAACATTAATGTGCATGCAGCAACACATAGATACCACTATACATGAAACGTGGTGTATTGTGTCTCCACATATTGGGCCTCATTTACATTCTAAAAGTAGAAGAAGTGGTTTTAGACAATCTCGTAAGACGCATCTTATAACTATATATAAGATGGTATTTACTAAGGTGAATGTCCATTTGTAGACATGTGCTATGGAAATCATTAGCATACCACTACAATACTGTAGTAGCATCTTAATATAAGACGAGTCTTATGAGAGAGACATCATACAGAGTAGGTATCATTTTAAACAGAAAGCTACTTGTTCATAACTCCACACATTTATTTCTGTACCAATCAATAATAATGAGAAAACATCTTCTGGCAAGCTGGGAGGGTGACAGCATTTCCACTGTCAGCTGGGAGGGTGACAGCATTTCCACTGTCAGCTGGGAGGGTGACAGCATTTCCACTGTCAGCTGGGAGGTTGACAGCATTTCCACTGTCAGCTTTAGAGGTTGACAGCATTTCCACTGTCAGCTGGGAGGGTGACAGCATTTCCACTGTCAGCTGGGAGGTTGACAGCATTTCCACTGTCAGCTGGGAGGTTGACAGCATTTCCACTGTCAGCTGGGAGGTTGACAGCATTTCCACTGTCAGCTGGGAGGTTGACAGCATTTCCACTGTCAGCTGGGAGGTTGACAGCATTTCCACTGTCAGCTGGGAGGTTGACAGCATTTCCACTGTCAGCTGGGAGGGTTACAGCAATTCCACTGTCAGCTGGGAGGTTGACAGCATTTCCACTGTCAGCTGGGAGGTTGACAGCATTTCCACTGTCAGCTGGGAGGTTGACAGCATTTCCACTGTCAGCTGGGAGGGTGACAGCATTTCCACTGTCAGCTGGGAGGGTGACAGCATTTCCACTGTCAGCTGGGAGGGTGACAGCATTTCCACTGTCAGCTGGGAGGGTGACAGCATTTCCACTGTCAGCTGGGAGGGTGACAGCATTTCCACTGTCAGCTGGGAGGGTGACAGCATTTCCACTGTCAGCTGGGAGGGTGACAGCATTTCCACTGTCAGCTGGGAGGGTGACAGCATTTCCACTGTCAGCTGGGAGGGTGACAGCATTTCCACTGTCAGCTGGGAGGTTGACAGCATTTCCACTGTCAGCTGGGAGGGTGACAGCATTTCCACTGTCAGCTTGGAGGTTGACAGCATTTCCACTGTCAGCTGGGAGGTTGACAGCATTTCCACTGTCAGCTGGGAGGTTGACAGCATTTCCACTGTCAGCTGGGAGGTTGACAGCATTTCCACTGTCAGCTGGGAGGTTGACAGCATTTCCACTGTCAGCTGGGAGGTTGACAGCATTTCCACTGTCAGCTGGGAGGTTGACAGCATTTCCACTGTCAGCTGGGAGGTTGACAGCATTTCCACTGTCAGCTGGGAGGTTGACAGCATTTCCACTGTCAGCTGGGAGGGTGACAGCATTTCCACTGTCAGCTGGGAGGGTGACAGCATTTCCACTGTCAGCTAGGAGGGTGACTGCATTTCCACTGTCAGCTCGGAGGGTGACAGCATTTCCACTGTCAGCTGGGAGGGTGACAGCATTTCCACTGTCAGCTGGGAGGGTGACAGCATTTCCACTGTCAGCTGGGAGGGTGACAGCATTTCCACTGTCAGCTGGGAGGTTGACAGCATTTCCACTGTCAGCTGGGAAACTGTCAGGGGTGCCACTGTCAACAGGGCCGCCCATGGGACCCTTGAAGCCTCTGTTTCTGACCCGAGACTATGCCCAGGACGTTTGGGACTTTAAGGGGGAGGTGGCCATTAAGGTCGTGTGTGCTACGCACAAGGGGGGGGGGGGGGCGAGTGTGACGGGGAGCCCCACCCCTTTGTATTATTTACTATTATTATTATTGTATTATTTTGCATATATTATTATAAGTATTGTGGTATTGGGTATGTAAATAGGGGGATTATTAGTGTAAATATGTGTGTTGTTGTTATGGTGACGGGTGTGATGTATTGTTGGTGTGTATAGTGTGTAAATGTGAGTGTATGTAATGTGCATCTTGTTTTGCTATTGTCAACCCATTCACACAACAGAACTAGGACCACATGTCAGGTAATGATTGAGTTCTAATGTTTGCTCTGGTTTCACACATTAAGGAAGTCCCTGTTCAAGCATGTATTCATTATATTTCTACAGTTCATTGTGGTTAACCAGACCCTGCTTTCTAATTTAATTTCTATGAACACAGAACACATTTTCAAAGATTACAGAGAAGAAAGTGAATCAAAATGCAAACAGTTTGCCTGCACTGAAACCACTTCCTTTATAATGGACTCATGCCAATGATAGTGTGTGGAAGCAGTTCAACACGACTTTCTTTCATCTTTTACCAGGTAATGGGCCTGTGCCAGTTAGTGCTGAGAGAGTTTTTGTACAGCGTCCCAATGAGTTTTCACACTGTGCTACCCTCAGAGCACAGTGATAGATTGCTGTGTCGCTCAGAGCAAGTTTGGAAATGGTAATGGTAGTAGAAGAGCTGTCTGCTGTAGAAGTGAACCGGCTTTTAGCAAAGTCTGCAGTGTGAGAACCGCTACTGGAGCGAGCTCCTTTGAGCAGTATGTATTCCAGGGCTTGGTTTGAGTTCTGCCGATACCAGTAGAGCCAAATGTTTTGGCTGTCTGCAGTATAAGAGCAGCGGAGCATTACTGACCCTCCTTCTGTTCTGGAGACTGCTGTCTGTTGAGGACTGATGGAATCCCCTCTTGTCATGACTGAACATTGAGGAGAAAAATGAAAATACAAGATAGTCAATAATAAATAATAATATATTTAAACAGAGATATACTTGTCATTGAAGCCAACTCATAACCTCAAAAACAGTTCCTGGTGAGACAACATTATTACCTGCTGGTCTGACACAGAACATATTGAAATACTAAAAGAGCCCTAATACATAAAATGACAATCTTAAAGTAAGAGTTGATGAAGGACACAGTAGATTATAATAATAATAATAATAATAATAATAATAATAATAATAATAATAATAATAATAATAATAATAATAATAATAATAATAATTTAAAATGTAATTGTAAATACCTGGAAGGGTAATGCATGCAATGAAGAACATTATTATTTGTTCCATTGTAGTTCACTGTTTGTATGAGGACAGGATTGACGGTTTCTATCTGTGTGAAGATGTTTATTCTGATGCTGGTGCCACTCTGGGTGGGTGGTTACATTTGTGGTTTCAGACGTCACATATTTCTAACCCAATGAGCAAACACTTGATTAAAAGATTTCATTACAGCTGCTGTGTGTATCGGCTGCAGTATGTGTGGAGTCGACAGTAAGGCAATGCTATAAGAAACTTGACTTTTACATCATCTGAAGTCATTGTCTTTCTGATCATCTTTTCCCTGTTTTTCTCATTCCTGGGAGTCATGCCTCCTTCAGCCATTCCCTGAGAGTTCTGCTATAACAGTGTATCAAATCCTGGGCAGAGATAATAGGCAATCGAAGAAGCTCTCTGTCCTACCTGAAAATACTGAGTGTTACAAGGTGCTGTGTGGCAGCATTGTTGCTGGGTCTCACATTAACATCAATCAGTCTCCATGTCGTTTGTAGAAGTAAACCATCGTTGGCAAAGTCTTGATTATCAGTATAGCTACTCCATGAGCAGGCTCCTTTAAACAGTGTGTATTCTGGGGCTCGGTTTGAGTTCTGTTGAATCCAGAAGCATTACTGACTCTCCTTCTTCACCAGAGACTCCTGTCTGCCGAGGACTGATGAATCCAGGCTTGTTGTGGCTGAACATTGAGGAGGACACAATCCTATGTAGATAGAATGCTGCTTCTTATGATGAAATTAGCTGCCAGTATTTTAGACTCACAGAATGATAAATGTATCAGTTGTGCTTCATACCAGGGTTGGAGTTGATCCCTTTTTCATTTCCAATTCCGTTTTCAATTCTTCTTGAAGTCAGTTTCCAATCCCAAAGCCCATTCCCTTTGAATCAATCCCAATTCCTTTCATGACATGGGCTTTATTGAGCAAACATTTGTACAGCTTGTCAGCATCTCATGCAGTTACATAATAATTATAATACTAATTTATTGAATCAATTCCACTTGCTGTTACAAGAATCACCACGAGCTGCTCAGATGTAGTCTGTGGAAATCTACTTCAAAGGGAATTGGAATAAGGAACTCTTAATTAGTGCTGATTTCATTAAGAACATAATAGAAAGTTTCAGTCTATGTTTCTATCCATAATGCTGCTCTGAATAATCTGGGTAGAGGTATTGTATGTCAAATATTTTAACCAATCAGCAAACACAGACACATAAAACATGCTGTGGAAATGTGGTGCATCAGAAAATTAAACTATATGTGCTGCAGCAACTTGTGGTAACAAAGCACCCCCTTGTTCTAGATTCAGCTGTTTATTGTAGTGTTAGGAAATCTATAATGCTTTTCAAATGACATGACTGATATTAAAATCAAGGACATTATTCTTCATGTCACGAGTATAAGATCATTCTCACAGACCCTCGTTGTCACTACAAAACAACACTCTCATGATTGGCTATCTTTGCTCCAGTAAGCTTCATTATCACAAGGTTACATTTACTTGCTGCTACAGTAATATGTTTAATGGATAATCATTTTAACCCTATATATAATGTGTTGGTGATGAAGCTTGTATCATGTCTACTGTTGGATGAAATGTTTGTAATATTATTGAGATGAGACACACGCACAGCAAACACAGGCTCTGCAGCGCTGTATATTATGCACAGTGCAGTCTATTTGAGATGGCAGCTGGGGTTTGAAAGCTCTAGATTATGTTTAATGCTGTGGTGGGTTATGGGAGGAAGTGACGTGACCCGGAAGTGATGGAAAAAGGAAGCATGTAGTTGGGGGTTGAATTTTAATTACAGCACACAAAAAAAATACAAAGTCCCGAGCAGTGGGTTTCCACACAGTTGCAGCAAACAAACAAACTACTGCCTCTGTTGCCAGCTATGGTAAGCAGAGGTTTGCAATGAAAACAATTAATCCAACCAGAACAGAAAGTGGCTTGGGCTCCCTCTCCCAAGCAGGACTGGTAGTTCCTGATGATGCCAAGGAGCGTGGAGGGAAGGAAATTTCGGGCTCGGAGGCAGGTGGCCTGGGAAAATAGGAAACCTCAGTGTGGGTACAAACACAACAGATTAAAAAAAAACAAAGAAAAAAAAAAAAAAAACTCACAGAGCTCAAACAGCATGACCGTCTCAGTCCAGGATAGGGAGACTGAATGGCAGAACCCCACAATCTAAATAGGGCTGAGCCCCACCCCTACAACCAGTGCACTGCCCCACCTCAGCCAATCACCGAGCGCAATAATGGGGCCCGACCATGAGGTCCTGCTGCCCCAAGTTAAGATGTCTGACCCCACTGCGGCTTCCGCCCCAACCATGACTCAGCCTTTTTCCTCGGTCTTGGTCCTTCCTGCACAGTGCTGCTAGTAGTCGTGAGGGCGAATTACAACCCTCAGGAAAAGTTACTATTGTTTTTCTATGGTAACCATAGAAATACCATAGTAACTATGTTTATATTATGGTAGCATCATGGTTTGTCTGTATTTACTATGGTTAAAATACAGAAACCATGGTTACTGTACTAAATACCATAGTAACTATGTTTATATTATGGTACTATCATGGTTTGTCTGTAGTTACTATGGTTAAAATACAGAAACCACGGATCTGAAAGCATGTGGTTATATAGTTTGTTCATCAGGGTTTTAAAAACCCAAGGACAACATGCTGAGTGAAATGTTATATTTTTGTAACAATAAAAAACTTATTAACCTATTATAGGGCAAAAGATTTGGGAAACCAATAATGCGCTGAAACAAGTATATTTCTGCATGTATAAAATTAATTAATTCAGCTGACGCCTTTATCTAACATTTTTCAACCATTAAAATACATTACACAAAGTAGCAATCCATACACAACGCAACAAATCCACTCTACATTATAACAAAGTACAATTGGAAAAGATAATATCCTTATATAAAAATATGATTCCTAAATAAAAAAATAAATAAACACAGCAAAATGAAAACTGTGCTACACGTACTAGTAGTGAAGATTTAAGGCCTGGACTCTCATTAAGTTGAGTAAGTTATCTAAATACCATACTTCATGAGTTTGAAATTCTTGGGACCCCCTGTCCTGCTGGTTTTTGTTCCAACCGAGCTCTCAATTACTTAATTGAACCCTTAATGGAACTGATATGCCTTATCAGAGCTTTTTAATTATTTTAAACAGTTTGAGATTTCAAGTTAAATATAATTTGAGTTGAAATGCAAGTCGTCATCGACATTGTTTTTAGGACAAACACTAGACCTATAATCATCACTACTGTTTTCTAGACGTGGACCTGTACGCCTTGTTCTGTGTGATGTTTCAGGCACTTCAAACTCCGGTTTGTATAGATATTGTTTGTATGGAGCCCTCTTGTTTGCCACGGCTTTGAAAGAAATTCCAAAATAAGCTACGCGCGCAAGGCAGTGAGCGATCTAGAAAAAAAGATGGTGTGAATGCCTCACTTCCTTAGCAACGGTCTTACTTTGTTTATCTTGAAAATCAAAACTGTGTTATTGGTTTCAGTGTATAATGTTAATATTTTAATAATCCATTAAATTCATTACAATATATATATATATATATATATATATATATATATATATATATATATATATATATATATATATATATTTTTTTTTTTTTTTTAATTGCGTGTAACCCTAAATATACCCAATGAAATCATCAGCAGGTCTGACCCCCTAGCGCAGGCGCAGTCAATTTGGCGCCTAAACCAACTGTACCGCAACGTATTTCACTGACAAGAGAGAATGTTTGCGCTGTTTGAGTTCTTTGAGGAAAAGTCTGTCGTCGTTGGCGACCTAAATTGTACTGATGCAAGCTGTGGAGATTCGTTGATTGAGCTGTACCCTGATCTTTAGCAGGGACGTTATTGTAAAATGGCCAACGAAATCAAATAAGAAAGGCAAGGGCACCACGCCCAACAAGCTTTATCCAGCTCGAATTCTGGAAATATCAGATAAGCCTAGAGCCCCTCTTTTTGTGCATTGGATTAGGCTATATGAAGATATAAAATGCTTAAAATGTTTTATAATGCTGATATATTGTTCATTTTCCTGAGTTAGTCTATCCAGAGAATAGTACGCGCTCCAGTCCATGGACAATGAAAATAAACGTCAGTAAACCAACGGGGGAATTATGTGCTTGACTAGTATATTATTATTATTATTATTATTATTATTATTATTATTATTATTATTTGTTTATTTAGTAGACGCCTTTATCCAAGGCGACTTACAGAGACTAGGGTGTGTGAACTATGCATCAGCTGCAGAGTCACTTACAAGTACGTCCTACTATATGACTTACAGTACAACTTGCATAACAGTGTCGTTGTAGCATTACTGACAAATGATGTTCTGCTGTATACAGTTAAAGCAACTGCCATCTATGGTGATTCTTTATTATTATTATTTATTTAAATCGATTTAAAAATCGCAGCTCTGTTTCTGCAGGCTATTCCCACTTTTCGGTAGTGGTCGTCACGTAGCAGAACTCTGTAGCTATATTACCACATAGAATACTATCCCCTCTGTCATCTTTGCTAAGTTTAGCAAGATTTCCCTGGTCTGCACTTAATTTAAGGTCGCTCTCGGATCGTACTGTTTTGAACTGAAGACGGTAAGAAGAGTTAAGTAAATATTTTCTACTTAAAATGTTTTAAAATATTATGTTTATTTTTGCACTTAAAATAGTGACAGTTTTATATTATAATAATAATTGCTTCCATGTTTTCGTGAAACATTATTCTTAAGGGAATCTATTATTATTATGATTTTGCATACAGTACATTTTGTATTTTTACTTTAGATTTTGATTTTGTTAGGTATAAGCAACTAAACCCTGTGCTTGTGCCAAAATAGGGTAGTTTTAGTATACTAATAATATACTAAACTATACTAAAACTATCCTATTTTGGCACAAGTATACTGAAAGCATACTTTTTTTTGTAAGGGAACATCTTTCTCTAGCTAGCGTCCATAGCACATTTGTTATTGTGGCATTAATAATATAAAAAAAACCCTCAGCAAGTTTATGCAAGAGTTGTTGAACCTGATTAGTAATATTGACCATCACTAGAAGGTGATTAACTTTCCATACAAGTTAGCAGTCTTTCGTGGTTTCAGTAGGACCTGTAGAAAAGAAAGTGGCTGTATTGTTTTAATGAGTTTGTTTGGATGTTTTGATAAGTGGGGGACAGCAATTGCAGAGGGCCTTTAACCTAATTCATTGATTCTTGTCAAGGGTAGGCTTAGATGTCTAACCCATTGTTTCTTGTTTAAGATAATGAGCAGCTCCTCAACCAAAAAAGAGACAGTTTAGTAGCTGGCAAAGATATTGAGTCGGAGTCCGAGGAATGCGGTTGAGCAAGAGGAAGATTGCACAATTTTCTTCTGAAGACGAGTCTGCTGATCAGCAGATTGTATCTAAGAAGAAAAGGTAATAGACCAATATGTCCTATAAATTGCTGTAATTTCATTGGTATGTCACATAGAATTGGACCTTGGATACTGCATGTTTCATAAATTCTACCACCTTATTGACTAATCCAGAACATGGACATTGGCTTTACTATTTGGAATCCATATCATGTTATTTAACATGCTGTACTGTACTTTCCTTTCTCAGATAATACATTTACTGTTTTTATAGGTTCAAAAAAAGGTGGTGCTTCTTGTACCAGTCTTGTTTCCAAGTTGCTGGCAAGGAGAAATGAACAATTCCCAGTAGCTAACATTAAATATTTGAATTACAGTGATACTTTACTGTCAAATGTTCAAGACATAACATCTTGTTGTTTTATCTCCTTCGGACAGCAATTTGAAGTTTGATGACCAGTCTGCATCAAGAATTACAATGATCGTTTGTTGGGTGGACATTTCCTACACCAGAGGAACCCTAACTCTGATGCTGCATCATTTCCTGAACTTTGGGGACATTAGTTTTTCATTTTGGACATTTGTGTTGTTTTTGGGTGAATTCTGCCCTGTGGAGAAGGCCTCCAATTGGACATTTTTTTTTCATATCGATTGTACATATTGTTTATTGTTTTAATTGTGGATGTGTTTCTTTCTGTTTTCTTTTGGCAGACTCACAACCAGTATTTCTATTTCAATGTTGTTGTTCTCCACACCTCAATACACATTTATTACAGTGATTACTGTCTTGCCCTGCATTTTTGTTCTTGGTTTCTGGCACTCAGCTCACCTACCTTTTATTTTTTTGTAATTATAGGTAGGAATACAATTTCTATCAACTAGTTAAAATAATTGATTTGTCCGCCAGAGTTGAGATTGTTACAACAGGACGAGGGAACATGGCCCAGTGCCCCATGTCCTGCTTGCTGGCAATAGCGTCATCAAGCAATAATTATTTATCTCACAGTCAGCCAGCACTCAGCGCGGGGGAAAAATGGCCCAGAGTGCCCCTTGTCCTGCTTGTTGAGAATAGCTGTCATCAAGCAATAATTCTTTATCTCACAGTCAGCTCTACAGCTCGATGGACAAGGCCATGGGCCAAAAAGTATATTATGTTCTCTTGGTCCTGTCAAATGCTATAAAGATCCGGTCAAATTAATCTTTTGTGGATGTTTCCTTTCTGAAACAGTTCATTGTGGTTCACCATAACCTGCTCTCTTATTCCAATTCTATGAACAGGGAACACATTTCCAGAGAGTGCAGAGAAGAAAGTGAATCAAAATGCAAACAGTTTGCCTGCACTGAAACCACTTCCATAATGGACTCATGGCAATGATAGTGTGTGGAAGCAGTTCAACATGACTTTCTTTCATCTTTTACCAGGTCATGGGCCTGTGTTAGTTAGTGCTGAGAGAGTTTTTGTGCTTTTCTGTCCAGTTGTGTAGGGAGTTGCAATATTGTGCTTTGAGGTTTCACATGTCACATCTTCATAAACCAATGAGCAAACTCTTGAATTTCATACAGTCATATTAAGTGATCCTTTTCCTTAAGAAATGTCTGAAAATATTATTTTTAAAAAAATATGAATTTACATAGATATACAATAAGCAGGACTCCACATATGAAAGACTTGTATGCCATGTTATCATCCACACGTTACCTCTATGCTATGCTTCCCATATTCTTAAAAGACTCACATAGAGATGTGTTGTAACTGACAGACTTCAATTTATGTTTCATTGGCTGGCAGCAAGCCTACCCACTTTTCAATCAGTCTTCCCAGAACTAGAGTATAAAAAGGAAATCCAGCACTCCCCACATTATAATGTGCACTGCGGTTACCATTCTACACAGAAGAGCTGTCACTGGAAATGCCATCAGCATTGTAATCACTACCCTCTGTACACTCCAGGGTTTTTGTATGGGTAGGGTGCTGCTTTGTATCACTGTGCTGGGTCTATTGCACAGTAGTAGATGGCAGAATCAGACACTGAAGGCTGTATTGCCAGGGAGCCAATTTTAGATGAGGTATCTACTGCTGGTTTATATTTCCCAGAAACGTCTCCATATGTTGAACCATCTCTCCTGGCTTGATTTATATATTTTAAACCTTGGTTGAGATCTTGTTTATACCAGTGCATTGCATACAAGCTGCTTGCTGTATATCGACAGTTTATCCAAAATAATTCTCCTTCTGAAACTCGCTGTGAAGCAGGGCTTTGAGTCACCTGGTCTTCACTGTGCACACCTGAAACGAAAGAGAAACTTGTGAAATAAATACATTAATTTATTAATGCATTATATTGCTGTATCCAGTTTTACATACCTGACATAATTAGGCAAACAGCTAAATATTTAAACATTGTAACACATGGAAACAATATATAATTAGATAGTTTGTGAAGTCTTGTGCTTTCTAAATGTTTGACATGAACTGCACTTGTTTGTATTCCACAGTATACTTCCTGTGGTAACTCTCACACCAATCATCACAGTTCTTTCACCCTCACATTACCACAAGGTCATGTGATCAGAGACAGACACACAGAAACACAGAAGCTCATTTTTAACTCAGAGAGAGCGAGAGACAGAGAGGGAAGCTTGAGATTAAATATTTGATTGTATTAATTAATAAGTAGATTCAAATGTATTTCTATGGACCCTTTCCTTTCCATTGTATGACATGTGTAATCATTCTGAGTGGTATTAAAGATCCCTTTTTCATTCTCCAGTAATAGCTCCCATTGGAAGGTAAGTGAGGAGGAGCTGATAGTGCAGACTGTGGCAATCCAGTCACTGTTCAAACCTTTGAGTTCTTCACGTTTGCAAATGGAAGTTTCTTGGTTTCATGGGAAAGGTAATACAAGGTCAATGTGTGCTATTGTGCAGTAGAATGTTCAATTATTTTCTAAACTATAATGTATTAATTTATTTAATAGTATTTAAAGTCTTTTAACAGTTTAATTTCCACTCGTTTGCTGATATATACGTTTTGGAGACACATATGGACCATTGTAAACTAGTCTATGACTGTAGTTTGAAAAGTGATTGTTTGAATTGAAAAGTTACGACGGTATTTCTAGCAATAGCTAATACTGCAGAACCGATTAATGAGTCTCCTAATAAATAAATAATACAATCATATGTGTGTTTGTAATGTTGTTTTATTTGTTGTAATTGAATTGCAGAGAATGTATTATTGGGCAGTGCAGCAGCATCACAGAATGAACTGACTGACTGGCAATCGTGGCCTGTTGAAAACAAGGTGATATCATTATTACTTTGTTTATGAATGATAATGACATTGAAAACCTGTTTGTTCTCAAGTGTGTTTGTGAATATCACTCACCAAGACAAAAGCAAAGCAGAAGAAAAGTTCCACACGTGTTCCTCATTCTTGAATTGTTGTGACAGACAGACAGTCTGAGCTGTGGGTGGAGCCCTGCACAATGTCACATCAGAATAAGGCACTGAAGAAAGAAAGAAAGCACAAGCAAGCTTTTTTTTCATGTTCTGTACATTGGGGCTGATGTAAGGATAGGAGTAGTGCAAACAATTGCGGCTTCAAAATCCAAATTAACAAGCGGCTAGGCAATTATTTTACACTGCAGCCTAGGTAAGCTAAGAGCAATGCAAATTACTCAACATGCACAAATAATGATCTGCAATCATGATAATGAGGGTTGCAGTGGCCGCTGCCTGTGCATCGGGGTATTTAGCAGCCACACTGACAGTCCAGAGCTGAGGTGAGTTTGAAGTACAGAGAGCAGTAGGCGATGTATGAGATTTGTGGAGCACGAAAATCAAACCAGACAAATATATATATATATATATTGTAAGAAAGAAGTAACGTCGCCTTTAAGGAATGGCGGCGTTACTACAGAAAATGAAGCAAACAGCACCCAGGAACCGGAGCACTAATTGGTAGGGTGGGGTTCCTGGGGTATATAAGGAAGTAGGGTAGGACAGGACGGGGGTGATCGTGGGGAGCACCGCCGGATTGTCCTGCAGGAAATACCCAGAGAGAGAGAGTGTTGTTAAAACTTCGCAAGGTAAAGCGAACGAGTTTTGTTTTGTGAACAAGAGTTTTTGTTTTTGTGTAAATTGTGAGCGGTTTCCCTCTTGGTGAGGTAGCCTTTTGTTTTGCTAGTATAATTTGTTTTATTTAAACGTTTGTGTGGACGCCGCTCGTCAGTATTAAGTAAAACAGTTCCGCAGCTTCCGTGTCGGTTGAGGACCGTCACGGCGGCCGACTGTGTAATTGTGTGAGGTATCCGGGACTGGAAAAGAGACTGTATGAGTACGCGCTGCAGGAGCAGCGGGTAGAAATAAAAAGGAAAAGAAAGCGGACGAAAACAACAGTTTGGTTTGCAGGACACGTTTTATTGTAACAGGAAAATAAGCACGTTGTACACAGGGGTGCTCTGGAACCTCCCAGGACACTGGCTGCCGGGGTTCGTCCCCACAGTCTGGATACAGTCATCAACGCCGTTGGGCACGTCTTGCTTAGGAGGCGGGCACAGGAGGGTTCATCCAGGAGCTCTTATTCAGGGCCCCATTACATACTCCAACCAAGAGTCTTCCCGGTACCTGTTACCTGTGTTACAGCGAGATTCCAGCAGAAGGAGTCGGCGCTGTACTTACCTGTTGCCTGTGTTACAGCGAGATTCCAGCAGAAGGAGTCGGCGCTGTACTTACCTGTTACCTGTGTTACAGCGAGATTCCAGCAGAGGGAGTCGGCGCTGTCCTTACCTGTTCCTGTGTTACAGCGAGGCTCCAGCAGAGGGAGTCGGCGCTGTCCTTGCCTGTGCTGCAGCGAGACTCCAGCAGAGGGAGTCGGTGCGGTTTTTACCTCTGGGCCAGAGAGCCTGCAGCGAGCGAGGAGTCCGTGGATACTTACCCGTGTTGCAGGATTACCCCAGCAGAGGTAGCGGACTTCTACAGGCTCCGACCTGTAGGGACTTGGTATTCTATAATAGATAGAGAGGGGCGAAGAAGTGAGACAGTTAGTGTCCCGTACAGGGCATTCAGTGATTTAAAGAGTCTCTTGTGTTTGAATATTGTAAATAAAAGTTACTTGCCTGCAATCTCTACGTGTCTGTGCTCGTCGGTGGAAGCCGGTGAGAGGAGTATCCCGCAGGGTACCCCTCCAGTTTGTTACATATGGTGGCAGCGGTGGGATTCTAACGACTGGAAACACACTTCAGTCGGACCCACAAGAACGTAACGATGGAGAACACCGACGCACTAATTTGTGCGCTGTTGCATGCAACAGCCATCCAACAAGACAGTATTCAAGTACAGCAGGAAACCAACCGGCTGCACGCCCAACAGTTGGAGGTAACCCGGCAAGAGGTAGCCGTGTTAAAAGGGCGTATGGAGCAGACGGCAACACTACCACCGGTGTCTTCAATCCGACCCTCCCACGTCCTGCAGAAGATGACGCGGGAGGATGATGTGGAGGCATTTTTACTGGCGTTTGAATGCACCGCCACCCGGGAGGGGTGGCCATCAGAAAAATGGGCGGGAATATTGGCCCCATTTTTAGTTGGAGAGGCCCAAAAGGCCTACCATGATCTGGCCCCGCAGGAAGCTGAGAGTTACCCACATCTGAAAGCGGAGATCCTTGCTCGGGAAGGGGTGACCTCAGCTGTGCGGGCCCAGAAATATCACGCCTGGGGCTATGTGTCGGGAATTCCACCCAGGTCACAGATGTATGACCTGATTCACTTAGCCACTAGGTGGCTCAAGCCGGAGATCAATAGTGCGGAAAAGGTCATTGAGATCCTCGTTATGGACCGGTATCTACGGTCATTACCGGCCCCATTAAGGAAGTGGGTCGGCCAAGGAGACCCTCGGTCCATTAATGAGTTTGTGGACCTCGTGGAGCGGCAGTTAGCCGCAGAAGAACTCTCTCGTCAGCCCCAGAACCCGGCGGTGAGGACCTCGAGACCACCCACGTGGAAGACTCGATCGGACTTGGGTTCGGGTAAGCGACCGGCGATGCCGGAGAGGGGTGAAGAGCGGTCAGAGGCCGTGAAGGGACTGGGGACAGACAAGGGGGTAAGGGCTGAGGCCCCGGGTTATGGAAACTATAGGTGTTTTAAATGCAATCAGTTGGGCCATATTGCCAAATACTGCAGGAATGAGGAAAGGATGGAATGTAATGTGATTACACCCAGTATTGCAGAGAGCTCATTCTGTGGAAACATTATTGTTCCACGTCACCCTGTCGGGGCATACCCTTATTTGGTTTTGGTGTCGGTCAATGGGAAAAGGGCGGAGGCTCTCGCTGATTCGGGAAGTGCAATTACGTTAATTACGCCCGATTTATTATTAGATCGCGCATTGGATCAGGGATTCAAAACAGGGATTACTTGTATTCATGGGGATGTTAAGCACTATCCAACAGCCGTAGTTACTATTGAAGTGGGGTCTCAGATCGTAGACTTACGGGTTGGAGTAGTCCCCCATCTTCCCCACCAAGTAATTCTTGGTAGAAATATTCCGGGGTTTGACACCTTGGTGAAATTTAATAGGCAATTGGCCAAGCCTAGAATAACTATGGAGGAGGAAAATAAGCCTTCAGAGAGCCCCCAGGCGATTTTCCCATTTACAGACCCGGACCTATTTATTGAAAGTCATTGTGTAAAAGAAAGGAAGTCCCGCCGACAGCGGAGACAGGAACGTGACACTAAGGTACAGAGTTTAGTTGGGGTCTTGACAAAACGCAACAGCAAGGGGGTATCTACTCAGTGCACTGAGGCAGAAATACTTGCAGAGTCGGAGGAAGTGGTTATAGACAACCCAAGGGAAGGTTCTTGGGAGGAGTGTCTTCAACTTCCCAGTGAGAGTTTTGCGAGGGAACAGGAACAAGACCCCACGCTAGTAAATGTCAGGGAAAAGGTGGTGTCGATAAATGGCAGCAGGGTTGAAAATACTGTGGTTAACCCGCTCGAGCATTTTATAATAAAAAACGATCTACTGTATCGCTGTACTCAGCTCAATCAAGAACCAGTAGAACAGTTGTTGGTTCCGCAGGCTTTCCAATCTCAGGTGTTATATTTGGCCCATTCACATCTGTTTGGGGGACATTTAGGATCTGAAAAAACCCTGCAACGAATATTGAGAAGGTTCTATTGGTTAGGCATTAGAAAGGCAGTGGATCGATACTGTAAATCATGCCCAGAATGTCAGTTAGCGAGTCCAAATCCAGGTTTCCGAGCACCGTTACAACCCCTCCCGATTATTGAAGTCCCGTTTGAAAGAATAGCGATGGATTTGGTGGGGCCCTTGAATAAGTCGGCTAGGGGTCATGAATATATCCTAGTCATATTAGACTATGCTACCAGATATCCAGAAGCCATCCCTTTACGAAACACGGCATCTAAAACGATTTCTAAGGAATTAATACACTTGTTCTCTCGAGTAGGTATCCCGAAGGAGGTGTTGACGGACCAGGGTACTCCTTTTATGAGCCAGTTGATGAGAGATTTCTGTACTACCCTTAAGGTTAACCCTATTAGAACGTCAGTGTACCATCCTCAAACGGATGGACTTGTGGAGAGGTTTAATAAGACCCTGAAGTCGATGCTAAGGAAAGTGGCCTCCAAAGACGGGAGGGACTGGGACCTCCTATTGCCCTATTTGATGTTTGCTGTTCGGGAGGTACCACAGTCCTCAACCGGGTTCTCTCCGTTTGAATTATTATATGGGAGACAGCCCAGGGGCATTCTGGATATAGCTAAGGAAACGTGGGAAGCTCAAACTTCGTCAGGACGTAATGTGGTAGATTATATCCTACAGGTTCGAGACCGAATTGCAAAAATAACACCCATAGTAAAGGCCCATATGGAGGAAGCACAGGCCCGACAAGCAGGTCAGTATAACAGGTCGGCAGTACGCCGGAAATTTTCACCCGGAGACCGGGTTATGGTATTAGTACCAACCCCAGAGAGTAAACTGTTCACTAAGTGGCAAGGCCCGTATGAAATAATAGCTCCAGTGGGAGAAGTTAATTATAAAGTAAGGCAGACGGATAAACGAAAGAAAGAACAAGTGTACCACATTAACCTTCTTAAACCGTGGGTAGACCGGGAGGAATTGGTCGCATTGGTAGCCTTGGGAAAAGACGGGAAGGGACTAGAAGGGAGATCGGTTAATATAAGTCCCTCCCTTACGCCCCAACAAGTCCAGGAGGTACAGCGATGTGTGAAAGCTAACCACGATGTGTTTTCTTCCATGCCAGGAAGAACAACGGTTATCCAACATGAGGTCCACACACCCCCGGGGGTGTGTGTCCGGGTTAGGTCCTATAGGATCCCGGAGGCCCAACGGAACGAAGTCGTTCGCGAGGTCGAAGCGATGAAAAGACTGGACGTCATCGAGGAGTCCTCGAGTCCGTGGAACAGTCCAATTGTGATGGTGGCCAAACCCAACGGAACTTGGCGGTTTTGTAATGACTTTCGGCAGCTCAACCAGGTATCGAAATTTGATTCATATCCTATGCCTAGAGTCGATGAGTTGATTGAAAGATTAGGTTCGGCGAAGTACTTAACTACTTTAGACCTCACAAAGGGGTATTGGCAAATTCCCCTCAGCCCTAAGTCTAGGGAAAAAACTGCATTTGCCACACCCCTAGGACTGTTCCAATATAAGGTAATGCCATTTGGATTGCATGGCGCACCCGCCACCTTCCAACGGCTTATGGACATCATATTAAGACCTCATGCACAGTATGCTTCGGCTTACATCGATGACATTGTGATATTTACCAATTCGTGGGAGACGCATCTTGAAAAAGTGAACGCCGTATTACAGTCTTTACGGGAAGCAGCATTAACTGCAAACCCGGAGAAATGTTTTGTGGGCTTACAGGAAGCGCAATACTTGGGGTTTGTCGTAGGGGGCGGTAAAGTCAAACCACAAACGAGCAAGGTAGAGGCAATTACAAATTGGCCGATACCAAGAGATAAGAAACAAGTACGAGCCTTCTTAGGGTTAGCAGGATATTATAGACGGTTTGTGCCGGAGTTTTCCTCCATTGCCGCACCCCTTACAGATTTAATAAAAAAATCGGCCCCGGTCCGTGTTAAGTGGAGCCCCGAGGCTGATAAAGCATTTAAAGCTATTAAACAGATACTGTGTGACAGCCCGGTGTTGAAGGTACCCGATTTTTCCCAGCCTTTCATATTACAGACAGATGCATCGGAAGTAGGTTTAGGGGCAGTCTTGTCGCAGATAGTTGAGGGGGAGGAACACCCCATAGGGTACTTAAGTCGAAAACTTCTACCACGAGAAAGAAGATATGCCGTGGTTGAAAAAGAATGCTTAGCAGTGAAGTGGGCAATTGAGGCGTTGAAATATTATCTGTTAGGCAGAGAATTTACCCTAGTGACAGATCATGCACCCCTAAAATTCATGAAAGAGAATAAGGAGAAAAATGCTAGGGTAACCCGCTGGTTTTTAGCTTTGCAGCCATATAAGTTCAGGATTGAACATAGACGGGGGATTCAAAATGCAAACGCGGATGGGCTGTCGAGAAAACACGGGGTTAGTTGGGCCGCTCTAACCGATAGGTTGGAGCTGGGGAAGAGGATATGTAAGAAAGAAGTAACGTCGCCTTTAAGGAATGGCGGCGTTACTACAGAAAATGAAGCAAACAGCACCCAGGAACCGGAGCACTAATTGGTAGGGCGGGGTTCCTGGGGTATATAAGGAAGTAGGGTAGGACAGGACGGGGGTGATCGTGGGGAGCACCGCCGGATTGTCCTGCAGGAAATACCCAGAGAGAGAGAGTGTTGTTAAAACTTCGCAAGGTAAAGCGAACGAGTTTTGTTTTGTGAACAAGAGTTTTTGTTTTTGTGTAAATTGTGAGCGGTTTCCCTCTTGGTGAGGTAGCCTTTTGTTTTGCTAGTATAATTTGTTTTATTTAAACGTTTGTGTGGACGCCGCTCGTCAGTATTAAGTAAAACAGTTCCGCAGCTTCCGTGTCGGTTGAGGACCGTCACGGCGGCCGACTGTGTAATTGTGTGAGGTATCCGGGACTGGAAAAGAGACTGTATGAGTACGCGCTGCAGGAGCAGCGGGTAGAAATAAAAAGGAAAAGAAAGCTGACGAAAACAACAGTTTGGTTTGCAGGACACGTTTTATTGTAACAGGAAAATAAGCACGTTGTACACAGGGGTGCTCTGGAACCTCCCAGGACACTGGCTGCCGGGGTTCGTCCCCACAGTCTGGATACAGTCATCAACGCCGTTGGGCACGTCTTGCTTAGGAGGCGGGCACAGGAGGGTTCATCCAGGAGCTCTTATTCAGGGCCCCATTACATACTCCAACCAAGAGTCTTCCCGGTACCTGTTACCTGTGTTACAGCGAGATTCCAGCAGAAGGAGTCGGCGCTGTACTTACCTGTTGCCTGTGTTACAGCGAGATTCCAGCAGAAGGAGTCGGCGCTGTACTTACCTGTTACCTGTGTTACAGCGAGATTCCAGCAGAGGGAGTCGGCGCTGTCCTTACCTGTTCCTGTGTTACAGCGAGGCTCCAGCAGAGGGAGTCGGCGCTGTCCTTGCCTGTGCTGCAGCGAGACTCCAGCAGAGGGAGTCGGTGCGGTTTTTACCTCTGGGCCAGAGAGCCTGCAGCGAGCGAGGAGTCCGTGGATACTTACCCGTGTTGCAGGATTACCCCAGCAGAGGTAGCGGACTTCTACAGGCTCCGACCTGTAGGGACTTGGTATTCTATAATAGATAGAGAGGGGCGAAGAAGTGAGACAGTTAGTGTCCCGTACAGGGCATTCAGTGATTTAAAGAGTCTCTTGTGTTTGAATATTGTAAATAAAAGTTACTTGCCTGCAATCTCTACGTGTCTGTGCTCGTCGGTGGAAGCCGGTGAGAGGAGTATCCCGCAGGGTACCCCTCCAGTTTGTTACAATATATATATGTCAGACGAAAGGCAGCAAAGTCCTCTTGGTGCACGGAAAAGAAAAGAAAATCTTTCTGAGGAGCAGCTGAGAGTCCTTATGGCTGAGGTCACTCAGCATGAAACTGAGTTATTTGGAAAAGCCTCAGCCAACATCAGTTATGCTACCAAAGAGGCCACGTGGTCCTCTGCAGTGGAGAAAGTCAATGCTTTCGGTGTTACCAGGAGGACAGTCAACCAGGTGATGAAAAGGTGAAATTCAGCTATTAGGTCTAGGATGAGTGAGACGATAACGCCACCGCATCCTCCGGCATCCCAAACACAGTGACCTGGTTTGAATATGCGGGTCTGCTCCGTCTTACTCTTCTCTGAATATTTTCCTGCCTGTCCTCAACAAGAGCCAAGCGTCGCCGCATCAGGAAGTGCAAACAGCAGCCACCCTGAAGCCAATGACAGGTCTCTGCAGGTGTGTGCTTTTATACAGCTCTTAGTTACTCTCTTCTACATGGTTTACACCTTGTAAGAGGATGTTTTTGGAGGGTCAGCAATGGCCGAAGTGCAAGGCAGAATCCTTACATCTCATTATAATGTTTGCGCCCGCTTAGTATTCCAGATCCCTGTCCAATTCCATGCTTGTTTCTTCATTTGAATACATTTCAATATCATGTTGTCTGCAATAGGGGTGTTTTGCAGTCGCAAATCACTTTGCCCGTATCCTTACATCAGCCCCTTTATGTCCTATGTTTGGATATACCCACATTTTTGGTACATTCATAAAGAAATGTTATTGACAATTAATGCACCATAGTTATAATTAGTACATCGTGAAAAGGTGTTTTTTTTGTTGTTAAATACTTGACATTCTGCATTATGCTCAAGCTTCTTTCATTCACAAATATTAAGCTTCAATACAATTTTGGTTTCTATGTAATAAACATGGTTATATAACGTTATGATGCAATTTATATTTGAATTTATTATAAGAGTTTACATTAATTTAAAATATTTAAAATTAAATAGTAAAAGCTATCTAATGAACACATGTTGATTTGAAATTGAAGTGGGTCAATATGACCCGAAACATACCAGCTGTACCTACATTCTGAACATACTAGGAGGGTTCAATAGATTCACATTGAGTGCTTTCAGCAGGGAGCTGCGCTGGCCACTGTTCATGGGACTGAACTGGACTGACATGGAACTGCATTGGGCTAAAGGGCTTGAGGGATGTATCTCTGAATGAATTTCACATTCTGTGCTATTAATGTATTGTCATCTCCTTATTGTCTGGTATGTGCCTTGTTGTTTAATGAGGGAAGCATTGTCTGATTGTGAATATTGAGCTTCAAACACTGACAATTCATTGTCCTACACTGCCCCCTAGTAGGGGTTCATTTCAATTGCAAGGTATTAAAGAGAATATATAATAGTTAACGAAGCCTAGAAATTAGCAGTCGTATGAAATAAGATACAAAAAACAATCCATCAATCTTGACGCAGTATCCGAAAAGACAGAGGTAACAAGGCAGATGTTTTCCTAAAAATAATGTCAAAGTTAGTGGTGAGTTGCACGTGTTGTGTGCACGTGGATATGGAGGCTAGTTTGTGTAAAAATTAATTTATTTAACGCTTTATATACATGTTTATTAAAATTTGTTTGTTTTTAACGCATTAAATACATGTAAACATCGAGCACACTGTTGTATCTTTGTAAATTAATTTTATGAAAGTTCATTTTTTATTAATTGCAAACATCATACACATGTTACATGTTGTAATATGTATCAGTATTACACTACCAGACCGTACGAGGGTGCAGGGGGGTAATTAAGAAGCATGTCTCTGAGTAGTTTCTACAAAGAACACAGGCTGCACTGCCATCTTCACCAGCGAGACTCACTCGGCAGGTAGCAGGAGGTTTTTGTTTGAAGTGATATAGAGACTCTCACAGTGTGGGACTCAGAGCACAGAAGTACGTGGCAGAGTCAGACAGCACAGCCGCAGTGATATTCAGATGAAATGTCTTCTCTGTCTTGTTATGAGATGCAAAGAAACGACTTCGAAACCTTGGTTGAATGTCATCCTGAGAATATTCACTGAGTATGAGCTGTGGGGCTTGATTGGGATCCTGAATGTACCAGAAGAGAGCATCGGGGGCAACGCCGCCTGCTATATCATATTTACAGTGTATAGCAGTGTTCCCTGTTTCTTTAACAAGGGTTGAATTTGAAGTTTGAGTCACTGTATCTCCCTGGATCATTTCTAAAAGAGGAGACAGAAAGTTAATCACTGTGAAATTAGAATGAAATAGACTGCAGATACAAGTTGCCTTACAGTAAATTGACATATAAATAATCATTACAACCACAAAGGAAATACATAGTTATGCTGCCTATATGTTGACAAACTGTAAAATGCTGGAACAGACTACAGATAAAGTAACACGAAAGACATCTTGTCAAAAGTTGTGTCTAATTGTGTAGCAGTTTATTTACCTATGATTAAACAGAGAAGTATCAAAGTAAAAACAGCGCATTCCAGTTCCATTGTCAAAACTTTCAAACGACAAAACTCCCTCCAGCGTCTGCTTCAATCTGCAGCTGAAGCTGTGAAGAATGCGTTTCTATAGCAGTGATGTCATGAAACCAGTGCCCCGCCCCCTACACAGTGCACGCCTTTATTGCGTCATCACTCTGTTTCGTTCACGGGTAGTCTTATTTTGATCAGTTGAATATGTCTATAAAATACACAAGCTCTCGAGACCACAGTGGAGACTGAAGGTAAAGAAAGATCCTCGTTCAGGTCAGTTCAGTCTCAGACAGTTAAAAAGAACACAACTCACATACAAAGGAATGTGTAAAACAACACTGTATCACAGCGGTGTTGTCATAGCATTCTATTGTAATGAGGACCATTGCTTTCAATTGGACTGGAAATATTGTACTCACATTTACACTGAAGCGTGTAACAGGTTTTTATGTAAGAGTAATCTATAGATTATGAAAGTAAATGCATAGATTAGCAAAAAATAAAATTGCAAAATGGAAAATTGCGAACGTAATACCGATCCACAAAAAGGGAGACAAAACCGAACCAGGTAACTACAGACCAATAAGCCTGACTTCTATTATATGTAAACTTATGGAAACTCTAATAAGATCCAAAATGGAAAATTACTTATATGGTAACAATATCCTGGGAGACAGTCAGCATGGTTTTAGGAAAGGGAGATTGTGTCTAACTAACCTGCTTGATTTTATGAGGATGCAACATCGACAATGGATAATTGCAAAGCATACGACATGGTTTATTTAGATTTCCAGAAAGCTTTTGACAAAGAACAGCATAAAAGATTAATTCTCAAACTGAACGCTGTAGGGATTCAAGGAAATGCATGCACATGGATTAGGGAGTGGTTAACATGTAGAAAACAGAAAGTACTGATTAGAGGAGAAACCTCAAAATGGAGCGACGTAACCAGTGGTGTACCACAGGGATCAGTATTCGGTCCTCTGCTATTCCTAATCTACATTAATGATTTAGATTCTGGTATAGTAAGCAAACTTGTTAAATTTGCAGATGACACAAAAATTGGAGGAGTGGCAAACACTGTTGCGGCAGCAAAGGTCATTCAAAATGATCTAGACAGCATTCAGAACTGTGAAAGAAAAGTGTAAGGTACTGCACGCAGGCAATAAAAATGTGCATTATAAATATCATATGGGAGATACTGAAATTGAAGAAGGAATCTATGAAAAAGACCTAGGAGTTTATGTTGACTCAGAAATGTCTTCATCTAGACAATGTGGGGAAGCTATAAAAAAGGCCAACAAGATGCAAACTCGGCAGGCAGCAGGAGGTTTTTGTATGAAGTGATATAGAGACTCTCACAGTGTGGGCCTCAGAGCACAGAAGTACGTGGCAGAGTCAGACAGCACAGCCACAGTGATATCCAGATGAAATGTCTTCTCTGTGTTGTTATGAGATGCAGAGAAACGATTTCGAAACCTTGGTGGAATGTCCTCCTCCTTAGAATATTCATTCAGTATGAGCTGTGGAGCTTGATTGAGATCCTGAATGTACCAAAAGAGACCGTGAGCAGTGCCTGCTGTTTCATACTTGCACTGAATAATGGAGCTTTCTCTCTGTTTAAGAACAATTGAATTTGAAGGTTGAGTCACTGAGTCTGCTCGGGTCATTTCTAAAAGAAAAGACAGAATGAATAATGAATAAGATTACATGAAAGCATACTTACAAACATATAAAACATGACATGATAGCATACACCTATAGATAATGTGAACTCCCTTCTATATGTGTGTGTCAATGACTTGAACTCACTTTGCATTTTCCAATAATCTGTTGTAACCAATTGCACTGTTTACTGTATAATATAAATCACTATTTCTATCTGCAATTTATTCCTAACCTCTAAGACTTTAAATTTCATTTAATTTTAAGTTTTTTAAAAAAGAGAGAAAGTGCCATATTTTACTTGTATACATGGACCTACTTATGCTTAAACAGAACAGCAGCACAGTAACCCAAGTACGTTCTTGTTCCATTCTCAACACGACAAACCTCCCTCTGCTGTCTGGTGCAATCTGAAGCTGGACCTGTGAACCATGTGTTTCTATAGAGGCGGTCTCATGGAAACCAGTGCCCCTCCCCTACACCGTGTGGTTGCTGTCCTCCATTGCCACCTGGTGGTTGTTCAGTTCATCTGTATTCGGATGATGATGAGCTGCACATTGCAGTTCAGATTTTGTGCAGGTTGATCATTATTATGAACAGATTGAGAATGGTTTAAGAACTGTTTGTGATACATCAAATGTGGATTTCGTCTCTCCCGACAACTGAGTGATGTCATATCATGTCAAATAGCTACTGTTTTCCACAATCCGACAAATCCTAAAAAAACGAAAGTCTGTAAGCCCTCCCTTAATACGGAATGTTGGGTCGAACACATTGATGAATAGAGCTCACTGTGCTGACCTGTGTCAGAGGTGCAGTGAGCAGAGTCCTATGAATAGAGCTCACTGTGCTGACCTGTGTGAGAGCTGCAGTGAGCAGGGTCCTATGAATAGAGCTCACTGTGCTGACCTGTGTGAGAGGTGCAGTGAGCAGGGTCCTATGAATAGAGCTCACTGTGCTGACCTGTGTGAGAGCTGCAGTGAGCAGGGTCCTGTGAATAGAGCTCGCTGTGCTGACCTGTGTCAGAGGTGCAGTGAGCAGGGTCCTATGAATAGAGCTAACTGTGCTGACCTGTGTGAGAGCTGCAGTGAGCAGGGTCCTATGAATAGAGCTCACTGTGCTGACCTGTGTGAGAGGTGCAGTGAGCAGGGTCCTATGAATAGAGCTCACTGTGCTGACCTGTGTGAGAGCTGCAGTGAGCAGGGTCCTGTGAATAGAGCTCGCTGTGCTGACCTGTGTGAGAGGTGCAGTGAGCAGGGTCCTATGAATAGAGCTCACTGTGCTAACCTGTGTGAGAGGTGCAGTGAGCAGGGTCCTATGAATAGAGCTCACTGTACTGACCTGTGTGAGAGCTGCAGTGAGCAGGGTCCTATGAATAGAGCTCGCTGTGCTGACCTGTGTGAGAGGTGCAGTGAGCAGGGTTCTATGAATAGAGCTCACTGTGCTGACCTGTGTGAGAGGTGCAGTGAGCAGGGTCCTGTGAATAGAGCTCACTGTGCTGACCTGTGTGAGAGGTGCAGTGAGCAGGGTCCTATGAATAGAGCTCACTGTGCTGACCTGTGTGAGAGCTGCAGTGAGCAGGGTCCTATGAATAGAGCTCGCTGTGCTGACCTGTGTGAGAGGTGCAGTGAGCAGGTCCTGCTGAATCAAGGTACCTGACACATGCATTTTTATGCGATATGGGTAAATAAAGGTTTGTATTATCGATACTTGCTCAAATTCAATGCGGATAAAGTTGACACTGTCCGCGGTCCTGAACTGGTCAGATACGAAACACAAATGAAAAGTGTCTCTGAATTGAATGTATTCTTTGCTTATTTGTTGTCATGGTATATTGACTGAGTTTATCAAACGGTTTACAGAACAATGTGCGCTGTTTAATGCGGGTAGTTTCTAAACACAATACAGGACACGGAATAGGGATTTATCTAGTATCTCGCTTTCGCATGACATGTATGTGCCGGACTGTATTGTAACTTTACCAGTGTAGTTCAGCGCTGCATCTCTTATCGAGGGCTGAGGGTTAAGCAGGGCAGGGAGTACCAGACTGTATTGTAACTTTACCAGTGTAGTTCAGCACTGCGTCTCTTATCGAGGGCTGAGGGTTAAGCAGTACAGGGAGTACCGGACTGTATTGTAACTTTACCAGTGTAGTTCAGCGCTGCGTCTCTTATCAAGAGCTGAGGGGCAGGGCAGGGAGTGCCGGACTGTATTGTAACTTTACCAGTGTAGTTCAGCGCTGCGTCTCTTATCGAGGGCTGAGGGTTAAGCAGGACAAGGAGTACCGGAGTGTATTGTAACTTTACCAGTGTAGTTAGTAGTAAAGGCACGACGGCGTCTGTCACTTTTCTAAGCCCCGCCCCTTTTGATTGATTTATGACCCTTAGCCCCGCCCCTTTCACATCTTTTGATTGATTATGACCCTAAGCCCCGCCCCTATTGGATGATTTATGATCATAAGCCCCGCCCCTTTCCACGTCTCTGAGTGATTTATGACCCTTAAGCCCCTCCCCTTTTCCCCTCGCTTTGATTGATTTATGACCCTTAAGCCCCTCCCCTTTTTCCCACGCTTTGATTGATTTATGACCCTTAAGCACCTCCCCTTTTCCCCACACTTTGAGTGATTTATGGCTCTAAAGCCTCACCCCCCTCTTTCCCACGCTTTTGAGTGATTTATGACCCGTCCCTTTTTACCGGACATCTGTCAAAAACAGCCCTCCCTAAAAATGGCGTCTGTTGTACCCTTATTTTATAGACTATTAAAAAAAGAAATGACAGAAAGAAAGAAAAAAGAGAAAGCAAGTTGCATTGTAATGCATTGTTTTTTGACTATGTTTGAAACTCTCCGTAACAATAACCAGGAGTTATTACCATACAGAGAGTACAAAAACATAGAAAATAGTCTCATAATAAGTATATTATACACATATTATACTGAAAATTAACCCATAATAAGAAGACTCAAATGCGCTGGGCCCTACATTTCGGTTGGATTTCCAGGCCGTGGTAGGTAGCTGTGTCAATTCCATAATAAACATGTATCCATCTAATGGTTGATTTTAATATTACAACATGTTCTAAAAAACGATTTAAAGTTGTTTTTGAATACAATAAAGGTTAGCACAGGCTGCATTGTAAAGGATTTAGGGTATTTTAGGAACCTACCCTTAATGCCCCTGTATTTGCATACTGGTTTCTATTAATATTACAGAGAACTCTAAAAAACGATTTAAAATGTATTTGAGACATTGATAAATGTTACCACAATATTATTTGACTTATTGTGTTTATTTTAAAACCATACACGACGTGGTTAGGTACAAGAATAATATTTTTTCTGTTAAAAAAACTGTATAAACGAGGTAGGATTAGTCATACCGCCTACTGCCATCTGCTGGTTGAATTGAATATTGCAGTGGCTACGACCTGGATATGTGTAATGTACTCTAAAAAACGATTTAAAGGTATTTTAGACATTGATAAATGTTACCACTACGTTCTTTGTCTTATTGTGCTTGTTTTAAGACCACACAAGACGTGGTTAGGTATAAGAATAATATTTTTTCTGTTAAAAAAAATGTATCAATGCTGCTGTATTAAGCATGCCGTCTACTGCCATCTGCTGGTTGAATTGAATATTGCAGTGGCTGTGACCTGGTTATGTGTAACACTCTAAAAAAATCTTTAAAACGTATTTTAGACATTGATAGATGTTACCACTACGTTCTTTGTCTTATTGTGCTTGTTTTAAGACCATACAAGACGTGATTAGGTACAAGAATAATATTTTTTCTGTTAAAAAACTGTATCAATGCTGCAGGATTAAGCATGCCGCAGACTGCTGTCTGTAGCTCGTTTTTAAAATACTAGCATCGGTTTCTAATTATTTTCAAAATAAATATTTTATAAAAAGCGTGTTTGAAAGTGAAAACTAATGTTTTAATATGAATAAAAGTCTTATCGATAGTTTCAACTCTCCTACATCCGCAGGCTGTAAAAAAGACGCAGTGTAACGAGGCCATGTCTAATTTATCATTCTGTGGTACTGTATGCAAAAGCGGTAGACATCTCTTTGAAAGAATCAATCGCTGTAAGGGGTTTTATGCCTCCTTCAGTTAACAGTATTTTTTTTTAAAAAAAACCCTGTTATTTTAGACGTTGATAGATGTTACCAATACGTTCTTTGTCTTAATGTGATTATTTTAAGACCATACAAGACGTGGTTAGGTATAAGAATAATATTTTTTCTGTTAAAAAACTGTATAAATGCTGCAGGATTAAGCATGCCGCCTACTGCCATCTGATGGTTGAATTTAATATTGCAGTGGCTACGACCTGGATATGTGTAACATACTCTAAAAAACGATTTAAAGGTATTTTAGACGTTGATAAATGTTACCACTACGTTCTTTGTCTTAATGTGGTTATTTTACGACCATACACGACATGTTTAGGACTAAGAATCGTCTTTTGTGTTAAACTGTATAAATGCGGGAGGAACAGCCATACCGCAGACTCCTGTCTCTAGCTCATTTTAATATACTAGCATCGGTTTCTAATTATTTTCAAAATAAATATTGTAAAAAAGCATGTTTGAAAGCGAAAACTAATGTTTTAATATGAATAAAAGTCTTACCGATAGTTTCAACTCTCCTACATCCGCAGGCTGTAAAAATAGACGCCGTGTAACAAGGTTACGTCTAATTGATCGTTCTGTGCACTGTATTCAAATGGGGTAGACATCTCCAGCCCGTAATTTTTTTTTTTTTTTTTTTTGTGTTACGGAGGGTGTGTGTATTTTATGGTTAAATCCTGGGGTGTTTCTCAGAACTAGTAAAAAAAATATAAAAACACAAGTTATATTATAATGTTTTTTTTTACTATGTTTGAGACCCTCTGTAACAATAATCAGGATTATTAACAAACAGAAAGTCCCTAAACATGTGGAAGAGTTTCTTCATCAGTGTGTTTATACACATATTACACTGAGCAATAACCCACAACCGCATCCATCAAATGTGCTGGGGGGCCCTACATTTCTGTGGGATTTTCAGGCCGTGGTAGGTAAATGTGTCCATACACATAGTTCTATGTAATGGTTGATTTTAATATTACAATATATTCTAAAAAACAATTTAAAGTTGTTTTTGAATCCAATAAAGGTTAGCACAGGCTGAATTGTAAAGGTTTTAGGGTTTTTTTAGGAGCCTCCCCATAATGCACCTGTATTTGCATACTGGTTTCTATTAACATTACAGAGAACTCTAATTATTATTATTATTATTATTATTATTATTATTATTATTATTATTTATTTATTTATTTTTTAGCAGACGCCCTTATCCAGGGCGACTTACAATTGTAAGCAAAGACATCTAATTAATGTTATTTTTGAAGCTAAAAAATTTGACCACTACATTCTTTGGCTTAATACGTGATTAGGAGTAAGGGTCATCTTTTCCTGTTAAAACTGAATATATTTTGGGATTTCTCAGGACTAGTAAGAAATTATAGAGAAAGAAGGAAGAGAGTCTGTTTTTTGACCAAGCAGCAGAGTTATGGGGAATATGGTGAACAGACCCTGTCTTTTGGCCAAGAAGAAAGAAGCAGTCCTAGAGAAGAAAAGGTACAAAAACCTGTTTTTTATTTTTAAGTAATTTTTCTTAAATAAGAGTCTTAACTACTATCCTTCAGAAGAATACATCTTACATAAAGGCTTCTTAATCAATATGTAATATTTTAAACTATTACACTGAAAAAGAACCTTATCTAACTGTGAAAAGTCTATTGAGCCTGTTCTTTTTTCAGGGAGGTAGACTTGGGGGTGGGCTGTTCACTGTGTAATTATTTATTTTTTTATTATTTATTTCTTAGCAGACGCCCTTATCCAGGACGACTTCCAATTGTTACAAGATATCACATTATTTTTTACATACAATTACCCATTTATACAGTTGGGTTTTTACTGGAGCAATCTGAGTAAAGTACCTTGCTCAAGGGTAATGCATGGACTGTTCCCACAAGGCTGTTGGCTGATATTCGAATACGGGGTCTTTCTATCTACTGTATACAGGTTCTCTAATTATTTTCAAATTAAAGTTCTAAAAACAAAAAAATAAATGAAAATCTTTCAAAGTTGGCTGTTTGGTCGTGTGTAAATTCAATTCTTTAATAATTACAATTATTTTAGTTAAGATGAAAACATTTACAAAGCGATGAAATTAATAAATACACAAATAAATAAATACATGTCTGCTGTTCAAGTATAGTCTATAATTGTAGACAGTGTTCAAGTTTGTTACAAATATTTTAGTGCAGTGACAAACTATGGACGCTTATCTGAATTGATTGAATTGAGGTCAGAAATTGTTTTACAATCACAAATGGTCGGACATTATGTAAAAAAAACAAACAAACATGTTTTTAGTACCGTGTTTCTGATTTTACTGGGCGGATAGGCAGCTGCAAATGTGATATGGTTGTCTTTTTTATGATACACTTAATATGATCTAACTTAACATGATATGGCCTGTATGTTATAATGTTTAAGATTTTACTGTATTTAACTAAGTATTTGCATTATTTTAACATATTCATTTTAGATCTTGAAACAAAATGACATACTTAAAATACCTGAAAATCTTATCAAACACCTTTGTGGTATTTTTCATACATGTGGATAGAAAAATAATTCTCTACATAAGTTATTTGGGCCTCATTTATTTTGGAATTGTTTCTTTTCTGTTAGATTAAGATTTTTTGCTGTCAAATTATAATAGATATGTTATAAAAGAAGAAAGATTAAACCAAGCATACATTAACTTGTAGAATGACTGGGAATTTACAAACAGTATGAATGAGAACAACAAAGCATATTGCATAAAGAGGATACAAAATACCCTTTACAAAGGAAATCATTTCAACCTTCACCAGGGTGTGTATAAAGAAAATCAGCATATCTCTAAACTAGCTGTTTTAAAACAGAAAGATTCCTGTTAAACATAACACCACAGTCAGCATATCTCTAAACTAGCTGTTTTACATTCTTAAAGAATACAACCACCAAAGAATAATATATTTAGAAGCCATGCGAAAAACATACAAAGAAGCAGTACCCATATACACGTGCACTTTATTTTAGGGTTAATAGATTCCATGTATTGGCTCTTCTGTTTATGTTTGACACGTCTGTGGCGTCGGGACAGGCAGCCTCAAAACAAGTCCAGAACAGTTGAATAGGGGTGCCGACACAGCTTTGAACTATTGAGGACGTCTCCTGTCTTTGTAAAGCAGCGTCATAAAACACCTTTGCTTAATTTACATGTTAAGATCTCGAACAAACCCCCGGCTGTTTTTGACCCATGACAACGATGTTACTTTTTTTTTTAACCCTCCACGCACACCCTAGGTATCTCCACTTGTTCGTTCAGTAACGGGGGTGTACACTTTCAATCGGAGGACTCTTTGAAACGCCATAGGTAATTTAATGTTTTTGTGTTTTCTTTATTTTGTGTTTGTTTTCAGTTGATGTTCATTTGTTTTTAAAAGGCGATCTTTCAGTATAGTTTAGTGAATGTTACTTGTATTCATTCTTTCTTTCTTTATTTTAATTAAGTCAATCTATCCTATACATATGGAGGCAAGCTTCCATATGTATCCCTCTATGACGGCTGCACGTTCGAGAAGCCCACCCCTCGCTCCGAAAAACACATTTTGTACACGGAATATTTTAGGAATAAATTAAGTAAAACAATAAAATGTTTTTTTTTTTATTTAGAAAATAAAACTAACTTATTTTTTTTTCGTTTTTGGCTGGGTTATTTTTGGTACTTCAAGTGCGATTTTGAAGAAAACAAAAGGAAGCACGGTCTCTGTATATGCGTTGCTGTCGTGCAAAATCAAATACAGTAGACCTGTTTACTGTAAAAATAAATTAGAAGGAAGTAATAAAGTGGAGTAGGTTCACGCCTCTATCTTATAGGCCTTCTTCAATTTAGGCCGCTAAGATTTCAGTTTACTAGACCCTGTATTTATTTTTTTATTTTTTTAAGACGTGAGTAGATTGTAGATAATATATTTCCTAAAAACAATCGCTATACTATATTTTTATAAATTAGTAAACGATTACTATAAGCAAGTTTTTTCATTTTAAAATTCTGAGCGTCAAAAGTTTTTACAAGTACTATCATGGACCGTCTTCTGTGTTGAAACTCAACAAGCAAAATAAAATGTCGGATAGTAAACAATTTGTGTACGTAACAAAATGACCTATTTCCCTCTTGCAAAAGGTATGAAATCATCCATCTGGTGATATTTTAGAAGAGGTTGTTACAGAGTATGCAGGATTCAGGTAACACCGCTAGGGTAGGAATACATTTGGCCACCCACGAGTATCACCGTTCCCCTTAATCACTTTTTTCATTATTAAAATACACGTTGTTTTAAGTGCCTGTAATAGATGATGCTTGCAAACTCTATACAGTAAGCTTGTATTGAAGGAGCACATCGGGGCCATGTACAGAACTGCATCTAACTTACTTGGTCAAAACAGATTTAACAGGGACAGTTCCATGAACGTTATCCTTCACGTTTATTTTTCTATTACCATTTCATTTAAGGCTGAGGAGTTTATCAAATGTATTAATAAAGTATCACCAGTACAGAACAGAAATAGTTCACTATGATTATGAATAGTAAATTCAGAGAAGCTCTGAAAAACTTTCACAGCCAGTACATAATATAACTCTTTATTTAACATTATTTATAGCATTATCATGTTTCTCAACGGCTATTCTGCACACCATCCAGTTCAAATTCAAACTAATGGAACATATTTTGATGTTTGTAGGAAAAACATAACTACAGTAAGAGCACTTAAATAAACAGTAACATAGCTGTTATAAAACAGAAAGCTTACCGTTAAAAGTAACACCACTTATTTATTTTTTTAATTCATGAAAATATTAGTTGACTACAGTGTATTTCTTTAAATAGTAATTTTAGATGCATGACAGCTTTTTTTTGTTTAAAAATAAGTTACAAGAAATTATATTTCAGTCATTATTTTTACTTCTGTTATAATCTGTGCTTTATCTGTTTTAGCCATTTTTTATTGTACATTTATTTACAGTGTAATTCCGTTCTGAATTGATTGAATTGAGGTCAGAAATTGTTTTACAATCACAAATGGTCGGACATTATGTAAAAAAAACAAACAAACATGTTTTTAGTACCGTGTTTCTGATTTTACTGGGCGGATAGGCAGCTGCAAATGTGATATGGTTGTCTTTTTTATGATACACTTAATATGATCTAACTTAACATGATATGGCCTGTATGTTATAATGTTTAAGATTTTACTGTATTTAACTAAGTATTTGCATTATTTTAACATATTCATTTTAGATCTTGAAACAAAATGACATACTTAAAATACCTGAAAATCTTATCAAACACCTTTGTGGTATTTTTCATACATGTGGATAGAAAAATAATTCTCTACATAAGTTATTTGGGCCTCATTTATTTTGGAATTGTTTCTTTTCTGTTAGATTAAGATTTTTTGCTGTCAAATTATAATAGATATGTTATAAAAGAAGAAAGATTAAACCAAGCATACATTAACTTGTAGAATGACTGGGAATTTACAAACAGTATGAATGAGAACAACAAAGCATATTGCATAAAGAGGATACAAAATACCCTTTACAAAGGAAATCATTTCAACCTTCACCAGGGTGTGTATAAAGAAAATCAGCATATCTCTAAACTAGCTGTTTTAAAACAGAAAGATTCCTGTTAAACATAACACCACAGTCAGCATATCTCTAAACTAGCTGTTTTACATTCTTAAAGAATACAACCACCAAAGAATAATATATTTAGAAGCCATGCGAAAAACATACAAAGAAGCAGTACCCATATACACGTGCACTTTATTTTAGGGTTAATAGATTCCATGTATTGGCTCTTCTGTTTATGTTTGACACGTCTGTGGCGTCGGGACAGGCAGCCTCAAAACAAGTCCAGAACAGTTGAATAGGGGTGCCGACACAGCTTTGAACTATTGAGGACGTCTCCTGTCTTTGTAAAGCAGCGTCATAAAACACCTTTGCTTAATTTACATGTTAAGATCTCGAACAAACCCCCGGCTGTTTTTGACCCATGACAACGATGTTACTTTTTTTTTTAACCCTCCACGCACACCCTAGGTATCTCCACTTGTTCGTTCAGTAACGGGGGTGTACACTTTCAATCGGAGGACTCTTTGAAACGCCATAGGTAATTTAATGTTTTTGTGTTTTCTTTATTTTGTGTTTGTTTTCAGTTGATGTTCATTTGTTTTTAAAAGGCGATCTTTCAGTATAGTTTAGTGAATGTTACTTGTATTCATTCTTTCTTTCTTTATTTTAATTAAGTCAATCTATCCTATACATATGGAGGCAAGCTTCCATATGTATCCCTCTATGACGGCTGCACGTTCGAGAAGCCCACCCCTCGCTCCGAAAAACACATTTTGTACACGGAATATTTTAGGAATAAATTAAGTAAAACAATAAAATGTTTTTTTTTTTATTTAGAAAATAAAACTAACTTATTTTTTTTTCGTTTTTGGCTGGGTTATTTTTGGTACTTCAAGTGCGATTTTGAAGAAAACAAAAGGAAGCACGGTCTCTGTATATGCGTTGCTGTCGTGCAAAATCAAATACAGTAGACCTGTTTACTGTAAAAATAAATTAGAAGGAAGTAATAAAGTGGAGTAGGTTCACGCCTCTATCTTATAGGCCTTCTTCAATTTAGGCCGCTAAGATTTCAGTTTACTAGACCCTGTATTTATTTTTTTATTTTTTTAAGACGTGAGTAGATTGTAGATAATATATTTCCTAAAAACAATCGCTATACTATATTTTTATAAATTAGTAAACGATTACTATAAGCAAGTTTTTTCATTTTAAAATTCTGAGCGTCAAAAGTTTTTACAAGTACTATCATGGACCGTCTTCTGTGTTGAAACTCAACAAGCAAAATAAAATGTCGGATAGTAAACAATTTGTGTACGTAACAAAATGACCTATTTCCCTCTTGCAAAAGGTATGAAATCATCCATCTGGTGATATTTTAGAAGAGGTTGTTACAGAGTATGCAGGATTCAGGTAACACCGCTAGGGTAGGAATACATTTGGCCACCCACGAGTATCACCGTTCCCCTTAATCACTTTTTTCATTATTAAAATACACGTTGTTTTAAGTGCCTGTAATAGATGATGCTTGCAAACTCTATACAGTAAGCTTGTATTGAAGGAGCACATCGGGGCCATGTACAGAACTGCATCTAACTTACTTGGTCAAAACAGATTTAACAGGGACAGTTCCATGAACGTTATCCTTCACGTTTATTTTTCTATTACCATTTCATTTAAGGCTGAGGAGTTTATCAAATGTATTAATAAAGTATCACCAGTACAGAACAGAAATAGTTCACTATGATTATGAATAGTAAATTCAGAGAAGCTCTGAAAAACTTTCACAGCCAGTACATAATATAACTCTTTATTTAACATTATTTATAGCATTATCATGTTTCTCAACGGCTATTCTGCACACCATCCAGTTCAAATTCAAACTAATGGAACATATTTTGATGTTTGTAGGAAAAACATAACTACAGTAAGAGCACTTAAATAAACAGTAACATAGCTGTTATAAAACAGAAAGCTTACCGTTAAAAGTAACACCACTTATTTATTTTTTTAATTCATGAAAATATTAGTTGACTACAGTGTATTTCTTTAAATAGTAATTTTAGATGCATGACAGCTTTTTTTTGTTTAAAAATAAGTTACAAGAAATTATATTTCAGTCATTATTTTTACTTCTGTTATAATCTGTGCTTTATCTGTTTTAGCCATTTTTTATTGTACATTTATTTACAGTGTAATTCCGTTCTTATAGGTTACAAAGCACCCCTGTTAACACTATCACTATCCCCTCCTTCATAAACTTTATATTAACAGGCCAAACACACACACATACGCACACAGCAATCACTACCCCCAAACTTCATCATTAGAAACAGCCTCATAAATATAAAACTACCCAATTGTAATTACATTTATGTAATTAAGTAAGTTAGATGCAGTTCTGTACATGGCCCCGATGTGCTCCTTCAATACAAGCTTACTGTATAGAGTGTGCAAGCATCATCTATTACAGGCACTTAAAACAACGTGTATTTTAATAATGAAAAAAGTGATTAAGGGGAACGGTGATACTCGTGGGTGGCCAAATGTATTCCTACCCTAGCGGTGTTACCTGAATCCTGCATACTCTGTAACAACCTCTTCTAAAATATCACCAGATGGATGATTTCATACCTTTTGCAAGAGGGAAATAGGTCATTTTGTTACGTACACAAATTGTTTACTATCCGACATTTTATTTTGCTTGTTGAGTTTCAACACAGAAGACGGTCCATGATAGTACTTGTAAAAACTTTTGACGCTCAGAATTTTAAAATGAAAAAACTTGCTTATAGTAATCGTTTACTAATTTATAAAAATATAGTATAGCGATTGTTTTTAGGAAATATATTATCTACAATCTACTCACGTCTTAAAAAAATAAAAAAATAAATACAGGGTCTAGTAAACTGAAATCTTAGCGGCCTAAATTGAAGAAGGCCTATAAGATAGAGGCGTGAACCTACTCCACTTTATTACTTCCTTCTAATTTATTTTTACAGTAAACAGGTCTACTGTATTTGATTTTGCACGACAGCAACGCATATACAGAGACCGTGCTTCCTTTTGTTTTCTTCAAAATCGCACTTGAAGTACCAAAAATAACCCAGCCAAAAACGAAAAAAAAATAAGTTAGTTTTATTTTCTAAATAAAAAAAAAACATTTTATTGTTTTACTTAATTTATTCCTAAAATATTCCGTGTACAAAATGTGTTTTTCGGAGCGAGGGGTGGGCTTCTCGAACGTGCAGCCGTCATAGAGGGATACATATGGAAGCTTGCCTCCATATGTATAGGATAGATTGACTTAATTAAAATAAAGACAGAAAGAATGAATACAAGTAACATTCACTAAACTATACTGAAAGATCGCCTTTTAAAAACAAATGAACATCAACTGAAAACAAACACAAAATAAAGAAAACACAAAAACATTAAATTACCTATGGCGTTTCAAAGAGTCCTCCGATTGAAAGTGTACACCCCCGTTACTGAACGAACAAGTGGAGATACCTAGGGTGTGCGTGGAGGGTTAAAAAAAAAAAGTAACATCGTTGTCATGGGTCAAAAACAGCCGGGGGTTTGTTCGAGATCTTAACATGTAAATTAAGCAAAGGTGTTTTATGACGCTGCTTTACAAAGACAGGAGACGTCCTCAATAGTTCAAAGCTGTGTCGGCACCCCTATTCAACTGTTCTGGACTTGTTTTGAGGCTGCCTGTCCCGACGCCACAGACGTGTCAAACATAAACAGAAGAGCCAATACATGGAATCTATTAACCCTAAAATAAAGTGCACCTGTATATGGGTACTGCTTCTTTGTATGTTTTTCGCATGGCTTCTAAATATATTATTCTTTGGTGGTTGTATTCTTTAAGAATGTAAAACAGCTAGTTTAGAGATATGCTGACTGTGGTGTTATGTTTAACAGGAATCTTTCTGTTTTAAAACAGCTAGTTTAGAGATATGCTGATTTTCTTTATACACACCCTGGTGAAGGTTGAAATGATTTCCTTTGTAAAGGGTATTTTGTATCCTCTTTATGCAATATGCTTTGTTGTTCTCATTCATACTGTTTGTAAATTCCCAGTCATTCTACAAGTTAATGTATGCTTGGTTTAATCTTTCTTCTTTTATAACATATCTATTATAATTTGACAGCAAAAAATCTTAATCTAACAGAAAAGAAACAATTCCAAAATAAATGAGGCCCAAATAACTTATGTAGAGAATTATTTTTCTATCCACATGTATGAAAAATACCACAAAGGTGTTTGATAAGATTTTCAGGTATTTTAAGTATGTCATTTTGTTTCAAGATCTAAAATGAATATGTTAAAATAATGCAAATACTTAGTTAAATACAGTAAAATCTTAAACATTATAACATACAGGCCATATCATGTTAAGTTAGATCATATTAAGAGTATCATAAAAAGACAACCATATCACATTTGCAGCTGCCTATCCGCCCAGTAAAATCAGAAACACGGTACTAAAAACATGTTTGTTTGTTTTTTTTACATAATGTCCGACAATTTGTGATTGTAAAACAATTTCTGACCTCCATTCAATCAATTCAGATAAGCGTCCATAGTTTGTCACTGAACTAAAATATTTGTAACAAACTTGAACACTGTCTACAATTATAGACTATACTTGAACAGCAGACATGTATTTATTTATTTGTGTATTTATTAATTTCATCGCTTTGTAAATGTTTTCATCTTAACTAAAATAATTGTAATTATTAAAGAATTGAATTTACACACGACCAAACAGCCAACTTTGAAAGATTTTCATTTATTTTTTGTTTTTAGAACTTTAATTTGAAAATAATCAGAGAACCTGTATACAGTAGATAGAAAGACCCCGTATTCGAATATCAGCCAACAGCCTTGTGGGAACAGTCCATGCATTACCCTTGAGCAAGGTACTTTATTCAGATTGCTCCAGTAAAAACCCAACTGTATAAATGGGTAATTGTATGTAAAAAATAATGTGATATCTTGTAACAATTGGAAGTCGTCCTGGATAAGGGCGTCTGCTAAGAAATAAATAATAAAAAAATAAATAATTACACAGTGAACAGCCCACCCCCAAGTCTACCTCCCTGAAAAAAGAACAGGCTCAATAGACTTTTCACAGTTAGATAAGGTTCTTTTTCAGTGTAATAGTTTAAAATATTACATATTGATTATGAAGCCTTTATGTAAGATGTATTCTTCTGAAAGATAGTAGTTAAGACTCTTATTTAAGAAATATTTCTTAAAAATAAAAAACAGGTTTTTGTACCTTTTCTTCTCTAGGACTGCTTCTTTCTTCTTGGCCAAAAGACAGGGTCTGTTCACCATATTCCCCATAACTCTGCTGCTTGGTCAAAAAACAGACTCTCTTCCTTCTTTCTCTATAATTTCTTACTAGTCCTGAGAAATCCCAAAATATATTCAGTTTTAACAGGAAAAGATGACCCTTACTCCTAATCACGTATTAAGCCAAAGAATGTAGTAGTCAAATTTTTTAGCTTCAAAAATAACATTAATTAGATGTCTTTGCTTACAATTGTAAGTCGCCCTGGATAAGGGCGTCTGCTAATAAATAAATAAATAAATAAATAAATAAATAAATAAATAAATAATAATAATAATAATAATAATAATAATAATAATAATTAGAGTTCTCTGTAATGTTAATAGAAACCAGTATGCAAATACAGGTGCATTATGGGGAGGCTCCTAAAAAAACCCTAAAACCTTTACAATTCAGCCTGTGCTAACCTTTATTGTATTCAAAAACAACTTTAAATTGTTTTTTAGAATATATTGTAATATTAAAATCAACCATTACATAGAACTATGTGTATGGACACAGTTACCTACCACGGCCTGAAAATCCCACAGAAATGTAGGGCCCCCCAGCACATTTGACGGATGTTGTTGTGGGTTATTGCTCAGTGTAATATGTGTATAAACACACTGATGAGGAAACTTTTCCACATGTTTAGGGACTTTCTGTTTGTTAATAATCCTGATTATTGTTACAGAGGGTCTCAAACATAGTAAAAAAAACATTATAATATAACTTGTGTTTTTATATTTTTTTTACTAGTTCTGAGAAACACCCCAGGATTTAACCATAAAATACACACACCCTCCGTAACACAAAAAAAAAAAAAAAAATTACAGCCTGGAGATTGATTTTTTCAGAGATGTCTACCCCATTTGAATACAGTGCACAGAACGATCAATTAGACGTAACCTTGTTACACGGCGTCTATTTTTACAGCCTGCGGATGTAGGAGAGTTGAAACTATCGGTAAGACTTTTATTCATATTAAAACATTAGTTTTCGCTTTCAAACATGCTTTTTTACAATATTTATTTTGAAAATAATTAGAAACCGATGCTAGTATATTAAAATGAGCTAGAGACAGGAGTCTGCGGTATGGCTGTTCCTCCCGCATTTATACAGTTTAACACAAAAGACGATTCTTAGTCCTAAACACGTCGTGTATGGTCTTAAAATAACATTAAGACAAAGAACGTAGTGGTAACATTTATCAACGTCTAAAATACCTTTAGATCGTTTTTTAGAGTACGTTACACATAACCAGGTCGTAGCCACTGCAATATTAAATTCAACCAGCAGATGGCAGTAGGCGGTATGACTATTCCTACCTCGTTTATACAGTTTTTTTAACAGAAAAAATATTATTCTTGTACCTAACCACCTCGCGCATGGTTTTAAAATAAACACAATAAGTCAAATAATATTGTGGTAACATTTATCAATGTCTAATATACATTTTAAATCGTTTTTTAGAGTTCTCTGTAATGTTAATAGAAACCAGTATGCAAATACAGGGGCATTATGGGTAGGTTCCTAAAATACCCTAAATCCTTTACAATGCAGCCTGTGCTAACCTTTATTGTATTCAAAAACAACTTTAAATCGTTTTTTAGAACATGTTGCAATATTAAAATCAACCATTAGATGGATACATGTTTATTATGAAATTGACACAGCTACCTACCACGTCCTGGAAATCCAACCGAAATGTAGGGCCCAGCGCATTTGAGTCTTGTTGTTATGGGTTAATTTTCAGTATAATATGTGTATAATATACTGATTATGAGACTATTTTCTATGTTTATGGGCTCTCTGTATGGTAATAACCCCTGGTTATTGTTACGGAGGGTCTCAAACACAGTAAAAAATGTTAATAACCCCTGGTTAAAAAAAACAATGTGTTACAATACAACTTGCTTTCTCTTCTTTCTTTTTTTCTTTCTGTCTTTTTTTTGTAATAGTCTATAAAATAAGGGTACAACAGATGCAATTTTTAGGGAGGGCTATTTTTGACAGATGTCCTGTAAAAAGGGATGGGTCATAAATCACTCAAAAGCGTGGGGGAGGGGCTGGACTGTATTGTAACTTTACCAGTGTAGTTCAGCACTGCGTCTCTTATCGAGGGCTGAGGGATTATTCCTTTATTTATTTGTTTATTTTAAAAAGATCAGAAAGAAGGGCAATGTCAAACCAACTGCACGGTGGTAAATGCTTTATGAAAATATCCTATATTGTATGTAATCATCCTAAACAGACATTTAAAATATATTAATGAACCTAATATAACGTTTGAATAAAACACGTGCAAACACATCCCAGCGTGTAAAACTCTTTGAATCCCCTGATATCCGTACCTGTGATTAAACTTTAATCGAATCCCTTTATATTGATATCAAGCACGTCCTTGTCTGACTTCATATTGAAGCGCAGGTGTGTGCGCATTGTTTGGTTGTTTACTAGATGTTGTACATGTTGAGTTTCCTGTACAATGTAATATTTATTATTGTAGGTTAGATGTGTGTTTATGAAAGGACGTTATGATAGCACAGTAAATACATACATACAGTATTTTTAAAAAAAATGCCCAAACCACGTTTATTGAATAAAGATGTATTTGTGTATTTATGTATTGCTTATAACCTAGCAGTGCTGTTTGATATGACAGGATCAACAGCACATTGTAATGTGGCTTGTAATGTTGATCAAAGCTCTCAAATCTGGAAGAAGATTCCAAGCAGTGCTGTTTGACAAAACACACAGTGAGCTTCTAAACTACACAACAACAACAACAACAACAACAACACTACAGCAACACGCTAAACAATACATACAATTAATAAATACAAATAACATAAATATAAATAAAACATTACATTTAACTTAAGAAATACGACATTCTTTTTATTGAATTGTAGTTTTTATCAAAGATTCACTGTAATCTGATTGCTTTTTTAAGCTTCTCGCTCTCTTACATATCATAATAATAACATGCTGTACATACACATTGTAACTGAGATGTTTAAACCGCAACAGCACAAATAAAACAGACACGTGATGTTGTTTGTGTGTTTTTCCAGTGAAGGGGTTAATTAGTGCGCACTGAATGCGCTGTGTTATTGTAGAAGGCAGTAATGTAAAGACAGCACCGTGGTACTCAGCGCACACAGGTACACTGCAGAATCACACAGCTGCGTGTTCACGATTGTTAAACTAGTCATCTTCTGCGATGTGTCCAACTGACTGGAAAACCTGGCCTCAGTTTCATCTGATCGGAGTTCATCAGTGGAACCTTTCATGCGATGAAGCAGATATCGAGAGGAGCTGCCTGGAGTCTGCTTGTACCAGAACAGATATTCAGATTCAGTGCTATTGCTCAGGGAGTAATTGCAGAATATCTTCGTGTCGCTGCTAACTTTCGAGGTAATCGTGTCACTGAGTTGAATAATTTAATCTCCACGACTGCAGTCTGTGAACAAAAAAACAAACAAAAAAAAAAAAGTTATGCACGATGTGGTAACTGCAGCTGAATCCACGAAATTGTTATTACAATAAAAATACATCTTTACCAAAGGTTAAACAGAAGACTGCAGTGAGAAGACCTGCATACAACATGGTTATCACTGTTATCGCTCTGTCTCTGTTCTGTTGGTTTCTGCTCAGTACTGAATGCCAGTCTGCAGCCGCACCACCGAGCGGATAAGTGGGCGTTTCTTCTGTGTGTCGGGATGTTTCTCTGATGTCCAATCAGAACCCATGAACCCGAGCTGCGCTCTGTCTCCTTCATTACACAGTGAAGCACCAGAACGGGGTTCTTTCGTGTCATGAGTTGTGTTCCAATACTGTTTAAGACAGACACACAGACAGATCCAAGCAGGGATTGTGTTTGGATTGCACAGTAACACAGTAACACAGTGATTTCTGTCGAGCGCTGGGAACGGGCTAAAAATTCAGAAAACTAAGGGCCATATTTTCAAGTCATGTTAAGCACTCTTACTGTGCTCAGTTTTTTTTAACATTGACATGGCCCAGTGTCTCAATGTATTTGATCTTGTGTACAGTGTAGACATTGTCAACATACATTGCCTGCCTGTACCTCAATACACAGGCTGCATTCACACCGATTGGCCGAGCACCTTGTTGTTACTGAGGGTGAAGAACACAATGTAACACCGCTTATCTGACATCATTTCTTCATGCTGTGAGCGGGGTGTCATTCTCATACTGTTTTCATACAGGTAGTGTTGGAAAGCAGCTGCACCAGGAGATATGGCGAGTGGGAGCTGACTGTGAATGAGCATTGAACAAATGATTGTCCTACACCGCCCCCTGGTGGGATTGCCTTGAACCATTGCACAGATCTCACGGTTAAACCAAAGATCTTCTATAAACACAGATAGTCAACTCCGCCTTTTCTTCCGGTGACTGTGGTTAAATTGAATAGAGGTTGATTTGCTATTTGATTGGTTTACACACAGCTTTTATCCACCTAGTTGTTATATTAGTCAGTTAGGCTATTTGTGCACCAGCACGAAGCACCAGTCAACCAAAGAGCCTCACAACAAAAGAGCCGGGAGTCTAGCTGTGGGAGTCCAGCGAGGGGAGGTCTGCGCAGAGAGGCTGTTGGAAAAGATCCGAACCTAGCAGCGCTCTGGAAGAAGACATCTACTAGCCAGGTCTGTACCCCCCCCCCCCCCCCCGCTCCCACTCCCACTGTGCCTATTTGTCTCGCATGTCCTGCTATGACTGTCTCTCACATCCCTGTTATTCTGTCCTCTCACTCTCGTCCTCTGCCCTCTCTCCGCCGCTGCTCCTCCAACCCCTGTAACCTCATCCCTCTGCCTCTCCCCCCTCGCACTCTCTCTGGTGCACTCTGGAACTGTCACTCTTCTGCTAACAATGCTGATTTCATCTCTGCCTTTGCCACCCACCTCTCTCTCTCGATTACCTTGCTCTCACTGAAACCTGGCTCTCTCCGGATAACACTGTAACTCCTGCTGCTCTATCCTCTCTCCACGTCCTGTCCCATACTCGACATCTCACTGGATGGGGAGGTGGGACTGGTCTTCTTTCTTCCTCCTTACTCTTTTCTGTCCCCTCCGACCTCTCCTCACTCTCTGTTAACACCTTTGAATTTCACGGCGTCCAACTAACCTCTCCCTGTCAACTCCTGCTAATTATACTATACCATCCCTCCTGGACCTCTCGCTCACTTTCTCGATGAACTCGACTATCTACTCTCCTCCCTCCCTCTCTGTCTACCCCAGCTATCCGGTTAGGTGATTTCAATATCCATCTCTTCAACCCCAGCCACTCTGCTGGATTCCTCCCTCTCCTTCACTCCTTCAACTTTTGTCTCTCTCCATCCCCTCCTACCCACAAAGCTGGCTGTCAACTGGACCTCACCTTCTCCAGGGCCTGCTGCCCCTCCACCCTCTCTGTCACCCCCCTGGACCTCTCTGATCACTATTTCATTTCTTTTTCTCTGTCTCTCTGTGACCAGGATGGCAGTATGTGGTGTAAAAGAATGACAAAAAGTAATCAGGTTTCCTTAACAAGCCCCGGGTTTTATTAAACGTAAAACCCACGTCAGATGGGCACCAAACAGTCAAGGAGAATAAACAAAATAAAGGGAAGCCGGGGTACACAGCAATGTGTAACCCGACAAAATAACAAGAACGAGGGTTGCAGTCCAAAACAAGGAGAAACACAAAAAAATAAAGACAATCCTTCCCTTTGATCCGGGAATGAAAACCACGGGGTAAAAATCCAGCACTTCTGGGTTCCCGCTCCTCCGACGTGTTCCTGGAGCGTCCTGTTAGTGCTCTATAAAATACACAAAAAAAGACACAGGGGTTAGCAGGTATGCGCAATCACAACCACCCGCTTCCTTGTTTCTCGCGTCTCCCTCTTTAATTCCCTGTTTGTATTTCTGTTTCGCTCTCTCTCTCTCTTTCTCTCTCTCTCTTACGCACTGTACCTTGCCAGAAGGAACAGAACCCCGGGCCACGCCCCCTTTTGTACGCCCCGTCCCGTCCCCATTGGTCAGCGAGGGCAACCGCCGTCAGCCAATGCGTGATTGCCACTGCGCTTCCCGACTGAGTCTGTGACGTTGCGCACCGCAGCTCCGCCTGCTCCTCCTCCCCAGCGCCCTCACCGGTCAGAAGGGAGATCTAAAACAAGAATTCACTCTCTCTTTGTCACACTCTCCCATCTCTCCCTGCTCCTCCTACCCCCACTGTCACCTCTCGCCATAACCTCCGCTCTCTCTCCCCCTCTGTCCTTGCCTCCACTGCTCTCTCTCACCTCCCTCCTATCAACTCATTCTCCCAACTCTCTGTAGACTCTGCTACCTCCACCCTCTTCTCCTCCCTCGACTCCCTCTGTCCCCTCACCTACCAACCTGCTCGCCTCTCCCCTCCCCAACCCTGGCTCTCCTCTGTGCTCTGCTCAGCAAGAACCACACTGCGATCTGCTGAAAAGAAATGGAAGAGAACCAAACTCCCTGCTGCCCTAGACCTCTACCGCTCCTTCTCTCCTCCTTCTCCTCCTTCTCCTCTACTCTCTCCTCTGCTAAATGTTCTTATTTCCAATCTATAATCCAAGCCTCCACTAACAACCCACATAAACAATTCTCTACCTTCTCCTCCCTCCTAAACCCTCCCCCCTCCTCCTCCCTCCTCTGTCTCCTCTGATGACTTTGCCTCTTTCTTATCTTCTAAAATCTCAGATATCCGCAAACTCTTTAACACCTCTCCCTCCCCTGCACCCCCTCCCGCTCCAACTCCTACACCCACTGCGTCCCCTACTAACTCACCCTCCTTCTTCACCTTCTCGCCCCTCTCAGACTCTGACCTCTCCTCCCTGCTCCAGGGACACAAACCCACCACATGTGCCCTGGACCCCCTCCCCACTCACCTTTTTCAAGCTGCTGCTCCTGCTCTACTTCCCTTCATCTCCTTCCTTCTCAACACGTCTCTCCTTTCTGGTCTCTTTCCCTCTGCCTTCAAACAAGCCTCTATCACTCCCCTCCTCAAAAAACCTACCCTCGACCCCACCTCCCTCCAGAGCTACCGTCCTGTCTCCCTCCTAACCTTCCTCTTCAAAACCCTCGAGCGGGCTGTACACCGCCAGCTCTCTGCTTTCCTGTCCAACCACTCTCTGCTCGACCCTTTCCAATCTGGCTTCCGCTCTGCTCAATCCACTGAAACCGCCCTCCTGTCTGTCACTAACTCAATAAACTCTGCCCGAGCTGCCTCTCTCTCCTCTGTCCTAATTCTCCTCGACCTCTCTGCTGCCTTTGACACTGTCGATCACTCTATTCTACTATCCTCTCTCGCTGACCTGGGAATCTCTGGCACTGCTCTGGCTTGGGTCTCCTCCTACCTCTCCAACCGCACTTACCATGTAACCTGGCGTGGAGCAACCTCCACACCTCACCCTCTCTCAAGAGGAGTCCCCCAAGGGTCCAACTGCACCAGCCAGCTCCTTGTCCAGGTCCTGGTACTCTCCCGCCTAGACTACTGCAACTCCCTCCTGGCTGTCCTCCCTGCGTCCGCCACCCGTCTGCTCCAGCTCATCCAGAACTCCACTGCTCGCCTGGTGTTCTCTCTCTTCCTCGCTTCTCCCACTCAACTCCACTGCCCTGCTCACTGCTTCTATCCAGTTCAAGACTCTTGTACTCGCCTACAGATGCTTTGACCAGACTGCATCCAGCTACCTCCAGACCCTCATCTCTCCCTATACCCCCACTCGACCTCTCTGCTCCTCCTGCACTAGAAGACTGTCTGTACCTCCTCTATGCTCCCCTGCCTCCATAACCCGCTCCTTCTCCACCCTCACCCCACAGTGGTGGAATGACCTTCCTATAGATGTCAGGACTGCCCAGTCCCTGACCACCTTCCGGCTCCTCCTCAAGACTCACCTCTTCAGACAGCACCTGTAGAACTCCTCTTTTCCCTCTGGACACTTTCACTCTTCCTTAATGCGCTTTACTTGCACTTATCTGCTCCCTATTTTACTGCATTTAATCCTGTACTTCAGAGCACTGTACTGTAATCTGCCACAAGTGTTATTCAATCGGTAGTATTTTGCATTTAATCGTATCCTGAGGTAACTATCACTGACACTGTGTTATCTCCTCCGATATTGATTCGTATTTTGTCATATACTTGTACTTATTTGAACTGAAGTCATTGTATTTTATCTTGCTAACATTTTATGGTGATTAATCTTAATCACACTGTACCCCCTGGTGGTAAAGAGCTGGTAATTCACTTTACATATATACAGTTCATCTTCATGAATGTTAAATATGTGCATCTGTTTCTAATTCATGGTATACACTGATTGTCAATATTAACTTTGGTACATCATTTTCAATGCTACAATCCTGCCCCAAAGTTACATTATATAACATAAAGCACATGTGCAGCTGAGTGGTGCTGCTCCTGAGAGCAGGATATTGTGCAGGTGTCTCCACTCCCTCTCTCACTGTGCTCTCACTGCACAATAATACACAGCTTCACAATCCAGCAGCTCAACAGCACTGATGGTTAGAGTGCTGGAGAGCTTCTCTTTATTCACAGTCATGTTGAATCGTCCCGAGGTTTCAGTTGTAATGTAAGCAGTCAGTATGATGTCAGGACTTTGACCATGTGGCTGTTTATACCACTGCATGCTCTGGTAGTTAGAAACACTGTGATTACAGTTCATTTCAATGGTCTCTCCTTCAATTGAATAAACACGTGGAGTCTGATGAATCTGTGAATCTCCATAGACAGCTGTAAGAAAAGAAGAGTAAATAATGATTCTTGTGTTTCTCAATAATAATGATGTCTCTGTGCTAGCCCCCATTGAGACCCTGTTTTCAATGGTGTATCTTCAGTGTGTTTGTGAATATCACTCACCCAGACTAAAGACAAGCAGAAGAAAAGATCCACACATGTTAATCATTCTTGAATTGTTCCATCCAGTGGTAGAAGTGCTTGTGACAGACAGACAGCCTGAGCTGTGGGTAAAGCCATGCACAACATCACCTCACAATGAGGCAGTGATTGGCTGATCTGTCTGAAGCACAGGGAACCACTGGTTTGATGATATGAAAACTAACAGCTCATCATCAATAGTTAGAACATATATTGGTTTTATTGTTGTTGTTTAAATAGAACATTGCCACTCACTTCTTGTTGAAAAGTTTTATCAAAGTTTCCTCTAGTATCAGTATTATTAAATGACTTCTGTGAAAATGTAAATGATGGTGTATGGCTCATAGTTACTCTTTTTCCCATTCAAATTGTGGTGTGGATATATTTGATCAGCTGCTCTACAATGAAAAAGAAAGAGCAGTGTTCACTTGATAGAGTAAAGTGCACATGGTGCACAGGGGAGGGGTTCAGTCAGGGCAGGGCAGGGTTGAGTCCTGGCTGTGCCCAGTTGCTGGTCAGGTCAAGGGATCCTACAGGCAGCACTGAATTGGGGCAGGGAGGTATAATCAGGAAGGACTTCTTCACTTCATCTCATGACAGTGACTCTGCTGGTTTATGGACTCCCGCTGGGCTGGCCTTTGTATTCCAGAGTATCACCAGCATAGAGCTCCTGGGTCTACAGAGGGGATGGCTGTGTGAGGAATCATACTGAGACACTGAAGAAATACAAATCAAGTTTGTGTGTAAACACTGCCATCTAGTGGTTCAAATTTGAGTGCATCATTGCTGGTCTATGACTGCAAGTTGATATAAATTCATAAGCAAAGAGCCTAAATAGGAGAGCATATTATAATTGTTTGCTTGATATTTAGTGGAAAAATAACTAATTAACTAACCTTTGCTATCATGTTCTATACAGCAGTGTGGAGTAGTGGTAAGGGCTCTGGACTCTTGACCTGAGGGCTGTGGGTTCAATCCCAGGTGGGAGACACTGCTGCGGTATCCTTGAGCAAGGTACTTTACCTAGATTGCCCCAGTAAAAACCCAACTGTATAAATGGGTAATTGTATGTAAAAATAATTTTATATCTTGAAACAATTGTAAGTCGCCCTGGATAAGGGTGTCGGCTAAGAAATAAATAATAATAATACAATGGATTAAGAAAGCACCAATAAGGTAATTCAGGCAACATTATGAATTGTGAGGCTTGCTTTAATTCACCCAATTTATATAAAAATGATATATTTTGACAAAATCAATATAGATTTTGATAGGTTGAGAAACAATGCATTATATTTGAAATATTGAGCTGTATTCATGATTGCTTCTATATGGCTGCATGCAGTGCATTCAGAGATACATTGTGTGTGTCTGTGTCAGCTGGCAGTAGAGGCTGAGGTGAGTTTCTGTTCAGCTGTGCCGTGGTACTGAAGCACTGTGAGGCTGCAGTGCACAGTGATAAGATGCTGCATCGCCTGCTTCCACTCTGGAGATTGTCAGGTTGGTAGATTCCTTATCAGCACCTGCTGAGTGTCTCTCTGTGAATAATCCACTCTCAGTCTTCACTGTTCTCGATGTTCCAGCTCCTCTCATCACCATGTATTGAGGAGCCCTGTTAGGAAACTGTCTGTACCAGTATAAATATGCTCCATTATCAGTGGTTGAGTAAGTGCACTTCAGAGTTACTGAAGATCCTTCTTCACCAGAGACCTCTGAGTGTTCTGATTGAATTGTGTTTCCAAGTATCAGCACTGAAAGAGATAAGAATACAATTCTATAATGGCAAGTAGATTGCATGCATCCATCTGAGTGTGTCTTTAATGTGTGAGCTTTTGTCTTTCTTTTTGTTCTATACTTACATGGCAGACATGCTGCAGTTGCCCAGCAGTAGCTTTGCCTTTTAAACATGCTGCTTGTCTTTTAATACTCAAGAGTAAGTATCGTCTGGTTAGAGCCGCTCGAAGGCTTCAGTGAAGCTCCTGTGCTGGAAGTGAATCTGAAGTGCCAGTAACAGTGATGATGCTGCAGAACAAACATGCTCTGTGGTCACGTGCAGCTCTGAACGTGTCACTCATTCAGCTCACATGATTGGAGGAGCAGACAGGGGTTATGTGGTATAACCAGATCAAGACAAAGATACCTGTTAATCAAGAATAAAAGGGAACTATTGAGATTGGATTATTCATATTATTTTGTATTTATGGAAGCTTTACAACCACATTCTGTCCTAAAGTAACAGAAAACACACAAACATCGCTACCAGAGTGTGTTATAAAAGAGAAGGAAGTACTGAGGGAACTAGCATCACCTAAAATGAACAAATCACCGGGGCCTGATGGAATCCATCCTGGAGGCCTCTGGGAAACTAGAGAACAGATCTTCAAACCATTCTGTTATATATTTAATAAAGCAGAGTAAGAAGGAACACAGGAAGCATAGATAAGTCTAGTCGGGTAAGGAACTGCTTTTTTGGTTTGTTAGTTTGTGTGTGTGTGTGTGTGTGTGTGTAAAACAATCATGACATACATTTTATATATTGCAATTGAACCATTTTTTGTGTTACCTAGCAAGAGAAGCATAGAATAAAATTAGAAAGAACTGAAAACAGCTAGAAATGTCCCATATGGTTGTGCAGATATATACAGAGTGTGGTATACATCAAATACAGTGTGGTATACATCAAATACAGTGTGGTATACATCAAATCCACCTACATATAAAATACACCAGTTGTATTATTGTCATGAAGAACATTTGTACAGCTCTTGATGACATTCCACACATTGTTCAGTGTGCTGTCCTCTCTAATCTTCACTCAGCTCTGTTTATAAGCAGTGTTGATTCTCCTCTCTGAAGACAGCCTGTGATGAGACACAAACACACAGACCACAGACCCAGGTGAGCATTGCAGCAACCTCTCAAGCTGTGCAACTAGCGCTGTTTAATTACACGAGTCAAACACTGCCATCTAGTGTTAGAATGGATTCACTGCATTTATTTTGTGAGATGCATGAACGTGCTTGTGTTTTGGTGTAACTCTCGGTACTATAAAGGTTATAGTCCTTCACAAGCCAAAGTGGCTTATAGCTGTGGATCTCAGTCCTGGTTATGGGGACCCCCTGTGTCTGCTGGTTTTGGTCCAGCTGAGCTCTCAATTACTTTATTGGGGACTTGAACCCATGACCCTGTGATAATGGGTCCAGAACCTGAACCACTACTCCTCACTTGTCTGTGGTTTGGTGTCAGTCTCTATACACAATAAGTGGTCAGATTGGGTTTTTGTCTGAGCCTTCAGTTACTGAACTAGCTTAATGAACCTTTTAATCATTAATATTACAGGCCTTTAGATAGTGATGATTTAGATATAGGTATAAACCTCCTGGACTGCAGTGATGTAGCATTGATTAAGAGTACTCTAGAGGCGAACGTCTCTGAAAGGTGTTAGTGAGGGCTGTGCATCATGATTATACAGTGTCATACAATTGTGTGCTGGTGCTCATACTGTAGGACTCAATCAGCTCCTGTTACAGTAACTGCTCTATTGATGAGATCTGGACAAACACACTACTGTTGGCATGTTCTGTAGGGAAGCTATACAGGAGTATCTGAAGTTATACAGGAATATTTCATATTAATACCACTTCACAATTCATGGCATGTCGTTTCTTTCTTTTTTTAAGAGCATGTTCATTTTAAAGACAAGGAAAAAAACAAGGATATTAGGTGCAAAATTGGTAGAAATGATTACTCTTTCATTTAAATAAAGCAATACATACTAGAACACTACAATTAATGATATGACCAGCAGGGGTGTAGCTGTAAGCTCATTTGTACCCATTTGTACTGACATTGAAGAAGGAATCTATGGAAAAGACCTAGTAGTTTATGTTGACTAAGAAATGTCTTCATCTAGACAATGTGGGGAAGCTACAAAAAAGGCCAACATGATGCTTGGATATATTGTGAGAAGTGTTGAATTTAAATCAAGAGAAGTAATGTTAAAACTTTACAATACATTAGTAAGACCTCACCTAGAATATTGTGTTCAGTTCTGGTCACCTCGTTACAAAAAGGATACTGCTGCACTAGAAAGAGTGCAAAGAAAAGCAACCAGAATTATCCTGGGTTTAGAAGGCATGTCGTATGCAGACAGGCTAAAAGAATTTAATCTATTCAGTCTTGAACAAAGAAGACTACGCAGTGATCTGATTCAAGCATTCAAAATCTTAAAAGGTATAGACAATTTCGACCCATGGGACTTTTTTGACCTGTAAAAAGAAACAAGGACCAGGGGTCATAAATGGAGATTAGATAAAGGGGCATTCAGAACAGAAATTAGGAGGCACTTTTTTACACAGAGAATTGTGAGGGTCTGGAACCAACTCCCCAGTAATGTTGTTGAAGCTGACACCCTGGGATCCTTCAAGAAGCTGCTTGATGAGATTCTGGGATCAATAAGCTACTAACAACCAAACGAGCAAGATGGGCCGAATGGCCTCCTCTCGTCTGTAAACTTTCCTATGTTCTTCTTATGTTCTTAACTGTATTTATTATTATTATTTATTTCTTAGCTGACGCCCTTATCCAGGGCAACTTACAATTGTTACAAGATATCACATTATTTACATACAATTACCCATTTGTACAGTTGGGTTTTTACTAGAGCAATCTAGGTAAAGTACCTTGCTCAAGGGTACAGCAGCAGTGTCCCCACCGGGGATTGAACCCACGACCTTCCGGTCAAGAGTCCAGAGCCCTAACCACTACTCCACACTGCTGCCCTCTGTTGTGTGCATGTATAGCTCATGCACACAACAGTTTTTGTTTTCTGCTGTGGTCAGAAAGTGGTACATTTCTATTAAAACCACTTTTCAAACACTTCTATTCAGCTGTAGTCAGGTAATAGTTTCTGATTGGTCTTTCCTGTATGTGGAAAATACCTTTACAATGTTTTGATCAGCTTAGACATAAAGCACCTATTCTTTCTGTATTTATGTATAGTAGTCAGATGAGGGTTAGGGTTAGGGTTACAGTGTTTTGATCAGCTTAGACATACAGCACCTATTCTTTCTATATTTATGTATAGCAGTCACATGAGGGTTAGGGTTAGGGTTATGGTGTTTTGATCAGCTTAGACATAAAGCACCTATTCTTTCTGTATTTATGTATAGTAGTCAAATGAGGGTTAGGGTTAGGGTTACAGTGTTTTGATCAGCTTAGACATACAGCACCTATTCTTTCTGTATTTATGTATAGCAGTCACATGAGGGTTAGGGTTAGGGTTATGGTGTTTTGATCAGCTTAGACATACAGCACCTATTCTTTCTGTATTTATGTATAGTAGTCAAATGAGGGTTAGGGTTAGGGTTACAGTGTTTTGATCAGCTTAGACATACAGCACCTATTCTTTCTGTATTTATGTATAGAAGTCACATGAGGGTTTGGGTTATCTGAAGTGTGCTCAATGATGTCAAATGCAAACACCTTTAACTTCACGTCACTGACTTCCTTTGAAACAGCACCAGACTGCTGTGTGTATTGTGAGACATGATCCTAACAGAGAGAGTCACAGAAGGAATCAATCTGCATGCAGTCGTTAGTTTAACTCAAGCTGGAGTTGCTATCCTTCACAGAGTCATGTTGTTGCTCATCACATTCCTTATCATGGCACTTCTGTCAGGTAAGTGCTGAAGAGTCATATATACCACTTTAGAAAGCGGGAAACTTTGTATTTACTTATTTAAGATTATTTGAAGAATACAATTAAACCAGCCTGTTATATTTAGTTTGCCAGAGCACCAGATATATTGAGAAAAACGTAGCTAATACAATATAGTTTGTTTTTTTTAAAAATCATTTTTGCATATCCCATATTGGCATGTAAAGCCTGGCTTTCCAGTGGTTTATAATGTGATTGATCACAATCCATATTGTACTGCAGAATCAAATATCAAACACACATGAGCTGATTGATCAATTTGAATGCTTGTTTTGAAATTAAAATACCTTGTCTTTTACATTGACAGGCCGAAGCTTTGCAAACTCAATTACTCCATCATGTGAAGATGATGAACAAGTGAGAGAGGGAGAGAGTGTTCGCCTCTCAATCAGTTACACCGGTGTAGTGAACAGCTTCCAATGGCATCGACAGAATCCAGGAAAAGGTTTGGAATACATCCTCCTGATTTATGACTCTACATTTATACATGTGTACATTTCTTAGTCAACATAAACTCCTAATTTCTCCCATATGATATTTATAGCTGTTAGAGAGCAGTACAGCACTCATAAGAAAATGGTACATGCATTAACTGTGGTTAACATATAACTGTAAAACACCCTCCATATCGTGATTCAAAAACTCAATCTGAGAGGGTACCATTTTTTGTTGCTGTGCAGTTGCTGTTGTTAGCCACGAGGTGTCAGTGTTGAACCACATTTGATTCCCTGACCACAGAAATATGCTGCAGACACACATGCTGTAGAAAGATGTGTAATAGAAATCTAATCTAATAGTCCTTTTGAAACAATTTCCTTTTACCTGCCTCTCAAAATGTGCCTGATCTTTCATCTGTGTCCTACAGTATACAATGTAACTTTCATCAGTAATGTTTGTTTTTGTTCACCAATACACGGTGTGAAATACGCCTACAAGTTGGCATCCATAAGTAAATTAATATTGTTTTCTTATGTGTGAAAAACAGTATAGAAATAAAAATCTATAAAATCAGGGATGATGGAATAGAAAGGGTCACTGCTGCCCTGTGGTAGAGTTTACTATCAGACACAAGCTGTGTTTCCATCTGTCTCAGGGGAATCTAGTGTAGAAGGAGGTTTTTGTATGGGGTGAGATACAGACTGACACAGTGTGGGCTTCAGAGCACAGAAGTATGTGGCAGAGTCAGACAGCACAGCTGCAGAGAGAGTCAGATTAAAGGTCTTCTCAGTCTTGTCATGAGATGCAGAGAAACGCTCTTTAAATCTTGACTCTGTAGAGGAGTATAAACCAAGCATGTGTTGTGGAGCTTTGTTACGTTCCTGAATGTACCAAAAGAGGTTCGGAGAGAAGAGGTTCGCCTTTTGTCTCATATTGACAACGAATTGTAGTGTTCTCATCTTCTTTTACTGGAACTGAAGTCTGAGGCTGAGTCACTGAGTCCCCGTTTGATATACCTGAAAACAAAAGAAAGAAAATATCATATTAGTTGAAATGATGCTATGAAACTTTAACAAAGAAATATTAAACATCTATCTTCAAATAACAATACATGTGTAATATGAAAACCCTGGAGGGAATTTCTTCAAAAGTATCTAAATCCATAACATGTGCTCACCAATGATGAGACAAATGAAAACAGAACACACAGCTTGCTTTTGTCTTCCTTCCTTCATTGTGAACACACAGATTGCGCACAGCCTCCTCTTATCTGCTCAGGCTTGTGAGTAAAACTGAAGAGTGCTTTTCCTGCAGCCTGACTGCATACCTCCCACTGCTCCACCCCTTTCTCAAAGGAAGGCATGTTGAGGAACACAAGACAACAAGTCTGTTAGCATTAGGACATGCTTTCCATTGACTTTTATGTTTCAATTGCTAAAGCAGTCATTAGAGGTTAAACAAACATATGTGTATGAATAGCGACATGACATGGGGGGCTGGGAACGCTGAGGGGGGCCCAAGGGAGGGGGTGTCCTTGCACGAACACGGGGTGCCGCGGGTCTGCCAGGGGGTTTGTTTGGTAACCCTTGCTTGTGGTCATGCTTGTGGAGTGACCACCCTGAATTTTACTTGTGCCGTACAACGTCGCATATCCGACCCCCTGTGCACTGGGGTATAGGTGGATACAATTCAGCTACAAATACACAGTGTTGCTATGTGGTTTGCTATAAGCCAGCTCCATGCAAAGCTTTTTTTAAAAAAATACAAAGAAAAACGGTTAATGTACAGTAACCTGCAGCTTCTTTCTTAACTCTAGAAGTCCCTGCCTCCCTGGTTCTGCTTTCTTAATATCTCTGTCAAGGTACTTTGCGCTCTTTCTTGATATTGCCAGCAGCTGATAAGCAGCTCGGTTTGAATATTGTTTAGGCTATTTTAAACAAACGGCCGGTAAGCATTGCGTTTATGAAGCTTGCTTTGTTTAATCAAATGCATTTAAAAGCTACAACAACACACTGCCCATATCTGCAAGTGTGCGCTCCATCATATAAACACATTGCACAAAAAAAAAAAGCTTTCTCCACTGGTGTATTAAAACGTCACTGCTGCATGCAGCTGACTGACACACGCACACAGCCCACCTCTCTTAAAGGGGAACGCACCAAAAGAATGATTGCTGTAACACTTTCTTTCTGTTTCCATCACGGAAGCTGCATTTGCTGCCAATGCCAATACTCTCGTAGTTTACTTTTAATATTTATTCATTTATTTATTTAGAGAGGTGGTTAATTGATCAGGATGGTTATGTGACGGTCGGATATGCAACGTTCCACTGTATTGTTGTACACACTTTGGGTCATTGAAGGCAATACACTGCCCTTGTAACACACTGTGAGTGGATTTGATTCTGTCTCCCTCAATCCTGTCACTGTGTCTGTGGTTATGAAATGGTCAGATAGGGGGAAGTGTTGGACCAGTAAGGGATCAATATCGGGCCTATTCAGATTACCATAATGAAGCCATTATGGCACCAATTTAAAGCCAGTAATGGTGTTTCTTAACACTAGAACTGCCACGTGCATCAATTTTGACTCATTTTGGATGTAAAATTTAACGACTCAGCATTTGTAAATACAATGCGGTTGTCCTTTTTTCTTTTTTTCGTTTAAAAAAAAAACGGACGACCGCATCACATTCACAAGCACAGAGTTTTAAATCCCACTTACATCCCTCAGCGGTTCTAGTGTTAATGGACCAGTACTGTGCCAGTTCCTAGCCAAACTGGACCATGTATGGGAGCCACGTGCAAACTATACCGACCCAATTCTGGCACGTAATTGAATCAATACAGTCAAATTGGCCTGCCAGCATTGCACCAATACTGGCAAAACGGTTTGCCAACATTGGTCCAGTATTGGGTCGATTCAGACATGTTTCCTGGGACCCTGTTTGGATCATGGCTAGTCTTTTACATCTCATGAATGCAGAAAAGCTTTGATCAGCTGAATATAGCATTAGAATGTACAGGCTCTTGAGACCAGAATGGAAACGAGACATAAAGAAGACACTCAAGTTAGTTCGGTCTCAGGAACTTAAAAAGAACACAACTCACATGCAGTATATTGGTGTCTGGAAAATGTCATTTTAAAAAGAGATTGCAGCGTGTTAATGAAGGTACCCATGATAATAGATACAAGTAGATTAATAGTGATATACAGTGTAAACGAGCGGCCCTTACTCGGGTTCGTTGCCCCTTTAAGAATACGACCCAGGACACTGAAATGGATTTTTCAGGCGCTGTCGCGCTATTTTTTTAATAAACACAAAATCAAAACAAATACAAAAACAAAATAAACACCTAGCTCTGTACGAGCACTAACTAACACACAGGAACACCCTGACTAACACGGGACAGCTACGCTGTTTTCCCATCCTTCCCAAAACCACCAGTGTGACACCGCACTTACTTTTCTTCCTTTGGCTACTCGGAGACAGCGCACCTCTTCTGCCTCCTTCTACTCAGCAGCCTCGAGCAGACTGCCTGCTCTCCTTTTAAACCCCGCACCTGGATCTAATTCCCCCAATAACGCCCAGGTGCGGATGATAATTAATAATAAAACAATTAAACTAAACAATAAAGCAATTACCAAAACTAAATGAAACAATAAAACAATACAATCAAATAAAAAAGGTGCATTCCACACAGGTTTCTCTCGCAGGGAGGTTTTAACCCCCTCCCTGCTGTCTCTCACAACCCTCTATCTCACAACAGGTATCAGCTTTGAAGACCTTATCTTATCCTCTGTGCTGAAAGGGTCAGTGAAGAGCTGGTGGGTTGCTGAACATCAGTGAATCCTGACATGGGAAAACTTTAAAGACAGTTTCCCCAAGCCTTCTTGACAATGGACTTCCACACAGAGGTAGAAGAACGTGTCTGTATCAGAGTACAACTGCCGGATGAGAAAATGTGAGACTTTGCTTATGACTTTCGTGCTTTGTGCATGAAATGGAAACCAGAGCTGCGTGAGGATAAAGTAGTAAGAGGCACATCCTGAACAACAGCAACCCCAAACTGGCAAGCTGCCTCCGAGGGAGCGTCCGTACTGTGTCAGAACTGGTGAGAGCAGGAGCCCAGGTGGAGAGCGATAATGCTGCACAGAGGGAGTATTGGTCCAAAGCAAACTCCAGCAAAAGAGTTTAGGAAAAGAAAACCAGCAAAGCATCCATCAAGAAACCTGTGGAGGTCAGCGTAATGAAGCAAGTGGGGAAAAAACAAGGGCTATGGTCACCCTGCTTCCAGCCTTTCCTTGTTTGTTGTCCAGATTGGAGTGAGAGATTGGGATGGTCTTGCCGTACTTGATACTGGAAGTACATTCACGCTCATGAGAGAGAGTCTTTGAAAGATCATCTCAAGAAGATCTCACCTAACCTTTCCTCTTGTCCACAGACTGGACTTTCTCGAAAAGTCCAATACTCCTTCCACCCCTTTCTAGAGAAACTGATTGGGATATAGCTTGCAAGAGGATTTCAGCACATGTATGATTGAACTTCCCGATGCCACTACAACACCCAATCAAGTGCAACTTAGAAGTATGCCAAAGTAGTGACCCTGGGAGGGGACCCTTCAGCCTGGAAGAACTCCAGAAGAATTGGTCACCTGTATGTATGGATTAGTTAGGGATGACTTGAGTGATCTGTCACTCCATCAAGACTACTGATGAAGTACCCACAAGGTGCCGGGCACACTGAATGTCCCCTCTGAAGAAGGACCTGACCCAGAAATATCTGAAGGACATGCTACAGGATGGGATAATTGAGCCTTCAACTTCCCATGGTCATCTCCAGTGGCCTTAATTGAAAAAAAGATGGAGTTTATTTCTTCAGTGTAGACTACAGGGAGCTTATCTCAAAAACACTGTTTGATGCTTACCCTATGCCCCTAGTTCATGACATCCTTGAGTCTCTTCGTGGTGCAGCTCTCTTCAGTTCCCTGAACTTGAGCTCAGGGTACTCGCAGGTGACTATGGATGAGGGGTGTCGAGAGAAGACCACGTTCACCACTCCTTTTGGGCTCTTCCAATTCAAGGTGATGCCTTTCATTCTTAAGAACGCGGCAGCAACTTTTGAAAGACTGATGGAACAGGTTTTAGGTGATCTCCGAGGTCAGGTATGCTTTGTGTATATTGATGATGTCATTGTCTACGCTTCAAACCCACAACAGCACCTCATTGACCTTGAAAGAGTTCTACAGAAACTCCATCAAGCCAATCTGACTCTAAACTTGAAGAAATGGCATTTTTTCAAGTCATCTCTTACCTTTCTGGGACATGTTGTGTCAGGAGAAGGAGTGGAAGATGATCCTCACAAACTGAAAGCCATCCAGGATTACCCTGTGCCTACTAACTTGAAAGAGGTTCAGAGGTTTTTTGGACTGGCTGGATGGTATGACAAATACATCCCCAAGTTTCCAGACATGGCTGCCCCGCTCAATCACCTGAAGAAAAAAGATGGAAATGGTCGCTGGAAACTCAAAAAAGCTTCATTCTCTAAAGAGAAGCCTTAACTCTCCCTCCTGTCCTCGCTACAGATGCCAGTGACATCGGACGAGGAGCTGTCTTGACACAAGCAGACCTCCAAGGAGAGGAAAAGGTAATTGTATTTGTATTTGCTTGCGATTGTAAGTCGCCCTGGATAAGGGCGTCTGCTAAGAAATAAATAATAATAATAATAATAATAATAATTGCTTATGCTTTAAAAATGCTGAATTGCGCAGAACAAAACTACTCCACTTCTGAAAAGGAGTGCCTACCAGTAGTTTGGGCTGTTGAGAAATTGAGGCATTATCTAGAGGGAGTGGAGTTTGAAGTGGTTACTGACCATGCAGCTCTAACCTGGGCTTTCAATAACCAGAAAACTTCCTCCCAACTGACTCAAAGGACTCTCCGTCTCCAACAGTTATTTACTAGAAAGGTTGTATCATCGGATACCTGTAAGGAAAGCTGGTTACCGCTCCCAGAGTCGATGACCTCTTCTTTCCTTATGCATTATCATGACAACCCTTTAGGAGGGCATCTTGGACACATGAAGACCCTGACTCGGATTTTGGAAGTGGCTTGGTGGCCCACTATCCACAAGGATATGTGGTGCCACCTCAAGGAATGCCCGGTATGCCAGCAATACAAACCTGCTAACGCCAGACCTGCTGGTTTCCTCCAGTCCACAGCTATATAAATGAGCCTGGAGAGATAAGAACATAAGAACATAAGAAAGTTTACAAACGAGAGGAGGCCATTCAGCCCATCTTGCTCGTTTGGTTGTTAGTAGCTTATTGATCCCAGAATCTCATCAAGCAGCTTCTTGAAGGATCCCAGGGTGTCAGCTTCAACAACATTACTGGGGAGTTGGTTCCAGACCCTCACAATTCTCTGTGTAAAAAAGTGCCTCCTATTTTCTGTTCTGAATGCCCCTTTATCTAATCTCCATTTATGACCCCTGGTCCTTTTTTCTTTTTTCAAGTCAAAGAAGTCCCCCGGGTTGACATTGTCTATACCTTTTAGGATTTTGAATGTTTGAATCAGATCGCGATGTTGCGTCTCGACCTGATAGGACCATTTCCCAGAAGTAAAAAGGAATTTTTTATATCCTGGTGCTAGTCGACTACTATACAAAGTAGGTTGAAGTATTTCCCTTGAGGGATAGCAAGATCCAGCAAAAGCAGCAGCAACACCAGTTGCAACAGGAGGAGTGTTGAGTGTTGAGTGTGCTGAGTGCTATCGGTACGGGCATGAGGAAGAGGGGAGGGGGATGAATTTGAAGTCCTGTTGTGTCCAGAGCATTTTCGCTGTCAGCTTTGGAACTGCCAGTGTTGCCAGAGGCAGGTCGGCTGTCAGAAGTGCCCAGTCTGGAGGAGCAAGCCTGGGAGCTGTCAGCATTTCCGCTCACAGCAGGGCCACTGCCAGCCTTGTTGCTGGTACCCATGCCAGCCTTGCCCCGGCTGGCAGCCCAGATGGAGAGGGGAGCAGCCTTTCAGCTGCCTGTGTGCCCTGCAGAGCTGACAGCATTTCCACTGTCAGCTGGGAGGGTGACAGCATATCCACTGTCAGCTGTGAGGTTGACAGCATTTCCACTGTCAGCTGGGAGGGTGGCAGCATTTCCACTGTCATGGGAGGCTGACAGCCTTTCCACTGTCAGCTGGGAAGTTGCCAGCGTTGCCACGACTTGCTGTGCTGAAGAGGAGAGCAGCCTCTCTGCTGCCAGAGTGTTCTGGATGGCTGACAGCATTTCCGCTGTTGGCTAGAAAGCTGTCAGGGGCACCACTGGTCATGTGTGCTACGCACAAGGGGGGGGGGGGGGGGGGCGAGTGTGACGGGGAGCCCCACCCCTTTGTATTATTTACTATTATTATTGTATTATTTTGCATATATTATTATAAGTATTGTGGTATTGGGTATGTAAATAGGGGATTATTAGTGTAAATATGTGTGTTGTTGTTATGGTGACGAGTGTGATGTATTGTTGGTGTGTATAGTGTGTAAATGTGAGTGTATGTAATGTGTGTCTTGTTTTGTTATTGTCAAGGGCGAACAGAACAACCCGTTCACACAACAGAACTAGGACTACATGTTCTAATGTTTGTTCTGGTTTCACACATAAAGGAAGTCCCTGTTCAAGCATGTATTCATTATATTTCTACAGTTCATTGTGGTTAACCAGACCCTGCTTTCTAATTTCATTTCTATGAACACAGAACACGTTTTCAAAGAGTGCAGAGAAGAAAAGGCATCAAAATGCAAACAGTATGCCTGCACTGAAACCACTTCCTTTATAATGGACTCATGCCAATGATAGTGTGAGGAAGCAGTTCAACACGACTTTCTTTCATCTTTTACCAGGTCATGGGCCTGTGCCAGTTAGTGCTGAGAGGGCTTTTGTACAGCGTCCCAATGAGTTTTCACACTGTGCTATCCTCAGAGCACAGTGATAGATTGCTGTGTCGCTCAGAGCAAGTTTGGAAATGGTGATTGTAGTAGAAGATCTGTCTGCTGTAGAAGTGAATCGGCCTTTAGCAAAGTCTGCAGTGTGAGAATCGTTGCTCCGTGATCTGGCTCCTTTAAGCAGTATGTATTCCAGGGCTCGGTTTGAGTTCTGCCGATACCAGTAAAGAAGAACGTATTCACTACTTGCAGTATAAGAGCATCTGAGCGTTACTGACTCTCCTTCTGTTCTGGACTCTGCTGTCTGTTGAGGACTGATGGAATCCCCGCTTGTCATGACTGAACATTGAGGAAGAAAAATAACATTTAATAGACAGTCAGAAATAATAATAATAATAATAATAATAATAATAATAATAATAATAATAATAATAATAATAATAATAATCTTTCTTGTTGTGTTGAAGTTACCTGGCAGGATAATAAACATACACATGATTAATGTATCCATTTTAGCTCAGTGCTGATTTCTTTAAGAACAGAATAGAAAGGTTCTGTCTCTCTGTTGATTCTGGTGCTTTTCTCTTCACAATGCTGCTCTGAAATATTCTGCTTAGAGGTTTTGGACATCAAATGTGTGTAACCAATCAGCAAACAGAAACATGTGATATAAATGTGATGTAATCATGTAACACTGTGGTTCATAGTTGTGGTTACCATCTTGTTTTATCAACACCTTCATTAGCAGTTAACCGGATGCAAGTCAAAGAGGTTTCAGTTCTTCATTGACTAACTGCAGTCTCCCTACCCACTTTCCAATGAACCTTCCCAGAACTCAGGAAATCCAGCACTCACCACATTATAATGTGCACTGCGGTTCCCCTTCTACACAGAAGAGCTGTCACTGGAAATGCCATCAGCATTGTAATCACTAGCCTTTGTACACGCCAGGGTTTTTGTATGGGTAGGTGTCACAAAGACGGCCAGAGTGGGTGACGTCAGACCAGAAAAGGAATACACAGAGACGGTGGTTGTGAAGATGAGCCGAGTGCAATGGCTGCACTCAGCGTTTAATAACAAATAATAGGTTTGAACAATGGAATACAAAATAGGACACGGCACTTGACGCCAAAATAAACAGACAGACAAAACGACTAAACACTTAACAAACGGTGCACGGAGACAAACAAACACGGTGAGTACAAAACACTTATAATTATTCTAATGATTTTAACTCTCCTCTCTCTCTCACCCGTTCTCCTCTTCCGAACACCCAACCCTGACTGAACGAAATGTGCGTCTATATATACTATTGTGCTGGGATTCAATTACTAATTAATTATTCACTTGAATCCCAGCACGTGAATTAATTCTGTGCAACCCCGTGCTCACATATTACATTTAACCAGCACGTGAAGTGATTTGTGCTCTCCTCGTGCCTAAATACAAATCTACACTTTTTAAATACACGTGAAACACAGACCCGTTTATATCCCGTGTACCAATCTATACACCAACATTAACACACGCAACATACAACACAACACACAAATGCACACAGGGGCGGGGCGCATTGCCACATATACCCCCCCTTGTGCGCAGCACACATGGCCTCAACGGCCACCTCCCCCCTTAAAAATCCAGCAGTCCAGGACAAAGTCTCGGGCTGGGAAGGGAGGCTTCAGTGGGCCCATGCCTGGCCATGCTGTCAGCACCCCTGCCGGTAGTGGCACGGCTGACAGCCTGTTGGTTTGCTCCTGCAGCAAAACTGCTGCTGGGGAAAGTGGTCTCCTGACCTCTCCCCCTGTCTTTGTAGCCGGTAGCTCCCTTTGGTGGGGCTCCGACCACAGTACTGCCGGCAGCGAAGAAGCTGCAGTGGGAGCAGGTCTCCGGACCTCCCCCACGATCTCCGGCAGCGAAACTGCTGCAGTGGGAGCAGGTCTCCGGACCTCCCCCACGATCTCCGGCAGCGAAACTGCTGCAGTGGGAGCAGGTCTCCGGACCTCCCCCACGATCTCCGGCAGCGAAACTGCTGCAGTGGGAGCAGGTCTCCTGACCTCCCCCACGATCTCCGGCAGCGAAACTGCTGCAGTGGGAGCAGGTCTCCTGACCTCCCCCACGATCTCCGGCAGCGAAACTGCTGCTGGGGTTGGTGGTCTCCAGACCTCCTCCCCCTTCTTCGTGGCCGACAGCTCCCCTTTCTGGGGCTCCGGCCACCGTACTCCCCGTGGTGGAGGTATGGGAAGCAGAGACAGCTCCTGCTGTTCTGCTTCTGGCAGTGGCAGAGGCAGAGGCAGCTCCTCTGCTCCTGGAAGTGGCAGAGGCAGCTCCTGCTCCTCTGCTCCTGGAAGTGGCAGAGGCAGCTCCTGCTCCTTTGCTCCTGCCGGTGTAGGTGGCGGAGGCAGAGGCAGCTCCGGCTGCTCTGCTCCTGCCGATGTAGGTGGCGGAGGCAGAGGCAGCTCCTGCTCCTCTGCTCCTGGAAGTGGCAGAGGCAGCTCCTGCTGCTCTGCTCCTTCCGGTGGAGGTGGCGGAGGCAGAGGCAGCTCCGGCTGCTCTGCTCCTGCCGGTGAAGGTGGGAGCAGCGTGTAGTCTCCTGCCGATGGAGGTGGGAGCAGCGTGTAGTCTCCCCCTTTTTCAGGGGACTGGTGCTGCTCTGCCTCTCTTGCAGCGGACTGGTGCGGCTCTGCCTCTGAAGGGGAAACCAGCAGGCATTCTTCCTCTGCTGGTTGTGCTGGGGAAACCAGCAGGCATTCTACCTCTGCTGGTTGTGATGGGGAAACCAGCAGGCATTCTTGCTCTGCTGGTGAAGGTGGGAACAGCTGCCTCTCAGGCTTCGGATTCCCGCGGTCCCCCCGTCTGGGCGCTGGACGCTCGCGGTCCCCCCGTCTGGGCGCTAGTTCCTCCTCTTCATACTGGGTGGGGCATATGGCTAACGTGTGCCCATAAGCCCCACAGCCAGGGCATAACTCTGCTGCGAGGTTCTTAAAAAAAACCTCCCAGCCATCATCCCCAACCTCCTCCCTTTTGGGCTGTGGACGCCCCGACTCCTCCCTTTTGGGCTGTGGACACTCGGGTTCCCCCCACTCAGGCGTAGGACGTTCGAGTTCCTCCCACTCAGGCGTAGGACGTTCGGGTTCCTCCCACTCAGGCGTAGGACGCTCAGGCTCCTCCCACTCGGGCTGTGGACGCTCAGGCTTCTCCCACTCGGGCTGTGGACGCTCAGGCTCCTCCCACTCGGGCTGTGGACGCTCAGGCTCCTCCCACTCGGGCAGTGGACGCTCAGGCTCCTCCCACTCGGGCTGTGGACGCTCAGGCTCCTCCCACTCGGGCTGTGGACGCTCAGGCTCCTCCCACTCAGGTACTGGAGAGGGCAGCGACTGCTCCTCTCCCTCTTGCTCACTGGAAGGTATCCCTCCCATGTCTGCAGCTAGGTAACCCAGCACCACCATGGTGAGGTCACGAACGGATGCCGGGTTGTGCTGTTGCTCCCAGTCCTCCCATCGTTTCCCATCTCGCATCTGCAGTGCGTGAATAACCATGGGGAGGTCACTGGCGAAGTTCCCCTCGGGGTGCACCAGCCAGTCCCATATTTCCCGGGACGGTGGGGAACCCGGTGGCAGTGGGGGTAGAGGGGTGGCTACTGCCCCGTTGTGGCTGTCCTCCTCCCAGCCCGGCATGCAGGATGAGGGCTGCAGCTGTTGTTGCTGCTGCTGCTTCTGCTGCTTCCTGCAGCTCTTTCTTCCCATCCTCGCTTTACTATTTTTTTTTTTTTTCACAGAACCTCCTCTCCTGGTCTGACGCTTGGAGGCGCTATTATCCCACGATGACACCACGTGTCACAAAGACTGCCAGAGTGGGTGGCGTCAGACCAGAAAAGGAATACACAGAGACGGTGGTTGTGATGATGAGCCGAGTGCAATGGCTGCACTCAGCGTTTAATAACAAATAAAAGGTTTGAACAATGGAATACAAAACAGGACACGGCACTTGACGCCAAAATAAACAGACAGACAAAACGACTAAACACTTAACAAACGGTGCACGGAGACAAACAAACACGGTGAGTACAAAACACTTATAATTATTCTAATGATTTTAACTCTCCTCTCTCTCTCACCCGTTCTCCTCTTCCGAACACCCAACCCTGACTGAACGAAATGTGCGTCTATATATACTATTGTGCTGGGATTCAATTACTAATTAATTATTCACTTGAATCCCAGCACGTGAATTAATTCTGTGCAACCCCGTGCTCACATATTACATTTAACCAGCACGTGAAGTGATTTGTGCTCTCCTCGTGCCTAAATACAAATCTACACTTTTTAAATACACGTGAAACACAGACCCGTTTATATCCCGTGTACCAATCTATACACCAACATTAACACACGCAACATACAACACAACACACAAATGCACACAGGGGCGGGGCGCATTGCCACAGTAGGGCACTGCTTTGTATCACTGTGCTGGTTCTATTGCACAGTAGTAGATGGCAGAATCAGACACTGAAGGCTGTATTGTCAGGGAGCCAGTTTTAGATGAGGTATCTACTGCTGGTTTATATTTCCCAGAATCGTCTCCATGTGTTCCTGAGCCCCAGGCTTTGTTGATGTATTTTAAACCCTGGTTAGGAGCTTGTTTGTACCATTGCATTGCACCAAAGCTGCTTGTCTGATAGTAACAGTTTATCTGAACTGATTCTCCTTCTGAAACTCGCTGTGAAGCAGGGCTTTGAGTCACCTGGTCTTCACTGTGCGCACCTGAAACGAAAGAGAAGCTTGTGAATTAAATACATTAATTCATGAATTCATTCTATTGCTTTTATCAAGTTTTACGTACCTGACATAATTAGGCAAACAGCTAAATATTTAAACATTGTAACACATGGAAACAATATAGATTACATACATTAGATAGTTTGTGAAGTCTTGTGCTTTCTAAATCTTTGACATGAATGCTCTTGTTTGTATTCCACAGTATACTTCCTGTGGTAACTCTCACACCAATCATCACAATTCTTTCACCCTCACATTACCACAAGGTCATGTGATCAGAGACAGACACACAGCAGCACAGAAGCTCCTTTTTAAACTCAGAGAGAGCAAGAGACAGAGAGGGAAGGTTGAGATGGAATATTTTATTGTATTAATTAATAAGTAGATTCAAATGTATTTCTATGGACCCTTTCCTTTCCATTGTATGACATGTGTAATCATTCTGAGTGGTATTAAAGACCCCTTTTTCATTCTCCAGTAATAGCTCCCATTGGAAGGTAAGTGAGGAGGAGCTGATAGTGCAGACTGTGGCAATCCAGTCACTGTCCAAACCTTTGTGTTCTTCACGTTTGCGAATGGAAGCCTCTTGGTTTCATGGGAAAGATAATACAAGGTCAATGTTTTTGTGCAGTAGAATATTCAATTATTTTCTAAACTATAATGTATTAATTTACTTAATAATATTTAAAGACTTTTAACAGTTTAATTTCTACTCATTTGCTGATATATACGTTTTGGAGACACATATGGACCATTGTAAACTAGTCTATGACTGTTTATTTTGAAAAGAGATTGTTTGAATTGAAAAGTTACGATTATATGTCTAGCAATAGCTAATACTGCAGAGCTGTCTGAGTCTTGTAATAAATTAATAATACAACCATATGTGTGTTTGTAATGATGTTTTATTTGTTGTAATTGAATTGCAGAGAATGTATTATTGGACAGTGCAGCAGCATCACAGAATGAGCTGACTGACTGGCAATCCTGGCCTGTTGAAAACAAGATGATATCATTATTACTTTGTTTATGAATGATAATGACATTGAAAACCTGTTTGTTCTCAAGTGTGTTTGTGAATATCACTCACCAAGACAAAAGCAAAGCAGAAGTTCCACATGTGTTCCTCATTCTTGAATTGTTCCATCCACAAGTAGAAATGCTTGTGACAGACAGACAGTCTGAGCTGTGGGTGGAGCCCTGCACAATGTCACATCAGAATAAGACACTGAAGAAAGAAACAAGCAAGCAATCTTTTTTTTTCATGTTCTGTACATTGGGGCTGATGTAAGGATAGGCGTAGTGCAAACAGTTGCGGCTGCAAAATCCAAATTAACAAGCGGCCAGGCAATTATTTTGCACTACAGCCTATGTAAGCTAAGAGCAATGCAAATTACTCAACACACACACAAATAATGATCTGCAATTATGATAATGAGGGTTGCAGTGGCCGCTGCCTGTGTATCGGGGTATTTAGCAGCCGCACTTACAGCCCAGAGGTGAGGTGAGTTCAGAGTACAGAGAGCAGTAGGTGCTGTATGAGATTTGTGGAGCACGAAAATCAAACCGAACAATATATATATATATATATATATATATATATGTCAGAGGAAAGGCAGCAAAGTCCTCTTGGTGCACGGAAAAGAAAAAAAAAAGTTTTGTGAGGAGCAGCTGAGAGTCCTTATGGCTGAGGTCACTCGGCATGAAACTGAGTTATTTGGAAAAGCCTCAGCTAACATCAGTTATGCTACCAAAGAGGCCACGTGGTCCTCTGCAGTGGAGAAAGTCAATGCTTTCGGTGTTACCAGGAGGACAGTCAACCAGGTGATGAAAAGGTGAAATTCAGCTATTAGGTCTAGGATGGCCTGCAGAGTGAGACGATAACGCCACCACATTCTCTGGCATCACAAACAAAGTGACCCTGGGTTTGAATATGCGGGTCTGCTCCGTCTTGCTCTTCTCTGTCCTCAACAAGAGCCAAGTGTTGCCACATCAGGAAGTGCAAACAGCAGCCATCCTGAAGCCAATGACAGGTCTCTGCAGATCTGTGCTTTTATACAGCTCTTAATTACTCGCTTCTATGTGGTTTGCACCATGTAAAAGGAGGTGCAATGTTTTTGGAGGGTCAGCAATTGCCCAAGTGCAAGGCAAAATCCTTGCACTTGGCCAACCTACTCGGAGAAAGGATCCTTGAGGAGGTCCAGAAGCATTTAAACTAGAAAGGAAGGGGGGAAAAAACAACAAAAAAACAGAAGGGAGGCCACATTAAAACAAAGGCAACAACTCAGGTAAGACAGCCATTAAATGTATTTATCTTAATGCTAGAAGTCTCAGAAACAAAATGTTAGAACTTGAAGCTACTACACTAACAAGTAACTATGTGATAGGTGTTACAGAAACTTGGTTGTCTGAGAGTGATGGAGACGAATATAATATTAGTGGGTACACACTGTATAGGAAAGACAGGCAGGACAGAAGAGGCGAATGGGTAGTGCTATACATAAGAAATAGTCTTGAAGCCCAGGTGTTAAATCAGGACACAGAAAACAACACCGAATCAATATGGGTCAGAATAATGGACAAAAATTCAAAGGGCATAATAATAGGAGTATGCTATAGACCGCCAAATTCAGATGCCGAGCAAAATAATCAGTTATACAATGACATTAGAAATGTGTGTAGAAAAGGAGAAGCCATACTAATGGGGGATTTCAACTTCCCCCGTATAAAATGGGAGAACCCGGTGGGGAGCACGACAGACGAAATTGAAATGGTGGAAATGACAAATGACTGCTTCCTAACGCAATTTGTCAAGGCACCAACTAGAGGGGAGACATGCCTTAATTTAGTCTTTTCAAATAACGAAGACAGAATAAGTAAAACAGAGGTCGGAGAGCTATTGGCAAACTCAGACCACAACATGGTCTCATTTGAAGTGTTTTTTAAAACCCCAAAAGTAATGACTAAAGCTAAGGTTTACAATTTCAGAAAAGCAAACTATGAAGGTATGACTAACAGAAGTAGATTGGAGTAAAATAGAGAAAACATCCACAGAAAAAGGATGGCTGTTTTTTTAAAAAAATGTAGTACTAGAGGCGCAAAACAATTATAATCCAAAAGTAGACAAATCTAAATATAAAACAAAATGGCCAAAATGGTTTAATAGATCAATTAAAAAAAAAAAATTCAGCGAAAAAAGGCACTTTACAGAGCGTTTAAAAGGGACCAAAAACAAAGTACACAGAAAGAGTACTTGGAACTGCAAACACAAGTCAAAAAGGAAGTTAGAAAGGCCAAGAGAAAGATAGAAATCAATATTGCTAAGGGGGCTAAAACCAATTCCAAAATGTTTTTCCAATATTATAACAGCAAGAGAACATTCAAAGAGGAGGTTAAATGTCCAAAAGACACAAATGGCAAAATCATAGATGAAGAAAAAAAATAGCAAATATGTTAAATGATTACTTTTCACAGGTTTTTACAAAGGAGGACATGGACAACATGCCCCACATGTCGACCTGTTCCTATCCAGTTTTAAATAACTTTAGCATAACAGAGACAGAAGTGTTAAAGGGACTAGGAGCTCTTAAAATAAACAAATCCCCTGGGCCAGATGAGATCCTCCAAATAGTACTCAAAGAAATGAAAGAAGTTATTTACAAACCACTAACCAAGACCATGCAACAGTCTCTTGACACAGGGGTTGTAAAATTGCAAACGTAATACCAATCCACAAAAAAGGAGACAAAACCGAACCAGGTAACTACAGACCAATAACCCTGACTTTTATTATATGTAAACTTATGGAAACTATAATACGATCCAAAATGGAAAATTACCTATATGGAACAGTATCCTGGGTGACAGTCAGCATGGTTTTAGGAAAGGGAGATCGTGTCTAACTAACCTGCTTGATTTTTTGAGGATGCAACATCGACAATGGATAATTGCAAAGCATACGACATGGTTTATTTAGATTTCCAGAAAGCTTTTGACAAAGAACAGCATAAAAGATTAATTCTCAAACTGAACGCTGTAGGGATTCAAAGAAATGCATGCACATGGATTAGGGAATGGTTAACATGTAGAAAACAGAAAGTACTGATTAGAGGAGAAACCTCAAAATGGAGTGAGGTAACCAGTGGTGTACCACAGGGATCAGTATTAGGTCTTCTGCTATTCCTAATCTACATTAATGATTTAGATTCTGGTATAGTAAGCAAACTTATTAAATTTGCAGACGACACAAAAATAGGAGGAGTGGCAAACACTGTTGCAGCAGCAAAGGTCATTCAAAATGATCTAGACAGCATTCAAAACTGGGCAGACACGTAGCAAATGACATTTAATATAGAAAAGTGTAAGGTACTGCACGCAGGCAATAAAAATGTGCATTATAAATATCATATGGGAGATACTGAAATTGAAGAAGGAATCTATGAAAAAGACCTAGGAGTTTATGTTGACTCAGAAATGTCTTCATCTAGACAATGTGGGGAAGCTATGAAAAAGGCCAACAAGATGCTCACTCGGCAGGCAGCAGGAGGTTTTTGTATGAAGTGATATAGAGACTCTCACAGTGTGGGCCTCAGAGCACAGAACTACGTGGCAGAGTCAGACAGCACAGCTGCAGTGATATTCAGATGAAAGGTCTTCTCTGTCTTGTCATGAGATGCAGAAACACGATTTCGAAACCTTGAAGGAATGTCCTCCTGCTTAGAATATTCATTCAGTATGAGCTGTGGGGCTTGATTGGGATCCTGAATATACCAGAAGAGATATGAAGAACAGTGACTGCTGTTTCATACTTGCACCGAATAATGATTAAAGAACAATTGGAATCTGCTCAGGTCATTTCTAAAAGAAAAAACAGAAAATAATTAATAAGATTATATGAAAGCATACTTACAAACATATAAAACATGACATGATAGCATACACCTATATATAATGTGAACTCCCTTTTGTATGTGTCAATGATTTTAACTCACTTTTTCACTGTTTACTGTATAATATAAATCACTGTTTCTATTTGCAATTTATTCCTAACCTCTAAGACTTTAAATTCCATTTAATTTTAAGGTTTTAATAAAAAAGAGAAAGTCCTGTATTTTACTTGTACGATATTGTATAATAGATGGACACACATGTTTGACAAATTGCATAACCAGTATGTATACATGGACCTACTTATGCTTAAACAGAACAGTAGCACAGTAACCCAAGTACGTTCTTGTTCCATTCTCAACACGACAAACCTCCCTCTGCTGTCTGGTGCAATCTGAAGCTGGACCTGTGAACCATGTGTTTCTATAGAGGCGATGTCATGGAAACCAGTGCCCCTCCCCTACACCGTGTGGTTGCTGTCCTTCATTGCCACCTGGTGGTTGTTCAGTTCATCTGCATTCGGATGATGTTGAGCTGCGCTTTGCAGTTCAGATTTTGTGCAGGCTGATGTTTTAGGACCCTATTCTCACTTGGTTTACACGTTATTTACTCACAGGAAGAAGGGCTTAAACCAGATGAGAACAGGGCCCTGAATGAATTACTGAGAGCATCAGTGCTCAGTAGTACCTCGCATATTCTGTAGAGGGCGTGTTGAAGTTACAATGGGCTGCATTCATCAATGTGTAGGTTTCTTTCGAACAGTGCAAGCGATTCATAATTTTTTCTTTTTCAAATACCGTGATACAGAAAGTCATTTTCTCGTCAATCAATTATCTCTTGGAAGGGTTTAGGAAAACTCCTGTGACAATATGTCATGGAAAAGTTTCCATTAAAATGTACTAAACAATGTTGAATCACAGCTAACTACTAATTGGCAGAGTTAATGATGTGTAAACTAGGAAAACATGCATGTTTTTTTAGAATTTCTTTGGAGTTTTGAAAACCTTCTGTATTCTCAAAACACTCGACACTGCAGTCAAAAAAGGAAAAGAAGGCTTTGATGTATCATAAACCTTCGGGGAAAATCTGTAAGCCCTCCCTTAATACTGAATGTTGGGTCGGACACATTGATGAATAGAGCTCACTGTGCTGACCTGTGTGAGAGGTGCAGTGAGCAGGGTCCTATGAATAGAGCTCACTGTGCTGACCTGTGTGAGAGGTGCAGTGAGCAGGGTCCTATGAATAGAGTTCACTGTGCTGACCTGTGTGAGAGGTGCAGTGAGCAGGGTCCTGTGAATAGAGCTCACTGTGCTGACCTGTGTGAGAGCTGCAGTGAGCAGGGTTCTGCTGAATCAAGGTACCTGGCACATGCAATACTTTTCCATTCAGCCATTTGTTCCATGTAATCTCTAGATATGAGTAAGTAAAGGTTTGTATTTTCGATACTTGATCAAATTCAATGCGGATAAAGTTGACGCTGTCCGCGGTTCTGAATGTGTCAGATACGAAACGCAAATGAAGTGTGTCTCTGAATTGAATGTATTCTTTGCTTATTTGTTGTCATGGTATATTGACTGAGTTTATCAACCAGTTTACAGAACAATGTGTGCTGTTTAATGCGGGTAGTTTCTAAACAGAATACAGGACACGGTATAAGGATTTATCTCGCATCTCGCCCTCGCATGACATGTATGTACCGGACTGTATTGTAACTTTACCAGTGTAGTTCAGCCCTGCGTCTCTTATCGAGGGCTGAGGGTTAAGCAGGACAGGGAGTGCCGGACTGTATTGTAACTTTACCAGTGTAGTTCAGCGCTGCGTCTCTTATCGAGGGCTGAGGGTTAAGCAGGGCAGGGAGTACCGGCCTGTATTGTAACTTTACCAGTGTAGTTCAGCGCTGCGTCTCTTATCGAGGGATGAGGGGCAGGGCAGGGAGTACCGGTCTGTATTGTAACTTTACCAGTGTAGTTCAGCGCTGCGTCTCTTATCGAGGGCTGAAGGATTATTTCTTTATGTATTCGTTTATTTTAAAAAGATCAGAAAGAAGGGCAATGTCAAACCAAATGCACAGTGGTAAATGTTTTATGAAAATATCCTATACTGTATGTAATCATCCTAAACAGACATTTAAAATATTTTAATGAACCTAATATAACGTTTGAATAAAACACGTGCAAACACATCCCAGCGTGTAAAACTCTTTGAATCCCCGGATATCCGTACCTGTGATTAAACGTGAATCGATTCCCTTTATATTGATATCAAGCACGTCCTTGTCTGACGTCATATTGAAGCGCAGGTGTGTGCGCATTGTTTGGTTGTTTACTAGATGTTGTACGTGTTGAGTTTCCTGTACAATGTAATATTTATTATTGTAGGTTAGATGTGTGTTTATGAAAGGACGTTATGATAGCACAGTAAATACATACATACAGTATTTTTTTTAAAAAATGCCCAAACCACGTTTATTGAATAAAGATGTATTTGTGTATTTATGTATTGCTTACCTAGCAGTGCTGTTTGATATGACAGGACCAACAGCACATTGTAATGTAGCTTGTAATGTTGATCAAAGCTCTCAAATCTGGAACACGATTCCAAGCAGTGCTGTTTGACAAAACACACAGTGAACTTCTAAACTACACAACAACAACACTATAGCAACAAGCTAAACAATACATACAATTAATACATACGAATAACATAAATAGTAATAAAACATTACATTTAACTTAAGAAATAAGACATTCTTTTTATTGAAGTGTAGTTTTTATCAAAGATTCACTTCTCGCTCTCTTATATACCATAATAATAACATGCTGTACATACACATTGTAACTGAGATGTTTAAACCGCAACAGCACAAATAAAACAGACACGTGATATTGTTTGTGTGTTTTTCCAGTGAAGGGGTTAATTAGTGCGCACTGAATGCGCTGTGTTATTGTAGAAGGCAGTAATGTAAAGACAGCACCGTGGTACTCAGCGCACACAGGTACACTGCAGAATCACACAGCTGCGTGTTCGCGATTGTTAAACTAGTCATCTTCTGCGATGTGTCCAATTGACTGGAAAACCTGGCCTCAGTTTCATCTGATCGGAGTTCTTCAGTGGAAGTTTTCATGCGATGAAGCAGATATCGAGGGGAGCTGCCTGGAGTCTGCTTGTACCAGAACAGGTATTCAGATTCAGCGCTATTGCTCAGGGAGTAATTGCAGAATATCTTCGTGTCGCTGCTAACTTTCGAGGTAATCGTGTCACTGAGTTGAATAATTTCATCTCCATGACTGCAGTCTGTAAAATAAAAAAAATAAAAAAGTTATGCACGATGTGGTAACTGCAGCTGAATCCACGAAATTGTTATTACAATAAAAATACATCTTTACCAAGGGTTAAACAGAAGGCTGCAGTGAGAAGACCTGCATACAACATGGTTATCGCTGTTCATTCAGTTTGAATGGGTTCTCTGTCTCTGTTCTGTTGGTTTCTGCTCAGTACTGAATGCCAGTCTGCAGCCGCACCACCGAGCGGATCAGTGGGCGTTTCTTCCGAGTGTCGGGATGTTTCTCTGATGTCCAATCAGAACCCATGAACCCGTGCCGCGCTCTGTCTTCTTCATTACACAGTGAAGCACCAGAACGGTGTTCTTTCGTGTCATGAGTTGTGTTCCAATACTGTTTAAGACAAACAGACAGATCCAAGCAAGGGAATGGCCTAAAAGACTACAACTACACTGGAGAAGCAAAGGAACATATTTTTAAAGGTCTGACCCCCTTCTTTAATTTTATATACAGTATGTATATATATATATATACACACAAAACTAGTACCGAACCACTAAGTTATATATTTCAAGTCACCTTAAAGACTCTCACTGTGATCATTAACATGAATGAATTAAATAATGGAGTAAACACCCTGAAAAAATATGGTTAATGTATTTGATCTTGTGTACAGTGTATTCATTGTCAACATATATTGCCTTCCTGTACCTCAATACCCAGGCTGCATTCACACCGATTGGCCGAGCACCTTGTTGTTACTGAGGGTGAAGAACACAATGTAACACCGCTTATCTGACATCATTTCTTCATGCTGTGAGCGGTGGTGTCATTCTCATACAGTTTTCATACAGGTAGTGTTGGAAAGCAGCTGCACCAGGAGATATGGCGAGTGTGATCTGACTGTGAATGAGCATTGAACAAATGATTGTCCTACACCGCGTCCTGGTTGGATTCCCTTGAACTGCCGTACAGACCTCAGGGTTAAACTGATCATTTCTACTTCGTGTGTGAAATGGCAGTGAGTGGGCGGGGCAGGAGATTAAGAGGAGCGCTGCATTCTGGTATTGCATAGTTCAACTAAAATTATAAAGCTCTGCTCTTTTTGGAGTTTTAAACGGTTCAACATCACATTTTATAACTGTGTTTGTTTTAGTAGCAGCAATGATATCCGCCAGACAGGCTTTTCCAGTGTAAATGAAACCTTTAAATCATGTAACATGTGTGTTTTTCTTTTCCAGCAGTTATAATGGACAGAATTTAAATGAATGTCAATGTATGTTGTTTGATTTACATATTCAGAATGATGTTTAACTCAATGCTTTATTCATTTAACACAATAACCACTTTGTTTAATATGTTGTTCATATAGTCTAACGCAGTGGTTTTCAACCTGTGGTACGTGTACCAGTACTGGTACATGACAGGCTTGCAACTGGTACGCACCGACACTTCTTTATGACGATGTGATTCCTCAACCACAAAACTCTCTCAATCTCACTATCATAAGAACATAAGAACATAAGAAAGTTTACAAATGAGAGGAGGCCATTCGGCCCATCTTGCTCATTTGGTTGTTAGTAGCTTATTGATCCCAGAATCTCATCAAGCAGCTTTTTGAATTACTGGGGAGTTGGTTCCAGGCCCTCACAATTCTCTGTATAAAAAAGTGCCTCCTATTTTCTGTTCTGAATGCCCCTTTATCTAATCTCAATTTGTGACCCCTGGTCCTTGTTTCTTTTTTCAGGTCAAAAAAGTCCCCTGGGTCGACATTGTCAATACCTTTTAGGATTTTGAATGTTTGAATCAGATCGCCGCGTAATCTTCTTTGTTCAAGACTGAACAGTTTCACTTATTTTAGCCTGTCTGCTTACGACATGCCTTTTAAAGCAGGGATAATTTTGGTTGCTCTTCTTTGCACTCTTTCTAGAGCAGCAATATCCTTTTTGTAACGAGGTGACCAGAACTGAACATAATATTCTAAATGAGGTCTTACTAATGCATTGTAAAGTTTTAACATTACTTCCCTTGATTTAAATTCAACACTTTTCACAATATATCCGAGCATCTTGTTGGCCTTTTTTATAGCTTCCCCACATTGTCTAGATGAAGACATTTCTGAGTCAACATAAACTCCAAGGTCTTTTTCATAGATTCCTTCTTCAATTTCAGTATCTCCCATATTATATTTATAATGCACATTTTTATTGCCGGCGTACAGTACCTTACACTTTTCTCTATGAAATGTCATTTGCCATGTGTCGGCCCAGTTCTGAATGCTGTCTAGATCATTTTGAATGACCTTTGCTGCTGTAACAGAGTTTGCCACTCCTTCTATTTTTGTGTCGTCTGCAAATTTAATATTATATGTCACACAGATACTTATTAGATGTTGCGAGCTGAGGAACTGATATGTCTGAGAAATGATCTTTGTACTAGCTTAGTGCTAACATTCTCCAGAACAGGAGCAGAGGGCAGTGCACTTGAGGGCAGCCTTGACACATTTGCATTGCCCAGTGCATCCCTTCCTACACCCACAGTGAATGAGTTCATAGCATGACTGTGATGCTTCTGGAAGGGTGGTCCACAGTGGTTGCCGCCCTGTGGTGTCCTTCCTTCAGCCCTAGTCTGACAGGCTTGAAAGCTTGCATTGCACACCATTCTTCCAAGGACACAGCATCTGTCTGTCTGCATATGCTCGGTGCAGTAGTGTGTGGATACTTGCAGCTGTGACTTGGTGTGCACGCCGGGTCTTCATCACATGGCTGGCTCTGGTAAAGGAATCTGCTGTACCAGAGCTTGAGATGTCGGCCTGCACTAGAGCCCTTGTCCATCCACTATTATCTAGCCAGTCTCCCAGTACCTGCAAATCTAAAATGAATGAGTATGTTTGATCAAAGCATCATTAATGTTGTTGCTGCAGATATAGGTTGCTGCAGTTCTTACTGGTTTGTACATAAGACAGACAGGAATCTTCTATCATTGCTTAACCATCTTTGCTTAATGTTGTGTGTTTAATCTCAAAGTGGTCCTCTCCAAGGGTGGTTGGCCAAGTCCACTGGATTTGCTTAGCAATGGCGTACAGTGGTTGGTCAGCAGCAAAAACAGGGACTTGACCAGGTTTGAGGTGCTGAACAGCTGCTTGGACAATAGCAATGGAATGTTTGATCATGGCCACTGAGTGTGCACTGTCCAGGAACAATGGCAACAGTGCATTGATTGCTGCAGGCGGGATCACTGCTTTCTGGATGTCGGCATGGTGAGCAGCCCAGGATACCCAATCCATCCTGTCTAACTGCTGCTTCTTGAGAGCTGCCATCACTGTTTTGAGTCAATCAGACTCTGCAGGTTGTGGGGTCTCACAGGACCATAGTATAGTGAACTGATTGGTCTTCAAGGCAGCTGGTGGCACATGTGTGAACTTCGGCAGCAGCGGAGCAACTGACCTAGTGGAGGAAGTGATTTGATTGATGACCAACACACCATGGTCAAGTCCTGCAAAATGATGTGATGGATGCTGCATAAGCGAAATGCAAGTGCCATGAAATTAATCCTTTGCTGTTGCAGAACTAGGATTGAAGTCAATGTTGTCAACTGCTGCTGTTGTGAAGAGTCCTTGATGCTTTTTTGGTGGACAAACAATGTCATCCATCCTAAAACGTTGGCAGACCCCATTGGCTATGTCATATGTCAGTTGCAGGAGATGGTCATATGAAACACACATCCCCAGGCTGAAGAGTGTGTCAGTGAGGTTTCTCTTGCGTGTGACAGCATGGATCTTTAGTGCAAAGTACAGTGGAAGTGGTATTTCGTGGTCACATGGTGACGAACTGTACCAGAGGAATCCACAGCTTATGCATGTTTCACACTGTTGAACTTTAGGAGCTGAGATATGGAGAGAGCTCCCGTTGTGCTGGTTGTGTTGACAAACTGAGTTTGATGCTTGATGTTAGGACCCTCCGGTATGATGTTCACAAGAGCATCTTACTGGGATCCTTGCCTGAGTGACCCATCAAATGAGAACTTTCAGTTGAACATTTCTCTGTGCATGACTTGTGCTGCTCGTGCCAAATGCATTGCATCACTGTCATGGTCACAGGCCTTCCTAAGAGCACCACCAATGTCGTCATCAAATGTGAAGTACACCTCTCTCCTGTGAATGTGCCCATAGATCAAGAAACACAGATAGTAATCTGATTTTCAGTCTCGTAGTTTGAATTCGGCCCTCAAACAACAGCACCCAGCTGTTCAAGACGGGCCTTGTACATGTGTGCAGGATCAGCTAGCTAGAAGACTGGGGAAACTGATTCTTCCATGTGGGAGTCTTCCATGTAGGCCACTAACTCTGTGAATGCAATGCTGTGGAGATGACCATCTGGTTCCTCATCAGCACCTGTGCTTTCAGCTCCTCTTGCTCTGTTGTAGTTTCACAAGGCATTTGAGGTGGTACTCAGCCTCAAGCGCAATCATGTCCCCAGGTGCAAGCTTGGCCAGCAGAGCAGTGTCTTGTAGTTCCATTGCACATCTCCGAACCCTCGAATCAATGTCAAAGGTGGAAGCCTGGTGGAGGCCTGCAGAGCCAGCTGGCTTCATCACAGAGGAAGCATATGGGCTCTGTGAGGTCAATGTTGCCATGGCTTGAGCGTGTGTGCATAGCTGATGAAGTACCAGCCTTCCTTTCTTCTCTGGATTTCCTCTGCAGTCATTCAAGTTTAGTTAAATTTCAAATGGCATGTTTTATTCCAGCCAACAAGGTGTGTCATCATTGTGACCTCCATACCATCCCCATCATTAAGTCTTTCAGTGTCAATGTCCATTGGCATGTGCCCAAGTTCCTGAAACTGACTGAGGTGACTTGCTAATGATTTGTAGCCGCTGGTTGATTTAGCTGGACACTGCAAAGCTTCCAAAGTCTCCTTCTGACAAAACACACAAAGCTCCCAATGCTCCCAATAAGCTGTGCCAGCTGTATTGGGGTGTTTGGGTTTAGGTGTGGTAGGGTCTACCAGGATGTGGCATTTTGCCATGGTGACAGGGGAGGAGAGGGATCCAACACCAGAGATAAACAAGTTAGTGTGCTAATAGTTTCTACACAGACTGCCACCACTAGAGTGTTTGCAGGAGTGCTGAGGTGCTGAACATGCAAAAGAGATTCACCTGCAGCATATGCATACAAGCATACAAACACATCATAGCATGTTAGTATAGTACTGCACTACGCTGGCCCAGAAGAGCAAAACACAATGAGAAAAAAATATGTACAATAAATATTCTGAGAACAAAAATATTTTTTTGTGTTTTAAAAAACATTTTGTGTGTCCTCAAAATATTTTTTTATGTGTTCTCAAAATATTTTAGTTCCGTTTTTCACTTCTAGGCCACCTTACTGCACAGTGTCTCGAGCTGAAAATACTGATTGACCTCTCATGGCCATTATTATAATAAACATATGGTGGCGTCTACATTATTATGACAACAATATACACTCTGTGGGACAGAACATCACCATAACTCTCATAAAAGTAGTTTATTTTTTCATTTAAACATATGTGTTGTGATGCAGGGTACAGACAACTGTAACTCAGCATTGTTTGAGGTCATTGACCTCTAAATTTAAATACATGTCAAACATCACCTTTGAAAATAATCTGTAGATGCCTGCAGGACACAGAAACACAGAAACCCACGTACAAATTGTGTCATTTAGGGAGTTGATGATCATGTTATTATGACACATGGTTCTAAAATATCAAATTACCATTGTCTGAGGTCATTGACCTCTCACGGTCGTCTGAGGTCAAATCCAAGATGTCTCCACATCTGAAAATAACCCTCAGGGTGTGTAGAAACACTGTAGAATATTTCATGCTTTAATCATGAAATGCACAATAGCTCATCAGCTGTACTGTTATTCTAACTGAGATACTGAGTGCACTACATGTGGATGCTGTCTCATCTCCTTTTGCTGGGCTGACCTGATTTTACTGAAATGAGTGTACTGTACCACCACCTACTGGCTGAAAATAAAATTACATGTGCTAATTAATTCAATTCTAGAGCAATTGTGCAGTTATAAGATTGAGTCGCCAGTTTATTATGATCTCAATATCTCAGGTTCTACTCTAGTCGAGCCCGTTCTATATATAGGGCTGGTCGAATGAACAAGGCTACAGATGGATCTGCTCAGCACAGCAGTGTATTTTTAATAACATGTACTGTATAGAATAGGATAATCCATGTTAGTACATCAGAAGATGTTTTGAAAACGCAATACATATGTGTGGGTGTGCTGTTGTTGTATTCAGTGTTGGACTAGCATTAAATGTTGCAATGACTGTGTTTGCTCTTACTCATTGTGATACAGTATTTACAATAACGAGCTGCAACATAGTCTTGTCCACAAGATGGCACAATAGACCCTTAAATTAACGATAGTTACATTATGTGACTCATATCAACCACAAATAAAATATTACAGATATAGAGCTAGTAATAACAATGGTGTATATGCTGCAACACCTGATAACCACTACACATGACCTGAAACTTGGGGTATTCATATCTTGTTCTTCACCTTATTGCTTAAAATAATTTTCTTGTTCATGTTGGTATCTGCAGAATTAGTAATACTGCAATGAGGTACAGACAATGCTACTTTTACCATTGGGTCTGGGAAAGGTTCAATTAAAACTTTTAACATCACAGCTGCATGCCACAGTTTAAAGCATTCACATTACAGTCATGCCTGTAGGGGTCAGGATTGTCTTCAAAGTGGAGTGTCAGAGACGTTATTGCATGCTGATTTCGTTGAATGAAAAGTGAAGAAAAAATAACTTGACAAAATAACTTCCACAAAAACAGTCCTACAACAAAAAAAAAAATGAAGAAAAAAAACATCAGTGTTGACAATAAGATTGAAGTGTTTGTTCTCTTTATTTACTGGTACAGCACATTCTATTTGTGTGTATCCATTGTGATGTGGTAAGCCATGATATATGGTTTCTTGCTCTTGTTATTCTTAGAACTAAGATCACAAGTCAGGGAATGATTGAGGTGGAGCGTTTGCAGAGTGTTCAGCTCAGGGGTGTGTTCAGTGGAGTCTTCACATCCGGTGCCTTCACCGCACTTTGATACGTTAATGAAGTCCTGTATCAAACACGTGTTTATTGTATTATATTGTTCATTGTGGTTCACCATAACCTGCTCTATTTTTCCAATTCTATGAACAAGGAACACATTGCAAAAGAGTGCAGAGAAGAAAGTGAATCAAAATGCAAACAGTATGCCTGCACTGAAACCACTTCCTTTATAATGGACTCATGCCAATGATAGTGTGAGGAAGCAGTTCAACACGACTTTCTTTCATCTTTTAGCAGGTCATGGGCCTGTGCCAGTTAGTGCTGAGAGAGTTTTTGTACAGCGTCCCAATGAGTTTTCACATTGTGCTAACCTCAGAGCACAGTGATAGATTGCTGTGTCGCTCAGAGCAAGTTTGGAAATGGTAATTGTAGTAGACAAAGTCCTGCATAAAAGATTAATCCTCAAATGGAATGCAGAAAGGATTCAAGGAAATTTGTAGGGAGTGGTTAACATGTAGAAAACAGAAAGTACTGATTAGAGGAGTGTGGCAAAGTGGTAATGACGTGCAGGTGAGTGCAGTGCAGAATAATCACACAGACAACGTTGGTACAGGTGCAAGGGTGTTTATTTAATTTAATAAATGTCCAGAGCCTTAAGGCAAACCTGCAAATAATAATAATGCTGGAAGTGATACAGCGGCGTGTATCAATTCTATTTGTAATCCTCGGGTTTGACCCGTAACCCCAAAAGTCCCGTTCAGACACCCACACAAAACACAAACACAAAGACAGTGCGTGATTCAAGTGCTAATGGTGCAAACAAAAGACAGTTCCTGTAGTGAAAAAGGTGAGTGGTGAAGTCCGGGTTTTTCGCTGGCCTGCGGCTGCAGCTCCGGATCGTGCTCAGTAATCTTTAGTGAGAAACAACACACAAGACACACAGTGTTAAGACACAGACACGAAACACTCACGGTTGATTTCACAAATACGGGCTCCTTCTCGGTTATATAATTTAACCATATACAAAGGAACAGATCACTCAAGCCATGCCCCCTATTTATACCCTCGCCCATGACCCCGAGGTTAACGAGCGCATCCGCTCCTCCAGTCCTCGGATGCCACGCCGCTTACCGTCTGGGTCACTGAGCTCGGGTGCCATAGCTCCGCCCCCTTCCGAACTGACCGGCTTCCATCTACCCTACGGAATAAATTGTCGTGCCATTTCATTAAGGGTACTCTGTTCCTCGTGCACCGTGCCCTCACAGGTCGAGAGGGAGATCTAACACCAAGACTCATTCGATCTCTGTCACATATCCCACCGCTCAGAGTGGAGCCGAAGGAACACTCAGCTAAACCTACCTTTCCCATTACTCCCCCCTCCCGGGAAAAATAATCCGCATTTTGGTGGTCTTTCCCCGCACGGTGTACCATATGGTACATGAAGGGCTGCAATGCCAGATACCACGAGTTATCCGGGCATTGCTGTCCTTCATTGTGCTTAACCACTTGAGTGGGGCGTGGTCAGTGACAAGATAAAATGAGTGTCCCAGCAGGTAGTATCTTAAAGAGTGAGTAGCCCATTTAATGGCCAAACACTCTTTTTCGACGACGGAGTAGTTGCGCTCCCGAGGGAGCATTTTTTTACTTATGTACAGAACAGGGTGTTCTACTCCGCCTACCATTTGAGACAGGACTGCACCCAAACCGACATCCGAAGCATCGGTGTGGAGGATGAATCTCTTAGTGAAGTCTGGAGTGATGAGAGCAGGGGCCTGGCAAAGTCTCTGCTCAACAGTATTAAACGCCCCCTGACATTCTTCTGACCATTTAATTGAATTTGGTGCGCTCTTTTTGGTGAGGTCAACTAAGGGATTAACCACTGTGGCATACTCGGGGATAAAGCGGCGGTAATAACCGGCTAACCCCAGTAGCGACCTCACTTGAGCCTTGGTTTTGGGGATTGCCGCGTCTACCAAGGCCTGGAACTTGGAGACAACGGGTTTCACCCTGCCATTCCCCATTACAAATCCCAAATATTGTGTTTCTTTTTTGGCAAACGCACATTTTCGCAAGTTAGCTGTCAGCCGGGCTGCCCTTAGAGACTGAAGGATGGCTGTGATCCTAGCCAAATGCTCTCGCCAGGTGGAGCTGTATATGACCACATCATCAATATACGCTGCCGCATATTCACGATGTGGGTGTAAAACCTGGTCCATCAGTCTCTGGAAGGCAGCAGGCGCACCATGTAACCCAAACGGCATGGTTGTAAAATGAAACAGCCCCTCTGGTGTTGAAAATGCGGTTTTCTCTCTAGAACTACGAGTTAACGGGATCTGCCAATATCCCTTCGTCAGATCCAGAGTGGAGATAAACCTCGCCGTCCCCAGTCTATCTAGAAGTTCGTTGACCCGAGGCATGGGATACGCATCAAACTTGGCAATAGCGTTTACCTTGCGGAAATCAACGCAGAAGCGGTTGGTGCCGTCCTTTTTGGCCACTATCACAATTGGACTGCACCACTCGCTCCTGGAAGGTTCAATCACCCCAAGTTCGAGCATGTCCCATACCTCTTTGCGAACGCCACTCCGTCGACTTTCCGGGATCCGGTAAGGTCTCTCTCGCACTGTGACACCTGGGGGAGAGATAATGTCATATTCAGCAAGGTTAGTTCTACCGGGCGTGTTAGAAAAAACATCGCTAAATTCCTCAATTAACCTGCGTAGTTCACGTTGCTGATCAGGAAGTAACTGTTCCCCCATCGAAATGTTCTTTGTGCCAGAGGGTTCTAGCTCGGGCCCTAAATCATCCTCTATATTGCCTGGGGCTATAAAACCTATCTTGCCTGCCAGGGCTTTAATAAATTTATGTGATAAATTTCTTTTTTATTACGGCGATCGGGCTGTCTAATTTCGTAATTCACCTTTCCTATAGCCCGAATCACCTCATATGGCCCTTGCCATTTAGCACATAGTTTGGATTCCGATGAGGGAAGTAGCAGCATTACCTTGTCTCCAGGCCGAAAAGTTCGGATTAATGCATTTTGATTGTAATGCTGCTGTTGTCGATGCTGAGCCGATCTGAGATTGTCTTGGGCCAAACGACCGACCAAATCTAGGCGATCTCTAAGTAGGAGCACATGCTGCACTACATTTTTGGACAAGCCTTTGTGCTCCTCCCACCCCTCTCTCAACAGATCGAGAATGCTGCGAGGCTGTCGGCCGTACAAGAGCTCGAAGGGGGAGAACCCTGTCGAACTCTGCGGCACCTCTCTCACTGCAAAAAGGAGGTAGGGAAGAAGCGATGCCCAATGTTTTTGCTCTTGATTCACAAATCGTCTCAGCATCGCCTTTAGAGTCTGATTGAAATGTTCCACCAATCCGTCCGTCTGTGGATGATAAACCGACGTTCTGATGGGACGTATTTTTAGTAATTTATATACCTGCTGTAGCGTATTTGACAAGAAATTAGTTCCATGATCAGTCAATATCTCGTTGGGGATCCCTACTCTTGCCATAATCTGCACTACTTCTTTGGCTATCGCAGCAGCACTAGTGGACCTCAATGGAACTGCCTCCGGGTATCGCGTTGCGTAATCTACCACCACTAAGATATGCGTATACCCGGAGTCAGAAGGTAGCAAAGGGCCGACTATGTCCACTGCGATGCGTTCAAAGGGGGTGGAAATAATCGGCAGTGGGACCAAAGGGGCGGGGCGCACTCGACCCGGCGCTACTCGCTGGCAGTCTGTGCATGTGGCTACATATTTCGACACTTCCTTATAAAGACCTGGCCAAAAGAATCGAGCCAATATCCGTTCCCTTGTCTTGTCAACTCCGAGGTGCCCCGCAAAAGGGATATCATGCGCCAGCCTCATGACCTCCAGTCGACAAGACGGGGGAACCAATAATTGTGTTACAGGATGTCCTGTGCCCGCGGCCAGGTTTACCCTATATAGTAATTGCCCCTTGATAATGAAGTGTGGAAATACTAGTGCCCCAGCGCCTTCAACATCCTTACCTTCAATGGACCGGACCTGTCCCCAAATGTGCACCAGTGATGGGTCATTTTTCTGCTCCCACACTAGGTTCACATTTGAGTGCCACATGTCCGGTATATTGAGCGGGGCGGGAGTAACATCTGCCCTTGATGGCCCAGTAACCTCGCCCTCTCGGTCACACTGCGTTCCGACCCCCTTCGACTGACGTTTTTCACCGTTATAACAGGCTCCCACCAGCCCCCAGCCTTGTCTCATTAACTCTCCCTCCCATTTCCGCAGCCTTCTCTCTTTGTTTGTTTTTTTCGTCCGGAACAGAGGAGAGAACATTTCCGCTTGAAAGGGAAAAACATTACCAATCATTTCCCCTTCTACTTTTACTGCCACATTTGCGTGTATGGCCGGGACTGCCCTTAATTTCAACAAATCTTTATAGTTGGGCCAGTCCCGACCCAGAATAACGGGATGTGGTAGCCTTTCCGCCACCCCAACTACCAGGTAAAGTTTAATCGGACCGACCGATAAATATGCTTTTACTGTGGGGTATGTTGCCGTGTCTCCATGGATACAGGAGATCGCCACCTGACCTTGTGGCTGCCACACCATACCGCCTAAGAGAGATGCTCTAATTAAGGTCTGACCACACCCTGTGTCCACTAATGCATGGGTTTTCACATTTCCAAAAATCACCTTAACAATACAAGGCCCCTCCCGACCCTTTTTCCCTCGCTTACCCGCTTCAGATGCCAGATTACAGACGGCCACGTCACACTCCATCGCAGATGGGCATGACATAGCCTGATGTCCCGGCTGGCGGCACCTAAAACAGGTAGGGGGAAAGGAGGGCACAGTGTTAAATGGTCTGTCCCGCTGCTGGTATGGCAACGGGGCAGGGGCAGCACCTCTACCCCAGCTGGGGGCTAACCTTGGTCTCCATGAAGAGGAGGCAAGGTCGCCCATTGGGGTCGGTGCTCTCGGAGGTCGTTGAACCGGTCCCGGTGGTGGGGCTGGTGGAGCAGAGAGAGGAGGTGGGGCTCGGCCGCTCCGTTGAAATGGCGGGGTGAGTAGCCCCATCTGGGCAGATACCAGGGAGTCCTCAAAGTCCTCGGCGAGCTTTACTGCCTGTTCCAGGGTGTCGGGGTTGTGGCGCCGGATCCATGCTTGCGTCTCGGCGCCGACCACATGACAGAACTGCTCAATAACGATGGCCTCCCCCATCTGGGCAGTTGTTTTTAGCGCCGGGGTGAGCCAGTGGATCATGTGGTCACAGAGCTTCTGCGCGACCACCCTGGGGCGTACGTTCGGGGACCTCTTGTACTCCCTGAAACTCACCCGGTGTGATTCCTCCGTAATATTCAGACGGCGGAGAATGGCCAGTTTCACCAGGTCATATTGAGCGGCGTCGTCATCCCCCATCGCCTGGTATGCTGCCTGCGCTTCCCCAATCAGGCAGGGTCCCAGCCCAGAACTGTCGGGGCCATGACGCGGTGGTAGCCAGCCGCTCAAATGCCACCAGGTATGCTTCTGGGTCATCTAACGCCGTCATTTTGTGCGTCCTTGCTTTGGGCGCTACGAAGCTGCGTTCTGCTGACGCTGTGGAAGGTATTGCCAGCCCGACCCTCTCGATCAGCGCGGTGTACCTCTCCTCTCTCCGTCTTTCCTCCACCTCCCGTCTGCTGTCCAGCTGCTCCAGCAGCGCCGACAGTGTTGCGTAGTCCATCCCACTTCTGACACCACGTGTGGCAAAGTGGTAATGACGTGCAGGTGAGTGCAGTGCAGAATAATCACACAGACAACGTTGGTACAGGTGCAAGGGTGTTTATTTAATTTAATAAATGTCCAGAGCCTTAAGGCAAACCTGCAAATAATAATAAAGCTGGAAGTGATACAGCGGCGTGTATCACTTCTATTTGTAATCCACGGGTTTGACCCGTAACCCCAAAAGTCCCGTTCAGACACCCACACAAAACACAAACACAAAGACAGTGCGTGATTCAAGTGCTAATGGTGCAAACAAAAGACAGTTCCTGTAGTGAAAAAGGTGAGTGGTGAAGTCCGGGTTTTTCGCTGGCCTGCGGCTGCAGCTCCGGATCGTGCTCAGTAATCTTTAGTGAGAAACAACACACAAGACACACAGTGTTAAGACACAGACATGAAACACTCACGGTTGATTTCACAAATACGGGCTCCTTCTCGGTTATATAATTTAACCATATACAAAGGAACAGATCACTCAAGCCATGCCCCCTATTTATACCCTCGCCCATGACCCCGAGGTTAACGAGCGCATCCGCTCCTCCAGTCCTTGGATGCCACGCCGCTTACCGTCTGGGTCACTGAGCTCGGGTGCCATAGCTCCGCCCCCTTCCGAACTGACCGACTTCCATCTACCCTACGGAATAAATTGTCGTGCCATTTCATTAAGGGTACTCTGTTCCTCGTGCACCGTGCCCTCACAGGTCGAGAGGGAGATCTAACACCAAGACTCATTCGATCTCTGTCACAAGGAGAAAACTCAAAATGGAGCAATGTAACCAGTGGTGTACCACGGGGATCAGTATTAGGTCCTCTGCTATTCCTAATCTACATTAATGATTTAGATACTGGTATAGTAAGCAAACTTGTTAAATTTGCAGACAACACAAAAATAGGAAGAGTGGCAAACACTGTTGGAGCAGCAAAGATCATTCAAAATGATCTAGACAGCATTCAGAACTGGGCAGACACATGGCAAATGACATTAAATAGAGAAAAGTGTAAAGTATTGCATGCAGGCAATAAAAATGTGCATTATAAATATCATATCGGAGATACTGAAATTGAAGAAGGAATGTATGAAAAAGATCTATGAGTTTATGTTGATTCAGAAATGTCTTCATCTAGACAATGTGGGGAAGCTATAAAAAAGGCCAACAAGATGCTCGGATATATTGTGAGAAGTGTTGAATTTAAATCAAGGGAAGTAATGTTCATCATCTAGAATATTGTGTTCAGTTCTGGTCACCTCGTTACAAAAAGGATATTGCTGCTTTAGAAAGAGTGCAAAGAAGAGCAACCAGAATTATCCCAGGTTTAAAAGGCATGTCGTATGCAGACAGGCTAAAATAATTGAATCTATTCAGTCTTGAACAAAGAAGACTACGCAGTGATCTGATTCAAGCATTCAAAATTCTAAAAGGTATTGGCAATGTCGACCTAGGGGACTTTTTGACCTGAAAAAAGAAACAAGGACCAGGGGTCACAAATGGAGATTAGATAAAGGGGCATTCAGAACAGAAAATAGGAGGCACTTTTTTACACAGAGAATTGTGAGGGTCTGGAACCAACTCCTCAGTAATGTTGTTGAAGCTGACACCCTGGGATCCTTCAAGAAGCTGCTTGATGAGATTCTGGGATCAATAAGCTACTAACAACCAAATGAGCAAGATGGGCCGAATGGCCTCCTCTCGTTTGTAAACTTCCTTATGTTCTTATGTTCTTACCTATATTGAGTTCAACAGTGACTTAGTGAACATAACATTGAATTTGATTGGTACAGCAAACATCAATAACTTCATTCCCCTTTGCAGAGTAAATATGATCCTTCAGTAGCAGCTGGAGATACAGTGTAGCGATTGATATTTCTGTAAATTACTAATATCATCTTTTTATCTACTATATCAGAAAAAAGTATAACAATTAATAAATAAAACACATACAACCTTCACTATGACTTTAATGATAAAACATAAATAAGTGGAAATAAATGACAGTTTACTGTAAGAGGAACCAACATTTCTAAATCTGAAATGCAATCTGACCACACTTCTTTGAAACTTAAGCCAAACAATTACAACACATCAAATGAAATGTGTGTTAAATTATAATATGTCAACAGTCTTCCTGTTGAGGCTAACCTCAGTATCATTCCTGGTTTATAAACAATATACGAACAAGTGTTTAGTGCTCTGAGCGCACAGCAGGTTTTTGTACGAGTGTCCCCAGTACTGTATCACTGTGTGCTGCAGTGCACAGTAATACACAGCGCTGTCTTCCAGGAGCACTCTAGAAATGGTTAACGTTGTTAAACCGCTGCTTTTGTCTGCAGTGGAGGAGAATCGTTCTTTGGCATAATCTGCAGTGAAGCTGCCTGATCCACTGAACAGTATAAACTGAGGTGCTTTCCCGGGATACTGGCGGTACCAGTGGAGCCAGTATCTGGTGCTGCTTGTGCTGAAGGTGCATTCCAGTGTAGCCGTCTCCTCTTCTGTCTTTAACACTGACGCTTCCTGCTGGCTGATCTTGTCTCCAGAGGAAATACCTGTTAAAATAATAACAGCAATTGAAAATAACAGAATTACATATTTACTGACTTCAGTGCAGATGAAAGTAGGATGGATAAAATGATGAATACATAGCTGTCCATCAGATTGACAAGATTACTTACAGAATGCAATGCTTAACAACAGCCCTACATAGAGATACATCTTCACAAATGTGACATCCAGCTCACTGGAAGAGAAACACCTTGCACCAGAATATAGAGAAGGGTGGGAGGGGAGGGAAGAGAAGCAGTAGTGACTCCACCCAGTTAATAAATAGACCAATAAAATCAGTTCAGACAAATAATCAATCAGCAACGTCATGACTGCTGCAAAACAAGCGTATACTGTAGACACACATCCATGACCCTGATCAGGCATGATTGAGTCTGTCACAAAGAGGTCACAATTAAGGGGTTTCCTTCTCCATCTAACTTGAGAAGCTGTCAGTGACAGTCCAGGTGTCACTCAGAGAAAGGACACAGACAGATGTGTTGGGGAGCACTGAAGGGCAGTCACAGTTCAGGTGTCACTCAGAGAAAGGACAGAGGCAGATGTGCTGGGGAGCACTGAAGGGCAGTGTGGCAGTCTGGCTCGCAGTGGTGACATTACGGACCAGGAAGTAGAAAACAAAACAATGGATGGGCGGTTGAAGCTGAGTGCAACGGCACTCAGCGTATTTATTAATAAACAAAACAAAAGATTTAAACAAAACAACAAAACACAAAACAAAAGGGAACGAGGGCCAAACGAATAAACAAACAAACAAGTAAGTGTCGTGCTGGATAATCCAGCACGTTTTAGCAATTGTTTTTTAAATGTTGCTCGCTCTCTCCGCTCCCCGTACTCTCTCCTCTGTACACCCAACCACGAGTGCAGAGAGCTGCAGGTTTATATACTCTGGCCGAGGGATTAACTAGTAGTTAATTATCTTATTATCCCTCGGCCAGAGTCTGCACGCGTTTGGTTAAATAATCAGTAGCTGATCAGCCATGCATCCTCACTGGGTTTTTAAATATAATAAAAGACGCGGCGCTTTTATCCGCGCCGCAAACAAAAATACAAATAATAATAAATAGGGGCGGGACACTCCGCCACACATGCCCCCCCTTGTGCGCAGCACACATGGCCTTTTCGGCCACCTCCCCCCTTATTCCCTAAAGTCCCGGTTAGCAGTCCCGGCGCAGGAACAGGGGCAGCAACGGGCCAAAGGTGGCGGCCACGGTGGGATGTCCTCCTCCCACCCAAACAGCCGTAGCGTTCCAATGGCCCGCGCACAGGCCGGCTCCTCTGGCCAAAAAATTTTTGGGGGTGGTCTCCAGACCTGCCCCCCCTTCTTCATGGCTGGCAGCTCCCCTCCGTGGTGCTCCGGCCACCCTTTCTCCTGCAGCGAAATTGCTGCGGGGGAAGCTGGTCTCCTGACCTCCCCCCCCTTCTTCATGGCTGGCAGCTGCCCTTCACGGGGATCCAGCCACAGTATTTCCTGCCGCGAAAGTGCAGCTGGGGGAGCTGGTCTCCTGACCTCCCCCCCCCCCTTTTCCATGGCCGGCAGCTCCCCTTCATGGGGTTCCAGCCATCGTATTTCCTGCCGCGAAAGTGCGGCTGGGGGAGCTGGTCTCCTGACCTCCCCCCCCTTTTCCGTGGCCGGCAGCTCCCCTTCATGGGGCTCCAGCCATAGTATTTCCTGCCACGAAAGTGCGGCTGGGGGAGCTGGTCTCCTGACCTCCCCCCTCTTTTCCGTGGCCGACAGCTCCCCTTCATGGGGCTCCAGCCACAGTATTTCCTGCCGCATGGCAGGACTGGTAGCGACCCCAGGCAAAACAGGACCCTCGGGAGGCGAAGGTAGCAGCTGCAGACCTTCGGCGGGCAATGGCAGCCGCAGCGGACCCTCGGGGGGCGATGGCAGCCGCAGCGGACCCTCGGGGGGCGACGGAGGCCACAGCAGCGGACCCTCGGGAGGGGAACTCGGGAGGGGAGCCCCTGGCCATGGAGGCGGCAGCGGGAGCTCCACTTCTCCCTCATTCCCTGTAGCTGGTGGCTCTCCAGGCGATGTGGAGCAACAGGCAGCCCCAGGCGATGCGGAGCAACAGGCAGCCCCAGGCGATGCGGAGCAACAGGCAGCCCCAGGCGATGCGGAGCAACAGGCAGCCCCAGGCGATGTGGAGCAACAGGCAGCCCCGGGCGATGCGGAGCAACAGGCATCCTTGGGCAAAGCGAGGCAGGCATCCTTGGGCGGTGCGAGGCAGGCATCCTTGGGCGGTGCGAGGCAGGCATCCTTGGGCGGTGCGAGGCAGGACAGGAGCAGTCCTTCCCATGACGGTGAATGTGGCACCAGCAGGTATTCACCCTCTGCTGGTGGAGGTGGAGATGGAACCAGCAGGTATTCACCCTCTGCTGGTGGAGGTGGGAGGGGCAAGCAGTCCTCCCACGGCGGCTGAGGCGGAACCAGCAGGTATTCACCCTCTGCTGGTGGAGGTGGGAGGGGCAAGCAGTCCTCCCACGGCGGTTGAGGCTGAACCAGCAGGTATTCACCCTCTGCTGGTGGAGGTGGGAGGGGCAAGCAGTCCTCCCACGGCGGCTGAGGCGGAACCAGCAGGCATTCACCCTCTGCTGGTGGAGGTGGCGGAGGCAGAGGAAGCTCCTGCTGCTCTGCTCCCGGCAGTGGAGGTGGCGGAGGCAGAGGCAGCTCCCGCTGCTCTGCTCCTGGTGCTGGAGACAGCGGCGAGGGCTCCTCACCCTCTGGCGTTGGAGACGGCAGCAATGGCTCCTCTCCTCTGGGCGCTGGATGCACGGGCTCCCCCCCTCTGGGCGATGGATGCACGGGCTCCCCCCCTCTGGGCGATGGATGCACGGGCTCCCCCCCTCCGGGCGATGGATGCACGGGCTCCCCCACTCTGGGCGATGGATGCACGGGCTCCCCCCCTCTGGGCGATGGATGCACGGGCTCCCCCCCTCTGGGCGATGGATGCTCGCGCTCCCCCCTTCTGGGTGCTGGGTGCTCGCGCTCCCCCCTTCTGGGCGCTGGGTGCTCGGGCTCTCCCCTTCCGGGTGCTGTAGCCTGTTTCTTCGCCTTCTTGGCACCGCCTCTCCTTCCCTTCTTCAGGACCAGCAGTTCCACCTCCTGCCATGGAGGGGGTTGGTCGGGTGGTTTGTGCCCGAACTTGCAGACGGCAAAGCACCACTCCTCCCCTTTGAGGCAGGTGAGGCAGGTTTCCTGATCCACCTGCGGCAATGGTATGGCCTTCAGGTGGATCCACTCCTCCGCAGTCTCCACCTCACCTCGATCAAAAGCCTGCACAAAGAGGGGGTCTTCATATGGGCACACCTCAGGGAGGAACCCATACTCCAGGCAGGCGAGGCACCATGTAGCCCCTCCTTCCTTTAACTCCCTCTGATGCGCATGCCACCTCTCCATGTAGGCATCCACTTTATCCATTTTTTTTTTTTCTTTTTTTTTCAAACACAAAAACACTATTTGAAAAAGAACAAAAAAAAACGTCCTTTCCTTTCCTGGTCCGGCTGTTGGAGGCGTTGTTTGTCCCACGCAGGACACCATATGTTGCAGTATGGCTCGCAGTGGTGACGTCACGGACCAGGAAGTAGAAACCAAAACAATGGATGGGCGGTTGAAGCTGAGTGCAACGGCACTCAGCGTATTTATTAATAAACAAAACAAAAGATTTAAACAAAACAACAAAACACAAAACAAAAGGGCACGAGGGCCAAACGAATAAACAAACAAACAAGTAAGTGTCGTGCTGGATAATCCAGCACGTTTTAGCAATTGTTTTTTTAAATGTTGCTCGCTCTCTCCGCTCCCCGTACTCTCTCCTCTGTACACCCAACCACGAGTGCAGAGAGCTGCAGGTTTATATACTCTGGCCGAGGGATTAACTAGTAGTTAATTATCTTATTATCCCTCGGCCAGAGTCTGCACACGTTTGGTAAGGATGCATGACTGTCAGCTAGTTAAATAATCAGTAGCTGATCAGCCATGCATCCTCACAGGGGTTTTAAATATATAATAAAAGACGCGGCGCTTTTATCCGCGCCGCAAACAAAAATACAAATAATAATAAATAGGGGCGGGACACTCCGCCACAGGCAGTCACAGTTCAGGTGTCACTCAGAGAAAGGACAGAGACAGATGTGCTGGGGAGCACTGAAGGGCAGTCACAGTTCAGGTGTCACTCAGAGAAAGGACAGACAGATGTGCTGGGAAGCACTGAAGGGCAGTCACAGTTCAGGTGTCACTCAGAGAAAGGACAGAGACAGATGTGCTGGGGAGCACTGAAGGGCAGTCACAGTTCAGGTGTCACTCAGAGAAAGGACAGACAGATGTGCTGGGGAGCACGGAAGGGCAGTCACAGTTCAGGTGTCATTCAGAGAAAGGACAGACAGATGTGCTGGGGAGCACAGAAGGGCAGTCACAGTTCAGGTGTCACTCAGAGAAAGGACAGACAGATGTACTGGGGAGCACTGAAGGGCAGTCACAGTTCAGGTGTCACTCAGAGAAAGGACAGGGACAGATGTGCTGGGGAGCACTGAAGGGCAGTCACAGTTCAGGACTCACTCAGAGAAAGGACAGAGACAGATGTGCTGGGGAGCACTGAAGGGCAGTCACAGATTGTAGGAGAATTGCTAGATTGATGTTTTATTAATGTGTTATAAATAAGTAAAAGATGGCTAATAATTGTGTTGTAGAGCGTTATAAAATTGTTATAGGTAGATTATTAAAATGACTTTGAATAACACAAAGTAAAACAGATGACTAAAATGTGTCTCTTTGTAAGTATGATTATCACATTGTAATAGTATTTGTATAATACTCTAATAACCTTTATAACTTCATTATTAAGCATCTGTTAATTAATTAAACTATAACATCTTAATAAAACAAACAATAAGCATAACCTAAATATAAACTGTTACCATATAATTAATAACAGACTATAAGGATTTGTGAAAATAGATATTTTCATTGTATTCGAGCACATTACTGTGTTTATCATACAGGATACATTTTATCATTGCCCTTATTTCTTTAATACTTTGTTTTTATTTCCATTTGACCCAAGAGAAAATGTAACACGCATCAACCACATGCATTTTGATAAATAAAAAGATTTTCTCCTGACTCGACCAGCCATGTTAGAGTGTTTAATCGCTATCTGTATAAAGAACTAGACCTGTACGTGTAAAAAGATATTAAACAGCTTCCCAAATAAGAAACATGATTAGAGTATTCCAGTGAGATCACATCATCTTTATTTTTTATACATTGAAACTTATTTTGATAAGTGCAGCTGAATTAAATGTCAATAACATCAGGTAAATTGAATAGTTCAATATGTGATTTTGTTGCCGTTTCTTATGCCTAAAAAATGTAGGTCCCGTAAATTACAAATCACCTTCTTGAAGGAAAAACAGACCACGAGTCTGAACGTATCTGTTAGATAACAGCCTTCAGCCAAACCTCACTAACTTAGTCTTTGAGCGCCGCCATGTGGAAGGATCTAGAGGTTATTTTAAGGGAAAAGTGGTTTATAAACTCACTCCGTCACTCCCTCTCTCACTAAAGAAGAACGCTTACATTCAGTGATGAAACTGAACAATAATGAAACATTTTAGTATGTACATTCAGCACCATTCCATTATCATTAGTATTCACGTAAATCTATAAACTTGGATCGATTTAATCTGAGAATATTTTGTAGCATATTTTAGTCATGTAAATTTAGGCGTTTGTTTGCACTGTCGTATTACTTTTAAATATTTTTAAAAGTATATATTTTAAAGGAAATAAACGCATGAAGCCATGCTGGAAGAGGCAGTGAGGTTATTGTATGGCGCTTGCTGCAGATTCTCTCGCTGTGGGCTGCAGCGCACAGAAGTAAACTGAAGAGTCTGAAAGATCCACTGAACTGATGATGAGATAAAATGTTTTCCTGTCTTGTCGTGAGATGCAGAAAGACGGTTTTGTAACTTGGAAGGAAAGTTGCTGTCACCAAGTAGATCACTGTATATTGGGTGTGGAGTTCGGCTGCCAGTTTGAATGTACCAGAATAAGTAAACGGTTGTTGTTGCAGCGTCCTTATAATAACATGGAAGAGTCGCATTTTCCTCTTCTTCTAATGTGACTGAGGAAGCATTTTGATTCACAGACTGTCCCTGTGTATTTTCTAAAGAAATAAAGAGAGAAAGGAGAGAAAGAAGACAGAAAGAAAAAAGACCGCTTATTAGTGTCATAAATAGTGTGTTCAAGTATAGGCTACATTTAAGAACCACGTCGGTGAGTGAATTAAATTGATAATGAATACGATGGATACCTATTAAACAGCAGAACAGTGTAATAATATGCACCAGCGCGCGCAGTCTTTGTTCCATGTTGTTCTTCTGCAGTCGTGGCTTCTCTTCTTTAACGGACTGAACTGAATATTCGTGTCATGGTAACATATGAAGCTCCAGTACACACCCCGCTGTGTCACAGTCATAGAGACTGACGTATCATTTCCTTTGTGAACACACATAACACGGTTACACACACGCACTCCCTCTTAAACACTGTTATATGTTCATGATCAGAGGTGACTTGTTTCACAGCAGTATTGTAGAAGAAAACACTGATCAAGGTGTTAACGAGTAAAGGATAACGGAATAACGGAGAGGCAAAACAAATTGATCATGATAGAGATAGTCTTTTTCATAGTTTTGAGAAGAACATCGATCATGTTTAATTGTTGAATTGTGTCATTTTGCCAATGATGGCGCTACATTGATTATTATTGCATGTATGTATGTATGTATGTATTTATATATCTTTATTTATTTAAATACTGATTGAAATATATTACTGTGAAATGTGGTCTTTATGATAATAAAATATTAAAACAGAAGAACTCACCACTAACAAGTTTTTAAAAAGTTTCTATATAAAACAATTTGACATATTCCTTTTGATGTAAAGTGTCTCCATGTATTCTCGGGGTGCTGTGTTTTTGTGAAGCTCTTCAATATCTCATTGTCACTGTGGGCCTCAGCGCACAGTAATACATGGCAGAGTCACGCAGCTCTGTCTGCTGGATTGTTAAAGGGACGGTTTTTTAAGTTTTGTTGAGAAATGCATCAAATCTGCCTTTGAATTCATCAGCGTTCTCTCCTGCTCCAAAAGTATCTCTTCTCAGCACATACCTCGGGAAATCATTCGGGTACTGTATGTACCAGAATAGATATGGCACATAACTGCTAGTACTGTATTTACAGTGGAGTGTAACTGATTGTCTTTCAACAGAGTTCATATTGCCTGGAGTCTGAGTCACCGTGTCTTCTGCTCTGCATTCTGGAAAACAAATAAAGAAAAAGAAAATATTTTAAAGACAAACACACAAAACAAACAGCAATAATAAACAAATACATACATACACACATACATACATACAAACATACATACATACATACATACATACATACATACATACATACATACATACACACATACCAAAACAAACTATAGCACAGATCATGAGAATGCTCCGTGTATATGCCATGCTATACAGCTTAGCACAATGTTTCAGCGTCATGCAGCAGTGAACTCTTTTCAAAAGATTTAAACCGTCAGAGTGTCTTGTTACTTCTTATACTGTCATCAGGAGTTTCTGCATGATGTGATGTCATTTTACCTGCTATCAGAACCCGTATCGATGTTACACTAGCGCCTCCTGTAGGAAGATCTTCCATCATCTGTAACCTGACATTTTACAATGTTCACTATTTGCATTTGTATCTGTTATTTATGTGTTTATTTATTAGAGCAGAACACGATTAGTGCATTTGAAAAGACAGCAGTTCTAAAAGAAATAAATAAATACATTACTACGTGTACTTGTAAGTGACAGTTTCATCACCGTAGTGCATTTCGCATTCTTGTTAAGGAAAATGCTAGCTTAGTATTATTTTTACGTTTGTGTTATTAAATCAGTATATTCTGTGCACTTGGTTTATTACGTCATATCTGAATATGTCAGTGTGTAATAGCGTGTGTCATGCTGCAGTTTAAATGGGAAATGCATAATTGATCCCTTTAGTCGTTCCTCTTTCCTGGTGCTCCCCAATATGTTCAGATGAGATCCAGTAACGTTTGGAATGCTTTCAGTACCATCCACTTGTGGACAGCTCCGCTAGAACAGCAAGAGACACCAGTACAGTTCTGGAATTCACTGTGTGACAGAAACGCCAGACCGCAGTGTAGCTGTATCGAGAGCCGCTGGTAATAGCTGATGTACGGGGTGAGGGCAGTGTTGTTCATTCTGATTCGGGACGCTGGTAATAGCTGATGTACGGGGGGAGGGCAGTGTTGATCATTCTGATTCGGGACGCTGGTAATAGCTGATGTACGGGGGGAGGGCAGTGTGTTTATTCTGATTCAGGACGCTGGTAATAGCTGATGTACGGGGTGAGGGCAGTGTTGTTGATTCTGATTCGGGACGCTGGTAATAGCTGATGTACGGGGTGAGGGCAGTGTTGTTGATTCTGATTTACTTTTAAATCTCCTTTATGTAGTTTATCAAGCAGTCGAGCTGACGCCCCTCGGCCTCTGTCTGCTGTGTGTTTGTGAGGCTCTGCAGTTTCATTGTCACTTTGGGCCTAGTGTTATTGTTGATGATAATCTTTACAGCGGATTGATGAACACCCATCTGACTGGCAATGCAATGTGAGTGTTGATCAGATTGAAGCATGCCCAGGGAGTGAAAGTTTTCACTGATTGGTAAAGATCTGCTTCTAGACATGGCATAAGCATGAACATCCACGGCTTTTCTGCACACAGAGGTGTGATTCATAGGGTTTCCACAGAGGTTTTTGTAAGCAGCTGCACTTTAATCAGCATCACTGTGGTCCCCAGTGCACAGTAGTAGAGTGCGGAGTCAGACAGCTGCGTGTTTGAGATTGACAAATAAGTCATCTTTGTTGAAGTATTCAAGTGTCCAATAAACCTTCTGTCAGATTCTTCAGATCTGAGATCCTTGCTGCCACCACTTGCTTTATAGCGATGGAGAATATATCTGGGATTCCTCCCTGGTGTCTGCTGGTACCAGAACAGATACTCAGTGTATGCATTGTTCGACAGAGAGTAATTGCAGTAGATCTTGGTTTCCTGGGTCTCCTCAGATGTTTGGAGATCCTTCCATGGACGCACCTCATCTCCATAACTCAGCCCTGGAAATGAAGCACAGTGGTTAGGAGCAGTTCACTGGGAGCATCACAGAGTATGGAATAGGAAAATAATGCATTGTAAATAAATAATTACCAAAATAAAGACTAAACAAGACAACGAGAACCATTGTGATCAGCGTTCTTCAGTTCAGAAAGAACACAGTCAGTGTTTAAGTTTGTGTTCAAACAGCCAGCATCTACTGAGGGAATGATGTAGATCTCATAAGAGTGCTTCACTTCATCAGCGTAGAAGACACGCCCCTTTCCCTCATCCAATCACCACAGCCTGAGGCACGAGCAGATCATTTGATGAGCAGTTTCTGTTGTTGTTACTTCCTGTGAGTTGGGCATTTCATTTCCATTTAGAAGTATTGTTTATGTTGTACAGAATGTATATCTTGAAAAAGTACAAGCACTGTTTTCTCTTACAGTTGACCAGTGTATGCTACACACAGTAGCTACGATCAGAAGAGTGGATACAATGTCCCAGATGGTCTGTTCAATAAAGTGTGACTTTGCAAACATATATTTAAACTTGAACCACTCCATGAAATCTTCACAATTACAGTATTTTAAAATGAAGAGATCTGCACTTCACTGTACAATTGCTTGTTGAACTGGAGCAAAGTAACTTGGCCTCATTGGGGATGGCAGAAAGGTGCTACATAAATGTGCATTTCTTCATACATTCAGTGACACTATAAACACACTTTGTCATAATTCATTTGCATTACTAAATTACTGAAGGCAATTAAAAAAAGTTGTGTGAAAAGATGGAAATCCGGGACATCATTATATAAAAATTAGTAATGCAGTTCTACAGGGATTTCAAAAAGAAAAATTGATGTTTGAACAATTTAGATTTGTACCCTATTTGCCTCATGCACTATTAAAAAGTATAGAACAATAACAATACATTGGCAATACAATAATAATGACAGTCGTTGTGCTGTTATGCTTATCGTTATTATTTGTAACTTTTACATTTGCTCTGTGTATCAAAACTTGTTGTCTTCTGCCATCTAGTGGTTATAGTTTAGAATACAGTGTACAGAAATATGCAATTAAAAAGCAACACAAGACCACATGCATATTGTAATAAAGAATTGTTCCTTTAACTCTTTTACTGCCAGAGCAAGATGACGTCCAAGAGCAATCTGTCAAAAAAACACTCCTTTCGCACACAACACTCCTCTTGTCACGCCTCACTCCTCTTTGAGGCGCGCGCCCCTCCTTCTCGAGTTGTGAGTGACTCCTCCTCCCTTCTCTAGTCATTCCTAAATATCGGTACACCTCCTTTTCACAGTAAAGTATAAGGAAGCTAAAGGTGACAGAAGTCACCCAAGGCATGGCAACCGAGAGTCAGGTTTGAATGCAGAAACTAAATAGCCTGACATTGATTAGAAATGCATGGGGATACTGTTGTATTATTTGGTGTTTACAACATCACTGTCAGCAAGGACATAATGTGTCCTACTTGATACAGACACATGGTGTGATTAAATGAGTGTAACATTAATATGATTAGTAAGTGTGTATACATCGCAATAAGGGTGTCTTGCTATAAGGGTGTCTTGCTATAAGGGTGTCTTGCTGGATTATAGTCCAGTACAAGAGGAAGCAGCAGGAAGTTTTTGTATAGGTGAGATACAGACTGACACAGTGTAGGCCTCAGAGCACAGAAGTATGTGGCAGAGTCAGACAGCACACCTGCAGAGAGAGTCAGATTAAAGGTCTTCTCACTCTTCTCATGAGATGCAGAGAAACGCTCTTTAAATCTTGGATTATCGTTTAGGTACTCATTGAGCAAGCACTCTGGAGCTTTATTGTGTTCCTGGATGTACCAGAAGAGGTCCGGGCTGCCTGAAGTTTCATACTGGCAAAATAATATTCTTTTCTCATTTTCTGTCAAGTGAATTGAAGGTAATTGATGGACTGCGTCTCCTTGTGTCATACCTGATAAACAACAAAAAGAAATATTGAAGAAATATATCAATTATTAGCAGTAAAAATGCCAATAAATAGATAAATAAATAAACAAAATGATATTTCCTACAATTTTACATCATGTTTTTTTTTTTTTTTTTTTTAACAATAACACCAGAAGAATTAATTGGAGAGAACAATAACTCTTTACTTTGTAAAATGTACATTTCAAAATAACAGAGCAGTTCTATTGTTAGTTGAAAATAGAAAGGTAATTTTTAAATGAACCAGAACCCCCCTGTGTTCCATCATGTTATGTCTACTTGCCTTCGACACACACCAGTATGATATTGACTAGGTGAGCCTTTCCTCCTTGAAGCACCATTGTGTGCAGGTTGAAGTAACTGTGACTGCCCTCTCTCCTGCACTGAAGTGTCAAACCAGAGCAGTGAAGATCCTCTGTATACCCTTTGGCAGTGCCTGTCAGTCATCCTGTGGTGGGAGTGACTGCTCATGTTATTATTGTATTATTAGTATTAGATTTATTAGCAGACACCCTTATCCAGGTGTCACGAAATCCGCGTGTTCAGATTTATTTTACGTACTCTTTTTATTTGCTCAGCACACACTCTTATCTCAGGGGAGACGTTAGGAGGACAGAGATGTTATTACTCCTAGTGGGATATAGTTCGTGCTCTGGACCCGCAGTATATTCGGATGACCAATATAGTACCCTAGAAATTGACAGACTCATGTATCTAAAGTGTTTTTACGAATCAGAGTATGATCAGTACTCCTTCGGTTTATTAACAGTTAAATATTGGATTGAGTAGCTACAGGCTACTTCATATCCCCAGCTGACAGACGTTCTGGGCAGTCCAGTGTCTTAACAGATATTAACGTTAACACTTTAATACATCTTTATGTATTCGTGCAGCCGGCAGGCCTGGCCACGACCACGACACTAAATACACCCAGTAGCCTCTTTTCAGCACATTCAACAAATGTTCTCCTATCTTCTAAACATAGCGTGAGTCCCTTATAGCAATACATGCAATACATGTGAGATAAAATAATAATTGATTAATGCTTACCCTTTAATATAGATTGTAAAAGGATATGACTGTCTTCACCAGGCAAATTTAACTGAGTTAAATCAGTTCAATTGTGTTTTTGGTTTGCAGAAGATGGACCACCTTGCCCTGTCTGGGATGAGTGTGGTACTCCATTGAAATTACTCTGGAGTTAAATAGGTTTTTCGTCTCATCGGAATACATGGGACGCCTCAATTAAATCCAAACATTAATCAGGTGGGACAGTTCTTATCCATTTTACAAATAATAGTTTTCAAAAGATCCGGACTAACTTTTCAGAATTAATAGGTGTCATGTACTCAATAAATTCAATACTTCATATTTGTCTAACTCCAAACCTATGATCTCATTTCTTTGCTTTCCTCCGAGCCCCTCCTTTATCTGAAAAGTTAAGTGAACCAAGGTTCCCAGGATCTTGGTTTATAATATAATATAAAAACACTACTGCATGCAAAACACTAATTTTATATGTGTTATATATGAGAGATGTTCTTAATATGTGACATCATCTTCTAAGTGATTATATTATGCTAAATTAAAGGTATGTGTTTCTTTTATCTTCATATTGTTTCATCATTTTGATAATGAGTCAGTTTTGATTCCATATACCATTGTCTAACAGAGTATTTGACAAAAGTTTGTCTCATACAATATTCAAGTCATTTAGTTTCACTAAGTTTAAGTGGTAATAGTTTTCATTACAATTATTTATCCATTAAGAGATGCACTGACCAGGCTCTGACCTGTACCTCTCTGGGAATATGTTACTGCTAGCAGTTTCACAGTCTCTTGTTTTTTTCCAAGGTCAGAGTCTGTGCAAAGCACTTTATTAAATATATGACCTGTCCATTAAGCCATGATTTGTGCATATTATTTCAAGCCATTTACTTATCAGTACTAAACCACTAACTCCATAAACCTTAACACTACAAGTCTATGAGATTTGCAATTTTGCTGAAGTGGAATGTAAGATGACCCCCTCCTTTCTTTACAGCCCATATGAGGCCCTTCTTCACTGCAGCAGTTTCAAATAACCACATTATAAGGATTCCATCTACCATCATTAGACAATAGTATAGTGGATTAATAACAAGGTACATTATAGTATATTATTACAAACTTAACACAAAAACATAACACAACACCTTTTAACTTCTATAATTCAATGGATATCATAATGTCTAGAAGTCTTATTGTTCAATAGAAAGAAGAATAAACTTGTACCATTTTCCCATTTAAGTAAATCGAATACTGCTCCAGGTTTTAATCTTCTTATCACTACAGCAAAGTCGTGAACAAGCAATAATACTTGTCAGTTGTAAATAATATGTTTTCTCATTATAGCAAATACTTACAACATATTATTAATCTTATGAAATAACTGTTATGAACTATAAACAGTGTCAATTAGCACTGAACCTGTTTCATTATAAGATAATCTTTCTATTAATTTACCTCTGTTTATCAGTTGCTATAATATTACTTTGGTGAATCCCTCTTAAGATTTAAATCCAAATATATGCCAGTATAACTGCATTCAACTAGGCGTGACCCTTCTCTTTGTTCATACAAAATCCAGCCGAGACAGGATTTCTTTGATGGAGACCCATCAGGAATGCCACCATTTTGAAGTCTCCTATGACCTCCCAGCCGTACTCATCATACTTCAAGGCGTCCAGCAAGGTCTTGATGCTGTTGTAATCCTCTTTGAGGTGCACCGAGTGAGCCAGGGGAAGAGACGGGTACTTGTTACCATTATGGAGCAGCACGGCTTTGAGGCTCCTGGATGAGCTGTCAATGAAGAGGCGCCACTCATTCTGGTTACAGGCGATTCCGATTGCCTCGAACAGACTGGTCACATTGTGGCAGAAGCAGAGCCCATCTTGACGGGTGAAGAAGCTGGAAAAAGGTTGGTGACGCTTCCTCTGATCTGCAACTTGCACACTTTCATCCAACAAGTTCCACTGCTTGAGCCTAGACGTCAAAAGCTCGGCATTGGACTTGGTGAGACCAAGATCACTAATCAAGTCGTTGAGGTCTTTTTGGTTGGGGTAGTATGGGTTTCTCTCCTCAGCTCCACCTCTGAAATTGTCATCTGGATCTACAACGTCTTCCTCGCTCTCTGACTTGCTGCTCTCTTCTAAAGACGGCTGCTCTCTCTCCGGAGGAGTGGGTACGGGGAGCTCATTGCTGTGTGGCACCGGGATGATGGATGAAGGAAGGTCCGGATACGTGATAGCAGGTGCATTCTTGCCAGTCCGACGTTTGGAAGGGTCCACCATGCAGAAGTAGCAGTTGCTTGAGTGGTCATTGGGTTCCCGCCAAATTCTTGGGATAGCGAACTTCATGGCTCTCTTTTCCCCTCTGTACCATCCTACAAAAATACATTTATTTCACCCATGACTAATGTGTAAGAGATTCTCGCAACATTTTTCATATATGATATATTTTTTCAATAACATTGAAAATTGTAAAACATTTTAAAATTAAAAACTTTTACAATTTTAAAATTTTTAACAAATTTTATAACATAAAATTCCAAGCAACAATTGTCCATCTTACCTTCCAGAGTTTTTTTGCAGTGCTTGCAGGTGAAATGAGGTGCCCAGGGTTTGTCTTGATCCCCGACAGGCATGCCGAAATATGCCTTGTAGGCCTCACACATCTTAGCAGATGCTCCCACGGAGTACTTTTTCGCTCTTGTCTTGATAAATTGGCCACAGACATAGCAAAATGCGTCTGCCGGATGCTTGCAGCCTCTTGATGCCATCTCAGAAAAATGCAGATATGTATCCACTTAGGCAGCTGGAACTAAACTGAACTGGTGGGCTTAAGGCCCCTGTATTTATACTACTATTTATATTACTAGAAAGTTCTAGAAGTTACTCCAAGTTTACTCAGCACTGAATCTATCTGGAATGTTCTGGAAAATAGGTAAATTTCAAAATATCACTGTCCTGGTCACAAAAGCAAAGTTTGTGGGGAATAATAGCCATTTTCTATACTTTTGAGGCATAAGCAATTAGGAAATAACACTTACTACCCAGGAACCAAAAAAAAAAAAAATTTGTTACACGGTGTTATGTATTAGCATTGCACAGCGCTCAGAAAATCATTGATTATGTATTAGTATTGCAGAGAGCTGGGAAGATCATTGACTATGTATTAGTATTGCACAGAGCTCAGAAGATCATTGTTTATGTATTAGTATTGCACAGAGCTCAGAAGATCATTGTTTATGTATTAGTATTGCACAGAGCTCAGAAGATCATTGATTATATATTAGTACTACACAGAGCTTAGAAGATCATTGATTATGTATTAGTATTGCACAGAGCTCAGAAGATCTTTGATTATGTATTAGTATTGCACAGAGCTCAGAAGATCATTGATTATATATTAGTACTGCACAGAGCTTAGAAGATCATTGTTTATGTATTAGTATTGCACAGAGCTCAGAAGATCATTGATTATGTATTAGTATTGCACAGAGCTGGGAAGATCATTGATTATGCTCTAAGAACTTAAGGTTTGAAGGCCGAGACACACACTTTCCGTCCCATCGAGACCAATTGCATGCAATCATTCACATCATTATAACCTGTCATACACTGTCCCATGTGGTCATTTGAGATACAATTTGGGTATCACACTTAAACATGTTTAAACCTTGTGAGCCGACTGAAATCGATCGACCGACTCAATCCAAATCACATCTCGGAGTATCATATACTCACTGCCCGAGGCGACTGAAAAAATGTGAGTAATCACATGGGACAGTGTATGATGGGTTTAATCACACTGTAATCACATCAGACAGTGTATGATGGGTTTAATCACACTGTAATCACATGGGACAGTGTATGATGGGTTTAATCGCACTGTATTCACATGGGACAGTGTATGATGGGTTTAATCGCACTGTATCCACATGGGATAGTGTATGATGGGTTTAATCGCACTGTATCCACATGGGACAGCATATGATGGGTTTAATCACACTGTATCCACATTGGACAGTGTATGATGGGTTTAATCGCATTGTATCCACATGGGACAGTGTATGAAGGGTTTAATCATGCTGTAATCACATGGGACAGTGTATGATGGTTTTAATCACACTGTATCCACATGGGACAGTGTATGATGGGTTTAATCACACTGTATCCACATGGGACAGTGTATGATGGGTTTAATCCCACTGTATCCACATGGGACAGTGTATGATGGGTTTAATCGCACTGTATCCACATGGGACAGTGTATGATGGGTTTAATCGCACTGTATCCACATGAGACAGTGTATGATGGGTTTAATCACACTGTAATCACATGGGACAGTGTATGATGGGTTTAATCACACTGTAATCACATGGGACAGTGTATGATGGGTTTAATCACACTGTATCCACTTGGGACAGTGTATGATGGGTTTAATCGCACTGTATCCACATGGGACAGTGTATGATGGGTTTAATCACCCTGTATCTACATGGGACAGGGTATGATGGGTTTAATCACACTGTAATCACATGCGACAGTGTATGATGGGTTTAATCACACTGTATCCACATGGGACAGTGTATGATGGGTTTAATCACCCTGTATCCACATGGGACAGGGTATGATGGGTTTAATCACACTGTAATCACATGGGACAGGGTATGATGGGTTTAATCACACTGTAATCACATGGGACAGTGTATGATGGGTTTAATCACACTGTAATCACATGCGACAGTGTATGATGGGTTTAATCACACTGTATCCACATGGGACAGCGTATGATGGGTTTAATCACACTGTATCTGTCCAAATGGAATATTGTAAAGGGGAAGGGAGTCTGGATGAGGAGAAATAGCAGACTGGATAATAATAAATCAAAAAATAAATAAATAGACATCAAGACTCCCTTCTCTCATTGTGTTGTGTGAGAAACAAAGGGATGGGCTATGGGATATGTATTTAATAATATGGGTGATGCTTTTATTTAAGAAGAGATAGTAGGAATATAAAAATCAAATACAATGTGTTAGTAATAGACAGTGAATGAGATAACTAGCCCCAGAACAGGATGACTTAAACAGTAGCAAGGAACAATGGTAAAGAGAAGCCTAGCAGCCAGACAGGGCAGTGCTGCACTCAGAGGCAGACTAGAAGATTCACTGTGTCTACAAATGCAGCCTCAACAGCTGGGTTTATTGAACACAGAATACACTATAAACCTTTCAAAAATAGCAAACATTGTCTGAACATTTAAGCATTGTCTGGGTCTTTCAAGCAAATGACCAAACCATGCTAATAGCAAATAGTTGTATAAACAATTTAAATTAACATGTTTTTTTTTATTATTATTTACTTTTTTTCTTACAGAATGAATGTTAGTAGAGTCTAATGTCCAATTAAAGGGCTGTTGTCCTGTTTCATGTGCAGATCCACCAGATGCAGGCTGTTCAGTTCTGTTAACTCCACTCTGTGTTTCTGTCAGGTCCTCTCACAGCTTTCAAACACTGTGCCTCCACTGCACAGTAATAGGTCACAGAGTCTTCTGCTTGTGAATTGCTCACATTAAAAACCCCAGAGCTCTTCCCCTTGTCCAGCGACCCACTGAACTGTGAGTCTTTCATTGGGTCTGAAACCAAGATCATCACATTCTCTGGGCTTCTGTTTGGCCTCTGTCTGTACCACTGAAGACTCCTGAAATCAGAAGCTGTGTAGTTGCAGTGAAGGGTTGCAGTCTCCCCTTCACTCACAGTCAGTGATGGTGCTGTCTGAGATACTTGAGCCTGAGATCTCACACCTGCAGAAACACGTTTAAAGACAACTTGAAGAGTCAGCTGTGGAATTTCCTGTACATTTTGTCTGGTTTCTTTCACATCTCATATGTCATAGTTAAATGATATTGGTAATTACGTATTACATGCATATTACTTTTATATCAGAATTGAGCAGTATTTTGACATAATGACAAGTCCTAGATACAAATGTACAGAACCCGGTACAGGGGAAATGAACAGTAATAAATCCTCAGATACTCACAGTGTAAATAAACCAGTGTGTTTATCAGGAGGTATAAGAATCCAGACTCTGTACTCATGATGGGGGCTATTGGAGCGATCAGAAAGAAAAACAGATTAAAGCAGCTGTGAAGCAGCTTCTTATTGTGACAGTGCAGTACAGTAACCCCTCCACCAGTGTGCAGTGAAGATTCAGAGCTGTGAAGCAACTTCTTATTGTGACAGTGTAGTACAGTAACCCCTCCCACCAGTGAAGATTCAGAGCTGTGTTTCCTGTCTTATTTACAAATGAGTTACTATTTCAATGAGAATTTTAACACATTGACGTTAAAACAGCTGTTTACACATCCTACCTCTGTAAAGTGCTCTGTGATGGTGGTCCACTATGAAAGACGTTATATAAAGATAAATATGATTGCATTTAAATCATAGACTATTGCGCATGCGTTTATTCATATACAGTCCTGCCTATTTGGGGTTTTTTTGGGTTTAACCCAAATGCAGAGATAAGCTTTTGGGTAAAACCCTAAAATCAGAACCCCTAGTTATTACTTATATGTTTGTAAACAAATGAACCAGTACATCATATGTCTGCTGTGTGTTTGTGAGGCTCTGCAGTTGTTCATTGTCACTGTGGTCCTCAGCGCACAGCAGTACACGGCAGAGTCACACAGCTCTGTCTGCTGGATTGTTAAAGGGACGGTTTGGGATGTTTTGTTGACAGTGGCGTTAAATCGCTGTTTGAATCTGACAGCATTATTCTTGTAACCAAACAGATCCCTTTGAAGCATGTACCTTGGAAACTCATTTAGGTATTGTATGTACCAGAAAAAGTCAGGTGAATTGCTACTAGCGCTGTAACAGCAGCCAAGTTCAGTTGTTTTCCCCTCAGTAACGTTCAGATTATCGGGAGACTGAGTCACCATGTCTGCAGCGATGCAACCTGAAAAGAAAGAATGCTCAGAAATGAAACAAATCAATTATTAAATAAATAAATATATACATGAAATACCTTACCAATCCAAGGTAGTATAGTCACAATAAACAGAATATTACAAGTCATTATATACAGTTGAACAGTGTGTTCACCCTCCAGCAATACTTAGCAATGTTCTTTTTACAGAGGACTGAAACTCTTCAAGTCTCTCCCTGAGTCTCCTCACAGATCTGTCGGCGTGTCTCAGTACTTTCACAGTGTGCTTGTTACAATGTCGCCCCCTACAGGAAGATGTCAGTCTATACTCGGGAATGGAGAACATGGGGAATTTTCTTTTGTATTGTATTGTTCAATCAATCAATCAATCAATCAATCAATCAATCAATCAATCAATCAATCAACCTTTATTTAATATAGCGCCTTTCACAAAGCAATGCCTCCAAGCGCTTTACATGACTAAAACAGAAAATACAAGCAGGAAATACAATAATCTCAGTGAATGAAAATACATGAGCAGGAGAGTAAATGCATCAATAAATAGATAAAACAGAAGTAAATAAAAACAAGATCAATTAAACAATAAGAATGCAATGCAATTAAATGCATAAATAAGAAGATAAACCATATAAATAAAAACAAGTGGAGTGAAACAATAAAACCATAGACGATAAAAGAAAACAATCATTTTAAGATACAAAAAGATAGATTATAAAAGTGTGTCTTCAGTCTTATTTTAAAAGCTGCAACAGTTGGTGCTTCCCTTACAGAAATGGGCAAATCGTTCCATAATTTAGGGGCCTGTAACTGAAAGCTCTGCCACCAATACTAGTTTTTAAAATATTTCTAAGATGAAAGAAAGACACTTTATTGTTGTATTGTTGTTTCATGTTCTAATATATATTTTTTTTAAATGAAGATGAAGATGATGTTTATTTAATCCACTAGGTGGCAGCAAAGCACCACAGTTGTTTCCTTCCACTGAACTAGAACTGCACAGGAAATCTCTGAAAGGATCTGCTTCAGAATTTCTAAATATGCTCTGTAGGGCAAAAACATGGTTTGCAAATGTAATGTATGTTTAGTTTCTCAGTTCATGACATTTAAGTGTCTTCTTTTCAACAGCCCCCCTTCTGTCACAGCGGTGTGGAGTTGTGGCATTGTGCTTCTTGTTTCAGAGGTGTAACAATGTAAACTGCACATGTGGTGAGTTTATGGTGCCCTTGGACTTATGGGACATCACAAGTCTAACACTTTTGGGTGCTTTGATTGTGTTAAAGAGGCTGAATTAAATATTGTGTTTGATGAAGATCTGTTGAGATTGGACTGCTGTTACTCTATTCCAGCTCCTCTGCTTGTGCCATTCAGCCTCTTTGACTTATTCATAATGCTGCTGCTCACTTTATATTTTCTCTGCTTCGCTTCTCTCATGATACTCCTCTCTCTCGTCCTCTACATTGGCTGCCTATCCCTGCCCTTATCAAATGTACCACCGCCCTCTTCAACATTCTGTTCCTTCCTACCTCCAATCTCTCGTCTCTCCCTCTATCCCTCTTGCCCTCTCTGTTCAATCTCTCGTCTTTCCCTCTATCCCTCTTGCCCTCTCTGTTCAATCTCATCTCTCCCTCTATCCCTCTTGCCCTCTCTGTTCAATCTCTCATCTCTCCCTCTATCCTTGGGCAGCAGTGTGGAGTAGTGGTTAGGGCTCTGGACTCTTGACCGGAGGGTCATGGGTTCAATCCCAGGTGGGGAGACACTGCTGCTGTACCCTTGAGCAAGTCACTTTACCTAGATTGCTCCAGTAAAAACCCAGCTGTATAAATGTTTAATTGTATGTAAAAATAATGTGATATCTTGTAACAATTGTAAGTCGTCCTGGATAAGGGCATCTGCTAAGAAATAAATAATAATAATAATAATAATCCCTCTTGCCCTCTCTGTTCAATCTCTCATCTATCCCTATATCCCCTCTCACCCTCTCTGTTCAATCTCTTGTCTCTCCCTCTTGCCCTCTCCGTTCCTCTTGTTCTGGCCAGCTGGTCATGCCTTTCCTCAGGTGCTCTACTCTAGTTTGGAATAGACTTATAGACTCTACAATACGTATCTTCTGCCTTGAACATTGCATGAAATAATTCTGTACAGTCGAAAGGTGTGTAAATTCCTCTCATAATTGGAATCCTGAAACCTGAACTGTGCAAAGTAACCATGTCCTGTAATGTGGAATAGAAAGGGTCACTGCTGCCCTGTGGTAGAGTTTACTATCAGACACAAGCTGTGTTTCCATCTGTCTCTGGGGAATCTAGTGTAGAAGGAGGTTCTTGTATGGGGTGAGATACAGACTGACACAGTGGACAGAAGTATGTGGCAGAGTCAGACAGCACAGCTGCAGAGAGAGTCAGATTAAAGGTCTTCTCACTCTCTCACTCTTGTCATGAGATGCAGAGAAACACTCTTTAAATCCTGACTCTGTAGAGGAGTATAAACCAAGCATGTGTTGTGGAGCTTTGTTACGTTCCTGAATGTACCAAAAGAGGTTCAGAGAGGCACTTGTTTTCTCATGTTGACAATGAATTGTAGTGTTCTCATCTTCTTTTACTGGAACTGAATTCTGAGGCTGAGTCACTGAGTCCCCGTTTGATATACCTGAAAATAAAAGAAAGAAAATGTCATATTAGTTGAAATGATGCTATGAAACTTTAACAAGGAAATATTAAACATCTATCTTCAAATAACAATACATGTGTAATATGAAAAACCTGCTTTGAATTTCTTCAAAAGTATCTAAATCCATAACATGTGCTCACCAATGATGAGACAAAAACAGAACACACAGCTTGCTTTTGTCTTCCTTCCTTCATTGTGAACACACAGATTGTGCACAGCCTCCTCTTATCTGCTCAGGCTTGTGAGTAAAATTGAAGAGTGCTTTTCCTGCAGCCCGACTGCATACCTCCCACTGCTCCACCCCTTTCTCAAAGGAAGGCATGTTGAGGAACACAAGACAACAAGTCTGTTAGCATTAGGACAGGCTTTCCATTGACTTCTATGTTTCAATTGCTAAAGCAGTCATTAGAGGTTAAGACACATATGTGTATGAATAGCAACATGGCATGGACGGCTGGGAACGCTGAGGGGTGCCCTAGGGAGGGTGTGTCCTTGCACGGACACAGGGTGGTGGAGGTCTGCCAGGGGGTTTGTTTGGTAACCCTTGCTTGTGGTCATGCTTGTGGAGTGACCACCCTGAGTTTTACTTGTGCCGTACAACGTCACATACAGACGTGCTCAAATTTGTTGGTACCCCTCCACAAAAAACGAAGAATGCACAATTTTCTCTGAAATAACTTGAAACTGACAAAAGTAATTGGCATCCACCATTGTTTATTCCATATTTAATAGAAATCAGACTTTGCTTTTGATTTTTTATTCAACATAATATTGTAAATAAGAAAACAAATGAAAATGGCATGGACAAAAATGATGGGACCGCTAACCTAATATTTTGTTGCACAACCTTTAGAGGCAATCACTGCAATCAAACGTTTTCTGTAGCTCTCAATGAGACTTCTGCACCTGTTAACAGGTAGTTTGGCCCACTCTTCCTGAGCAAACTGCTCCAGCTGTCTCAGGTTTGATGGGTGCCTTCTCCAGACTGCAAGTTTCAGCTCTATCCATAGATGTTCGATAGGATTCAGATCAGGACTCATAGAAGGCCACTTCAGAATAGTCCAATGTTTTGTTCTTATCCATTCTTGGGTGCTTTTAGCTGTGTGTTTTGGGTCATTATCCTGTTGGAGGACCCATGACCTGCGACTGAGACAAAGCTTTCTGACACTGGGCAGTACGTTTCGCTCCAGAATGCCTTGATAGTCTTGAGATTTCATTGTGCCCGGCACAGATTCAAGGCACCCTGTGCCAGGCGCAGCAAAGCAGCCCCAAAACATAACCGAGCCTCCTCCATGTTTCACTGTAGGTATGGTGTTCTTTTCTTTGAAAGCTTCATTTTTTCGTCTGTGAACATAGAGCTGATGTGACTTGCCAAAAAGCTCCGGTTTTGACTCATCTTTCCAAATGACATTCTCCCAGAAGGATTGTGGCTTGTCAATATGCATTTTAGCAAATTCCAGTCTGGCTTTTTTATGTTTTTCTGTCAAAAGTGGAGTCCTCCTGGGTCTTCTTCCATGGAGCCCACTTTCGCTCAAAAAGCGACGGATGGTGGGATCAGAAACTGACGTACCTTCACCTTGGAGTTCAGCTTGTATCTCTTTGGCAGTTATCCTTGGTTCTTTTTCTACCATTCGCACTATCCTTCTGTTCAATCTGGGGTCGATTTTCCTCTTGCGGCTGAGCCCAGGGAGGTTGGCTACAGTTCCATGGACCTTAAACTTCTTAATAATATTTGCAACTGTTGTCACAGGAACATCAAGCTGCTTGGAGATGGTCTTGTAGCCTTTACCTTTACCATGCTTGTCTATTATTTTCTTTCTGATCTCCTCAGACAACTCTCTCCTTTGCTTTCTCTGGTCCATGTTCAGTGTGGTGCACACAATGATACCAAACAGGACAGTGACTACTTTTCTCCATTTAAATAGGCTGAATGACTGATTACAAGATTGGAGACATGTGTGATACTAATTAAAGAAACTAATTAGTTTGAAATATCACTATAATCCAATTATTTATTATCTTTTCTAAGGGGTACCAACAAATGTGTCCAGGCCATTTTAGAACATCTTTGTAGAATAAGCAATAATTCATCTCTTTTCACAGCTTCTTTGCTTTATTCTATGACATACCAAAGGCATGCAAGTATACATGATAAAATAGCTTTTAATTTCAGGAATGAAGCATTATTTCAATGAGCTGTAAGGGTACCAACAAATTTGAGCACGTCTGTATCTGATCCCCTTTGGACTGGCGGATACAATTCAGCTACAAATACACAGTGTTGCTATGTGGTTTGCTATAAGCCATCTCCATGCAAAGCTTTAATAAAAAAAAATTCAAAACAAACGGTAAATGTACAGTAACCTGCAACTGACGGCTTCTTTTCCCTGCCTCCCTGGTTCTGCTTTCTTAATATCTCTGTCACAGTACTTTGCGCTCTTTCTTGATAATGCCAACAGCTGATAAGCAGCTCGGTTTGAATATTGTTTCGGCTATTTTTAACAAACAGTCAGTAAGCATTGCATTTATGAAGCTTGCTTTGTTTAATCAAATGTATTTAAAAGCTACAACAACACGCTGCCAATATCTGCCAGCGTGCGCTCCATCATATAAACACATTGCACAAAAAAAAGCTTTCTCGACTGGTGTATTGAAACGTCACTGCTGCACGCAGCTGACTGACACACACACACAGCCCGCCTCTCTTAAAGGGGAACGCACCAAAAGAATGATTGCTGTAACGCTTTCTTTCTGTTTCCATCGCAGAAGCTGCATTTGCTGCCAATGCCATAACTCTCGTAGTCTACTTTTAATATGAATTTATTTATTTATTTAGCGAGGTGGTTAATTGATCAGGATGGTTATGTGATGGTCGGATATGCGACGTTCCACTGTATTGTTGTACACCCTTTGGGTCATTGAAGGAAATACACTGCCCTTGTAACACACTGTGAGTGGATTTGATTCTGTCTCCCCCAATCCTGTCACTGTGTCTGTGGTTATGAAATGGTCCAGTAGGGGGCAGTGTTTATATTACCATAATGAATCCAGTAATAGTGTTTCTTAACACTATAACTGCCACACGCATCAATTTTACGTATTTTGGATTTAAAATTTAAATGACTCAGCATTTGCAAATGCAATGCAGTTGTCCTTTTTTTCTTTTTTTTCGTTTAAAAAAAACGGATGACACACAAACACATCACATTCACAAACGCAGAGTTGTTTAAATTTTGAATCCCACTTACGTCCCTCAGCGGTTCTAGTGTTAATGGACCAGTACTGTGCCAGTTCCTTAGCCAAACTGGGCCATGTACTGGGCCCATGTGCAAACTATACCTACCCAATTCTGGCACGTAATTGGACCAATACTGTCAAATTGGCCTGCCAGCATTTCACCAATACTGGCAAAACAGTTTGCCAACATTGGTCCAGTATTGGGTCAATTCAGACATGTTTCCTGGGACCCTGTTTGGATCATAGCTAGTCTTTTACATCTCATAAATGCAGAAAAGCTTTGATCAGCTGAATATAGCATTAGAATGTACAGGCTCTTGAGACCAGAATGGAAACGAGACGTAAAGAAGACACTCAAGTTAGTTCGGTCTCAGGAACTTAAAAAGAACACAACTCACATGCAGTATATTGGTGTCTGGAAAATGTCATTTTAAAAAGAGATTGCAGCGTGTTAATAGATACAAGTAGATTAATAGTGATATACATTTATCAGCTTTGAAGACCTTATCTTATTCTCTGTGCTGAAAGGGTCAGTGAAGAGCTGGTAGGTTGCTGAGCGTCATGGAATTCTGTCATGGGAATATGGTGATGGGTGTGATGGTGATGGGTGTGATGTATTGTTGGTGTGTATAGTGTGTAAATGTGAGTGTATGTAATGTGCGTCTTGTTTTGTTATTGTCAGGGCGAACAGAACAACCCGTTCACACAACAGAACTAGGACCACATGTCAGGTAATGATTTAGTTCTAATGTTTGCTCTGGTTTCACACATTAAGGAAGTCCCTGTTCAAGCATGTATTCATTATATTTCTACAGTTCATTGTGGTTAACCAGACCCTGCTTTCTAATTTCATTTCTATGAACACAGAACACTTCTTCAAAGATTTCACAGAAGAAAAAGCATCAAAATGCAAACAGTTTGCCTGCACTGTAACCACTTTCTTTATAATTCCTTTGCCAATGATAGTGTGTGGAAGCAGTTCAACACAACTTTCTTTCATCTTTTACTAGGTCATGGGCCTATGCCAGTTAGTGCTGAGAGAGTTTTTGTACAGCGTCCCAATGAGTTTTCACACTGTGCTATCCTCAGAGCACAGTGATAGATTGCTGTGTCGCTCAGAACAAGTTTAGAAATGGTGATTGTAGTAGAAGATCTGTCTGCTGTAGAAGTGAACCGGCCTTTAGCAAAGTCTGCAGTGTGAGAATCGCTACTCCTTGAGCGGGCTCCTTTAAGCAGTATGTATTCCAGGGCTCGGTTTGAGTTTTGTCGATACCACAAGATATTAATGTATTCACTACTTGTATTATAAGAGCAGCTGATCGTTACTGACTCTCCTTCTGTTCTGGACTCTGCTGTCTGTCGAGGACTGATGGAATCCCCGCTTGTCAGGGCTGAAGATTGAGGAAGAAAAAGAACATTTAATAGACAGTCAGAAATAATAATAATAATAATAATAATAATAATAATAATAATAATAATAATAATAATAATAATAATAATAATGTTTTTTGTTGTGTTGAAATTACCTGGCAGGATAATAAACATACACATGATTAATGGATCCATTTTAGCTCAGTGCTGATCTCTTTAAGAACAGAATAGAAAGGTCCTGTCTCTGTGTTGATTCTGGTGCTTTTCTCTTCACAATGCTGCTCTGAAATATTCTGCTTAAAGGTCTTGAACGGCAAAAGTCTGTAACCAATCAGCAAAGAGAAATGTAAACATGTGATGTAAATGTGATGTAATGATGTAACTCTGTGGTTCATAGTTGTGGTTACCATCTTGTTATATCAACACCTTCATTATCAGTTAACTGGATGCAAGTCAAAGAGGTTTCAATTCTTCATTGACTAACTGCAGTCGCCCTACCCACTTTCCAATGAACCTTTCCAGAACTCAGGGAATCCAGCACTCCCCACATTATAATGTGCACTGCGGTTCCCCTTCTACACAGAAGAGCTGTCACTGGAAATGCCATCAGCATTGTAATCACTAGCCTCTGTACACTCCAGGGTTTTTGTATGGGTAGGGCGCTGCTTTGTATCACTGTGCTGGTTCTATTGCACAGTAGTAGATGTAAGAATCAGACACTGAAGGCTGTATTGTCAGTTTTATTTTATTTATTTATTTTTTTTTTAATTTGTCGTTGCCAATTATTTTTATTATTTTCTCCCAATTTGGAGTGGCCAGTTATTTTTAGGCTCAGCTCACCGCTACCACCAGACAATTAATAAACACATTTTTTACAGCGTCGGAGGACAATGCAGCTCTCGGGCAGCTTACAGGCAAGCCCGCAGGCGCCCGGTCAGACTACTAGGGTCGCTGATCCGCGGTGAGCCGAGGACAACCAGGCCGATCTAAACCCCTCATCCCCCCCCCCCCCTTCCCCCCCCCTGATTTGAACTGATTCTCCTTCTGAAACTTGCTGCGAATCAGGGCTTTGAGTCACTTTGTGGAGCACGAAAATCAAACTAACCAAAAAAAATATCCCAGAGGAAAGGCAGCAAAGTCCTCTTGGTGCATGGAAAATAAAAGAAAAGTTTTGTGAGGAGCAGCTGAGAGTCCTTATGGCTGAGGTCACTCAGCATGAAACTGAGTTATTTGGAAAAGCCTCAGCCAACATCAGTTATGCTACCAAAGAGGCCACATGGTCCTCTATAGTGGAGAAAGTCAATGCTGTTGGTGTTACCAGGAGGACAGTCAACCAGGTGATGAAAAGGTGAAATTCAACTATTAGGTCTAGGATGAGTGAGACGATCACGCCACCGCATCCTCCGGCATCCCAAACACAGTGACCCTGGTTTGAATATGCGGGTCTGCTCTGTCTTGCTCTTCTCTGAATGTTTTCCTGCCTGTCCTCAACAAGAGCCAAGTGTCACCGCATCAGGAAGTGCAAACAGCAGCCATCCTGAAGCCAATGACAGGTCTCTGCAGGTGTGTGCTTTTATACAGCTCTTAATTACTCGCTTCTACATGGTTTACACCTTGTCAGAAGAGGTGCAATGTTTTTGGAGGGTCAGCAATTGCCCAAGTGCATGGCAGAATCCTTACATCTCATTATAATGTTTGTGCCCACTTAGTATCCCAGATCCCCTTAGTGTCCCTCGTTTCTTCACTTGAATACATTTAAATATAATTTAAATTGATTAATGATGGTGTAGCAGGCTGAGCAGTCCTGTACAGGGTTTGTTCATTTTTAGAATGGAGTCTCCCCCTCTGCCCCTGTGTTATTTTGTATTGTTTATTTGTTTTATTGTATTTAAATGTATGTATGTATGAGTGTTTTTAGTTTGTTCATTGGTGTCAGTATTTTTACTTCCTGTATCTGGCCTGACGTCACCGCCCAGCCAGCCTGTCACAGATGGCATAATGCTAATTTGATAGTGGGTGCAGAACACCAGGTGAAAATCGTTCTTTACATGCGCCACATTTTTAGTGGTCACTAAACATGGTTTGCGTGTGGAAAATGCAGATTTTGGATGCAATATGGGTGTTTTGCAGCTGCAAATCACTTTGTCCGTAAAAAAAAATAGTATGATATCTTGTAACAATTGTAAGTTGCCCTGGATAAGGGCATCTGCTAAGAAATAAATAATAATAATAATAATAATAATAATAATAATAATAATAATAATAATAATAATGTATATTTATTGAATTTATTATAAGAGTTTACATTCATTTAAAATATTTTCCATTAAAGAGTAAAAGCTATCTAATGAACACATGTTGATTTGAAATTGCAGTGGATCAATATGACCCGGAACATACCAGCTGTACCTACATTCTGAACATTCTAGGAGGGTTCAATAGATTCACATTGAGTGCTTTCAGAAGGGCGCTACGCTGGTCGCTGTTCATGGGACTGAACTGGTCTGACATGGAACTGCGTTGGGCTAAAGGGCTTAAGGGATGTATCTCTGAATGTATTTAACATTCTGTGTTATTAATGTATTGTCATCTCCTTATTGTCTGGTATGTGCCTTGTTGTTTAATGTGCCTTGTTGAGGGAAGCATTGTCTGAAGGTGAATATTGAGCGTCAAACACTAACAATTCATTGTCCTACACTGCCCCCTAGTGGGGGTTCATTTGAATTGCAATGTAACACAGAATATATAATAGTTAACGAAGCCTAGAAATTAGCAGTCGTATGAAATAAGATGCAAAAAACAATCCATCAGTTGTGATGCATATCCGAAAGGACAGACGCAGCAAGGCAGACGCTTTCCTATAAATAATGTCAAAGTTAATGGTCAGTTGCACGTGTTGTGTGCACGTGGATATGGGGGCTAGATAGAAATTAATTTCTTTAACGCTTTATATACATGTTTATTAAAAGTTGTTTGTTTTTTAATGCATTAAATACATGTAAACATCGAGTACATTGATGTTTCTTTGTAAGTTAATTCTATGAAAGTTCATTTTTTATTAATTGCAAACATCATACACATGTTTAAATGTTGTAATATGTATCAGTATTTCACTACCAGACCGTACGTGGGTGCAGGGGGTAATTAAGAAGAATGTCTCTGAGTAGCTTCTACACAGAACACAGGCTGCACTGCCATCTTCACCAGTGAGACTCACTTGGCAGGCAGCAGGAGGTTTTTGTACAAAGTGATATAGAGACTCTCACAGCGTGGGACTCAGAGCACAGAAGTATGTGGCAGAGTCAGACAGCAGAGCCGCATTGATATTCAGATGAAAGGTCTTCTCTGTCTTGTCATGAGATGCAGAGAAACGATTTTGAAACCTTGGTGGAATGTCCTCCTGCTTAGTATATACACTGAGTATGAGCTGTGGGGCTTGATTGGGATCCTGAATGTACCAGAAGAGAGCTTGTGGAGTGGCTGTTGTTTCATACAAGCACCGAATAATGGAGCTCTCTCTCTGTTTAAGAACATCTGGATGTGAAGGTTGAGTCACTGAGTCTGCTTGGGTCATTTCTAAAAGAAAAGACAGAACACATAATTAGTAAGATTATATGAGAACATACTTACAAACATAGAAAACATGATATGATAGCATACCTATAGATAATATGAACTCCTTTGTATGTGTCAATGATTTGAACTCCACATTTTCCAATAATCAATTGCACTGTTTATTGTATAATATAAATCACTATTTCTGTTTGCAATTTATTCCTAACCTCTAAGACTTTAAACTCCATTTAATTTTAAGTCTTTAAAACAAGAAAGTCCTGTATTTTACTTGTACTATATTGTATAATAGATGGACACACATGTTTGACAAATTGCATAACCAGTATGTATACATGGACCTACTTATGCTTAAACAGAACAGTAGCACAGTAACCCAAGTACGTTCTTCTTCCACTCTCAACACGACAAACCTCCCTCTGCTGTCTGGTGCAATCTGAAGCTGGAACTGTGAACCATGTGTTTCTATAGAGGCAATGTCATGGAAACCAGTGCCCCTCCCCTACACCGTGCAGTTGCTCTCCTCTATTGCCACCCGGTGGTTGTTCAGTTCATCTGCATTCGGATGGTGTTGAGCTGCGCTTTGCAGTTCAGATTTTGTGCAGGTTGATGTTTAAGGGCCCTATTCTCACTTGGTTTACGCGTTATTTACGCACCGGAAGAAGGGCATAAACCAGGTGAGAAAAGGGCCCTGAATGAATTACTGAGAGCATCAGTGCTCAGTAGTACCTCGCATATTCTGTAGAGGGTGTGTTGAAGTTACAATGGGCTGCATTCATCAATGTGTACATTTCTTTCGAACAGTGCAAGCGATTCATAATTTTTTCTTTTTCAAAAACTAAGATGCAGAAAGTAATTTTCTCATCAATGAATTATCTCTGGGAAGGGTTTAGGAAAACTCCTGTGAAAATATGTCATGGAAAAGTTTCCATTAAAATGTACTAAACAATGATGAATCACAGCTAACTACTAATTGGCAGAGTTAATGGTGTGTAAACTAGGAAAAATGCGTTTTTTTTTTTTTCGCAATTTCTTTGGAGTTTTGAAAACCTTCGGTATCATAAACCTTCCGAATGTTGGGTCGGACACATTGATGAATAGAGCTCACTGTGCTGACCTGTGTGAGTGGTGCAGTGAGCAGGGTCCTATGAATAGAGCTCACTGTGCTGACCTGTGTGAGAGGTGCAGTGAGCAGGGTCCTATGAATAGAGCTCACTGTGCTGACCTGTGTGAGAGCTGCAGTGAGCAGGGTCCTGTGAATAGAGCTCACTGTGCTGACCTGTGTGAGAGGTGCAGTGAGCAGGTCCTGTGAATCAAGGTACCTGGCACATGCAATACTTTTCCATTCAGCCATTTGTTCAATTCAATCTCTACGATATGGTTAAATAAAGGTTTGTATTATTGATACTTGATCAAATTCAATATGGATAAAGTTGATGCTGTCCGCGGTCCTGAATGTTTATCTCTGTTTATTGACCTTTACAAGGCCTTTGATACGGTTGATCATGAATTACTTAATAAAAGATTATTGTGAGCTGGTATTGGACTGCAAGCAACTGGATAGTTTCAAAATTACTTTACTAATAGATCACAGATTGTCAAACATGCAGATATGATGTCAAATCCTGTTTTGTTAATAAGGGTGTTCCTGAAGTCTCTATTCTTGGCCCATTATTGTTTTTCCTATATATTAATAACATCAGTGATAACATTAAGCACTGTAAGTACCATCTTTATGCAGATGATGATACCATTTTATACTCATGTAATCCCTCCCCTTCCTTGGCAATCAATAATTTGCAGGCTGATTCTGATTCCATTCAACAAGCCTTAATTAATCTAAAGCTTCTTTTAAATTCTAGTAAGACAAAAGCTATGGTATTTTCTTCTACAAGGACAAATGGTCCTCAAGAATTATCTTTAGTTACTTTAGATAAAAAAAAGTTATTAAGATAGTTGGATAGTAATCTCGATTTTAAGGTCCACATTGATAATCATGCAAAAAAATTGAAATTCATGATAGGCTTCTTTTATAGATTCCAATCTTGTTTTTCTGTAGTTACAAAAAAAGGCTAATTGCTTGTATATTCTTACCACAAATTGATTATGGGGACACAGTCTATAGGTTTGCATCACCCTTAACATTAAGCAAACTGGATCCTATATATCATGCAGCCTTGAGATATATTACGAATTCAAGTTACAGGACTCATCATTGTGTGCTATACAGTTTGGTTGGCTGGACCTCCTTGGCTTTGCGATGGTTGAAGCACTGGTATATTCTGTTATATAAGGCTATTCTTTGTAAATTACCTCCATATAAATGAATATTTTATAGTCACTTTTTGTAACTACACTATTAGATCGCATACAATGTGTTTTGAATTTTACAGTTCCTAAAGTGCTTACAGAGGCTGCTATAAGATCATTAGCCTATTCTGCTCCTTGGTCTTGGAATGATTTACAATCTAAACTCAAGCTGCAGTCCCGAATACCTTTACTGCAGTTGAAGAGTAAGCTGCACGATGATCTGCTTGAGAGTTGTGCATGTTTTAAGTAGTTGAGTATAGTTGTTACTGTTTGTTACTATTTGATTGTTGACTGTATTATTATGAATTGTTTGTGTCTTACGTATTTTATTTTTGTATCTGTGTTTTTGTGCCGTGTTTTATTGTGTTGCTGCTGCCTTTCTTGGCCAGGTCACACTTGTAAAAGAGATTGTAATCTCAATGTGCTTACCTAGTAAAATAAAGGTAAAAAAAAAAAAAAAAGAAATTCAATGTGGATAAAGTTGACGCTGTCCGCGGTTCTGAATGTGTCAGATACGAAACGCAAATGAAAAATGTCTCTGAATTGAATGTATTCTTTGCTTATTTGTTGTCATGGTATATTGACTGAGTTTATCAAGCAGTTTACAGAACAATGTGTGCTGTTTAATGTGAGTAGTTTCTAAACACAACACAAGACAGTGTAAAGGGATTTATTAAGCCTATTGGTCTTCTAAGACGGAGTTATTAAATCTGCTTGGGACATTTCTAATGAAAAACAAGAAACAAACAGCAGATTCAGAGGAACACAATCTCCTGGCTGCTATAGGAGATCCTTGTAGTAATTATACCCACAACACAATATTCACTCCGCTTTTCTTTTTTATGTTCGTCAATTTTAACCTCAAACCTCGCTCCACCCTTTGGTTACATTTACATCTGAAAACAATGTGTATACATCTGTAGCAGAGAAAGAGTCGACCCGTCCCTTACACAAACCTGCAGCTTGCACAGAATCGGAGTTTTCATTTACTTGTGATGGCTCCATATTGAAACGTGTACGTGTGTTTATTTAGCACCATGTCATGATTGTTATTTATTATAATACCATAAATAAATAAACTTGTGGTGAAGATGTTATCCTGAGCGTTTTAAGCAGATGTATTGTTATTGCACCCGATACCTCCAGCGACAGTGTGTCACTGACGCTGGCAGCGTATCGGGTGGTTATTTTAAGTAAACAGTAAAGCCATGCTGGAAGTGGCAGTGAGGTTATTATATGGCGCTTGCTGCAGATTCTCTCGCTGTGGGCTGCAGCGCACAGAAGTAAACTGAAGAGTCTGAAAGATCCACTGAACTGATGATGAGATGAAATGTTTTTCCTGTCTTGTCGTGAGATGCAGAAAGGCGGTTTTGTAACTTTGAAGGAAAGTTGCTGTCACCAACCAGCTCACTGTAAATTGCACACAGAGCTTCGCTGCCAGTTTGAATGTACCAGAACATGTAGAAATTTGCGGGAGGGTCTTTATAAGAACAGGGTAAAGTTGCATTTTCCTTCTCTTTTACTGTGACTGAGGATTCAGATTGATTCACGAACTGTCCCTGTGTGATTTATAAAGAAAGAAAGTAAGAAAGAAAGAAGGAAAGTAAGAAAGAAAGAAAGAAAGAAAGAAAGAAAGAAAGAAAGAAAGAAAGAAAATTGGTGTCATTATAAACCGTGTCTTTAAATATATTTTAATAAATAAACACACACGTATGTGAAATAAATGGTTAATTAAAGACGATTATCTATTAAACAGCAGAACAGTGTAATAATGTGCACCAACGCGTGCAGTCTTTGCTCCATGTTGTTCTTCTGCAGTCGTGGCTTCTCTTCTTTAACGGACTGAACTGAATATTCGTGTCATGGTAACATATGAAGCTCCAGTACACACCCCGCTGTGTCATAGTCATAGAGACTCACGTATCATTTCCTTTGTGAACACACATAACACGGTTACACACACGCACTCCCTCTTAAACACTGTTATATGTTCATGATCAGAGGTGACTTGTTTCACAACAGTATTGTAGAAGAAAACACTGATCATGGTGTTAACGAGTAAAGGATAACGGAATGACGGAGAGGCAAAACAAATTGATCTTGATAATTAGAGATAGTCTTTTTGATTGTTGGAGAAGAACATCGATCATGTTTAATTGTTGAATTGTGTCATTTTGCCAATGATGGCGCTACATTGATTAGTATTGTATGTATGTATGTATGTATTTATATATCTTTATTTATTTAAATACTGATTGAAATTTATTACTGTGAAATGTGGTCTTTATGATAATAAAATATTAAAACGGAAGAACTCACCACTAACAAGTTAAAAAAAAGTTTCTATATAAAACAATTTTTCATATTCCTTTTGATGTAAAGTGTCTCCGTGTATTCTCGGGGTGCTGTGTTTTTGTGAAGCTCTTCAATATCTCATTGTCACTGTGGGTTTCAGCGCACAGTAATACACGGCAGAGTCAGACAGCTATGTCTGCTGGATTGTTAAAGGGACGGTTTTTAGAGTTTTGTTGAGAAATGCATCAAATCTGCCTTTGAATTCATCAGAGTTCTCTCCTGCTCCAAAAGTATCTCTTCTCAGCACATACCTCGGGAAATCATTCGGGTACTGTATGTACCAGAATAGATACGGCGATGAACCGCTAGTACTGTATTTACAGTGGAGTGTAACTGATTGTCCTTCAGCAGCGTTCATATTGTCTGCAGTCTGAGTCACCGTGTCTTCTGCTCTGCATTCTGGAAAACAAATAAAGAATAAATATTTTAAAAACAAACACACAAAACAAACAGCAATAATAAACATATACATACATACATACATACATACATACACACATACATACATACATACACACACATACATACATACATACATACATACATACATAGATACATACCAAAACAAACTACAGCCCAGATAATGAGAATGCTCCGTGTATATGCCATGCTATACAGCGTAGCACAATGTTTCCGCGTCATGCAGCAGTGAACTCTTTTCAGAAGATTTAAACCCTCAGAGTGCCTTGTTACCTCTTATACTGTCATCAGGAGTTTCTACATGATGTGATGTCATTTCACCTGCTTATCAGAACCCGTATCGATGTTACACTAGCGCCCCCCTTAGGAAGATCTTCCATCATCTGTAACCTGACATTTTACACTGTTCACTATTTGTATTTGTTTTTCGTTCATTTCATAGTAAGTTCAGACAGACAGTCTAACTGTTATGTATGTATTTATTTATTAGAGCAGAACACGATTAGTGCACTTGAAAAGAGAGCAGTTCTAAAAGAAATACTTTAATACATGTTCTTCTAAGTGACAGTTTCGTCACGGTAGTTTTGCATTCTTGCTAAAGGAAAATGTCAGCTAATAATTTATTTATTTATTTTGCTGTTATTAAATCATGTTATACGTTATTGGTGTTTGGACTTATTTCAACAGCAAGTACAATTGAAAAAAATGTATTGTAAAATGGCCGCATTTTTCCAGTATATTCTGATTCTTGGTTTATTACGAATATCTGAATATGTCAGTGTGTAATAGCGTGTGTCATGCTGCAATTTAAATGAGCAATACATAATTGATTCCTTTAGTCTTTCCTCCTTCATGGTGCTCCCCAATATGTTCAGGGGAGATCCAGTAACGTTTGGAATGCTTTCAGAACCATCCACTTGTGGACAGCTCCGCTAGAACAGCAAGAGACGCCAGTACAGTTCTGGAATTCACTTTGTGACAGAAACGCCAGACCGCAGTGTAGCTGTATCGAGAGCCGCAGGGTCTTCTCGTTTTCATTACAGCTTAAGATGTCAATTCATTTTATTGATCATATTCCTCAGCTAGACATTTATTTATTTATGTTCAATGTGCTTTACAGTTGATGATTGCAAAGATTTCAGGGATAAAGTGTGTTCAATTGGATCATTTGTTAAATACTTCGTTCAGTTTGGTAATTTGTTCAATTGGGTTATTAAGATCTCAAGTGGGACAAAACCCAGAAAAAACGTTTAACTTGGGGAAAGGAAGATGATGAATACCTAACCACCCACCCAACCAACCCCACACACCCAACCAACCCCACACGCAATCAGTGTTGTTCATTTTTATTCGGGACGCTGGTAATAGCTGATGTACGGGGGGGGGCAGTGTTGTTGATTCTGATTCGGACGCTGGTAATAGCTGATGTACAGGGGGAGGGCAGTGTTGTTCATTCTGATTCGGGACGCTGGTAATAGCTGATGTACGGGGTGAGGGCAGTGTTGTTCATTCTGATTCGGGACGCTGGTAATAGCTGATGTACGGGGGGAGGGCAGTGTTGTTCATTCTGATTCGGGACGCTGGTAATAGCTGATGTACGGGGGGAGGGCAGTGTTATTCATTCTGATTCGGGATGCTGGTAATAGCTGATGTACGGGTTGAGGGCAGTGTTGTTCATTCTGATTCGGGACGCTGGTAATAGCTGATGTACGGGGTGAGGGCAGTGTTGTTCATTCTGATTCGGGACGCTGGTAATAGCTGATGTACGGGGGGAGGGCAGTGTTGTTCATTCTGATTCGGGACGCTGGTAATAGCTGATGTACGGAAGGGCACTGTTGTTGATTCTGATTTACTTTTAAACCTTCTTTATTAAGTCTGGTTATCTCGTGTAGTTTATCAAGCAGTCGAGCTGGCACCCCTTGGCCTCTGTCTGCTGTGTGTTTGTGAGGCTCTGCAGTTGTTCATTGTCACTGTGGGCCTCAGCGCACAGCAGTACACGGCAGAGTCACACCGCTCTGTCTGCTGGATTGTTAAAGGGACGGGTTGGGAAGTTGTGTTGAGAGTGGCGTCACATCTTTTTCCGTATAAATCAGCATTATCCTTGTTACCTGTAAAACTCTACGAATCATATTCTTGGGAGATCCAGTCAGGTGTTGAATACACCAGAAGAGGTACGGGGTTGAAGACGCTGTAGTTCAGATTAGATTCAGTTTAGATTCAACGCGTGTCCTTCAACAACATTCAGTTTGATTGGAGCCTGAGTCACCGAGTCTTCCGTGCTGCATCCTGAAAATAAATGAATATATTGATGATTTCAATGTACTTTCTAACGACAATAAAATTAAAACGCGCTAAATGTGTGAATAAGTAAATGCATATCAAAGATTAATGCAGTAGCAGCGATGAACAGAATGCCCTGTCCCATGTTCTGTAGTGCCGCTGCTGTAATAGCCTACGATTGGGTTAAACCATTTAGTAATGATTGTTTCAGGGGGCTGGAAGGCGCATGTCAAGTGGATGAGTTCTGCTTTCTATTGGTTAATATATTTCAGAAATGGAGAGGAATGTTTCATGCAGTGTCTCCTCCTACAGGAAGAAAGTACAGTTTACATCCACTATCAGTTCAATTGTCAAGTTCACTTTAAATATAGAGTTAGCGCTGACTGTTCAGTGTGTATAATGAGTGTGAACGTTTATCATTTGAGGCAATTCATAATTCTTCATAATAACACACACACGCACGGACGCACGCAAGCACACACACACACACACAGACACACAGACATATACAGTATATATATATACGAAAAAGAGGCTTGCCTGGGCCATGAAGCACTGCCAGTGGACTACTGAAGACTGGAAGAAGGTCTTATGGACTGATGAAACAAAATTTGAAATCTTCGGTTCATCACGCAGGGTTTTTGTACGCCGCCCAGTAGGCGAAAGGATGGTTCCTCAGTGTGTGACACCAACTGTCAAACATGGAGGAGTAAGCGTGATGGTCTGGGGCTCTTTTGCTGGATCCAGAGTCGGCGACTTGCACAGAGTGAGTGGCATCCTGAACCAAAACTGCTACCACAGTATTTTGCAGCGCCATGCAATACCCTCTGGTATACGCCTAGTTGGTCAGGGGTTCATCCTACAGCAAGATAATGACCCAAAACATACCTCCAGGCTATGTCAGAACTACCTTAGAAGAAAAGAACAAGACGGTAGGCTTCAAATCATGGAATGGCCAGCACAGTCTCCAGACTTAAACCCCATCGAGCTGGTTTGGGATGAACTGGACAGAAGGGTGAAAGCAAAGCAACCTACAAGTGCAACACATTTGTGGGAACTTCTGCAACAGTGTTGGGAAGAACTTTCCGAACAATATTTGATTTCCATTGTAGAAAGAATGCCACGAGTGTGTTCGGCTGTTATATCTGCAAAAGGTGGCTACTTTGATGAGTCAAAAATGTAGATGAAATTTTGTTAAACAAAACGATTCCATGATTTCTTTTTTATCTCCAATTGTTTATTTGTTCTATGCTTAAATTTCAGAGTACATTGAGACATTAAACTGCGTAAATTTCAATAGAAACTGGAAAAATTGAGGTGTTCTAAAACTTTTGACCGGTAGTGTAGATATAAGGGTAGTGAGACATCCCAAGATGATTCCAGCACCTCCAGATTTCCTATCCACCATCTGAAGGAGTCATATACCACCACCTCCCAGCAGAAAACAGGTAACCTGGCTATTATCTTAAATCTGCTGTTGGATGCTGCAACTAAATGTAATGGAAGTTTAATACATGTAAGTTGTGCTTTGGAAATTAAATAAATGTAGTCTTGTTAAGTTTCAAGTATTAGTCATTCGAGTCTTAATTATACTTTATTGATGATCATTGATAAGGACAATCACAGAATGAATGTTGTAATTATAAGACATTGAACAGTTTATACAGTTTTAACAAGGATTATTTACAGATTCAAAATCCAGTCACTTCTTCCTAGACATAGTATACTTTATAAGAATAGAAAAAATATCTATATACCTGTACATGTATACACAGTATTAAAAATGTCTTATGAAATAAAACAGTACATGTTTAGGGACGGAAATTCACAGCAGATACAAAACAGAAATGTCACCCCGGACAAATATAATTTTGAACACCTGACCATGTTTTTCTAATGCCTATACTATGCATTTAATTGCTTGACCAGTTCTTTTATATCCAGGATTTTGAGACAATCATAGCAAATAGCATTCAGGGGTAAGATTCACCAAATTATTTGATTTGTTTTATTAGTTTATAAATACAAACCTATAACAAATATATTACATGAAGTACATCACATACACAAATTGTATTATAATTTACCATCAAAGTGTTTTAAATATATGCACACACAAAATGTTTATTTACTTTATTAATATATACATTATTCACAAATGTGGACTGTAAAATTTGAAATCTTCATTTCAGGAGTCAAAAAATCCTATTGGAAATCCCATAGAAAAAATCCATTAGGAAATCCCATAGAAAAATCCTATAGGGTTTTGGATCCCTTCCAGTAGGATTTTCTAGTGGATTCCAGTAGGATTTTTTTACTGGATTCTAATATGATTCCTATAGGATTTTCTACTTGATTCCAATAGGATTCCTATAGGAATTCTACTGGATTCCAAAAGGATTTCTATGGGATTTTCTACTGATTCCAATAGGATTCCTATAGGCTTTTCTACTGAATTCTAATTGGATTCCTTATTGGATTTTTCTACTGGATTTCTTACTGGGTTTTTTCTATGGGATTCCAACAGGATTTCTTTTTTGATTTCTATCAAGATTCCTATTGGATTTTCTTCAAGTAATAATAATAATAATAATAATATAATAATAAAAACAATAATACTAATGTCATTCCTTAGGTTCTCTCAAACAGTATTACACATCTTCAGAGCAAAAGTATACATTGCAACAGTTGACTCATTTCTAATGTTATTTGCAAACAGATTTTCTGGAGTACTTCATTTAAACACGCACAGAAAACACAAAATAAAATCCTGCAAAAAGTGTGTTATTAATATTTTTTTTTATTAATTTAATTTTTTCTTCATCACTACATTTTTGAGAGATGGCTTGTCTGATTATTTTTTTTTCCATTCCTGTTTTTGCATTTATGAAATCTGCAAAATAATAATAATAATAATAATAATAATAATAATAATAATAATAATAATAATAATAATAATAATAAATCAGCACATGACAAAGTGGAAGTTCTTGGGCAAAGTCATATATTTGTTTTCATTCAGTTTTGGAAATAGGACTTTTTTTAATTTACTACAAACACATTAATTTTGTATGATTTGTATCAATTATATCTTAGGTTTTTTAATAACATTTTCACATTGAAGCACAAGTTAAGATGCTCATATGAATTTTATATTAAACATAATTACAAAAGTGCCGTGTGATTTCTCTGTAAATAAAAGTAAGCAAACTACAAACAGTTAAAGAAAAAAAAAGGATTAACTCACGAATGATGTCTGCAGTTTTCCCTGGATCCAGTGATGGTTTGGCTTCTTTGCTTCTAAAAGCATTAGAAGTCTTCCCTGTCAAGCTGTGTGTTGCTAAAGTTTTCCGTCCAAAGACTGCACAACACAGCTCTTTGGTCGCCTTCTTGGGATCCCCCCATTTTATTTTGCCAGTCTTTACAGAAATAAGTTTAAGAATAAATTAAATGGCACAGTTTTTTATAATTATAAATATTATAATAATAATTTATTATCCTGGTGATGTCACTACATCATAATTGAAGATCACTGCTCACATTTTCACCAGCTAGTACACTTCTCACATCCTGAGAGGTGATTCACTACGTTACTGTTATTTGTAGTGAGTGTTCCTTGTCTTTACTCCATGGAATTTTTGACTTTTTCAAAAATGTGTCTAACTTGGGCAGCAGGAAAACAGCCTTCTCGTATAATAGTGATTGTACCTGAAAGAGAAAATAAAACCGAGTAACAGTGTACAGTAAAAAAAAAAAGCTATCAGTCCAGGCTGCATTAAACAAGAGGGAACAGGAAAAATATCAAGGAAATACCTTCATCTATCTTCAAACAGTTGACCACAGTGGAACTGACGGTTTCATTTGATTCTCCGTCACACAGAACCCCACTGATTTTGTTCCCGAGACGTCTGTGGGAAACAAAAAGGAAATTATAGCATTTATAACAGTGACTACAAAATATTAGCTTTCCTACACTAGCCCAGTAGGTCCTTTAATGCAGGTAAATATTATTCTAACATGCAGTATTATGTATCCATGATACAACATTTTTTTCCCATTAGTACCCAGTAGACTCTCAATAATTAGGACCAACCTCACACTGCCATGAATATAGTATGGTTGCATCTGTAGAAACCAAACATCTATGATCAATATTTTTTCCAAGGCTTATTACTTTGATTAAATATATATATATATATATATATATATATATATATATATATATATATATATATATATATATATATATATATATATATTGTTACAGTTTCATGAACATAAAACAATTAGAATAGAAATGACTCTTCCTTAACGGCTGCTGGTGTGACTGTCACCTGGTCATTAGCACACAGCACAAATACTTACGTTATCACCATGTCATGGTGTGTGCTATCAGGCTCTCCACTTGGATTGGCTGAAGTGATGGTCAGTGGTCCAGTCATATTGCACAGATGGGCGGTCACTGTGTGGTCAGGGATGCTTTCTTTAGTCCCCACTCTGTCATAGGCTGGCCCGACTCCTAAACCAGAACCAAGAGAATGCTGTGAGTGTGGGTCTTTGGACAGAGCCTCTCTTACAAACTAAACTCACACAGGTTTTTGGATTTTCTTAAAGGAAACAAATGATATCCTTCCATATGATTAAAAGAGTCAACAGATGTAGCAGTGCTATAAAAGGGAGAGTGAAGTCACCTGTGGTTTTACACTGACATTGCCATAACACCCATAAACTATTAGACCAATGCAGTGATGACTGCCAGGATTTGAAACACAGACCTTGCTTTTTTCTCTAAATTATACATTCCAATTTTCGGAAGGACAAAAACATCTATTTATGTTACAAAACTAGAAACATACAACTAAACATTCAACAGGAGTTTTAAAGTACTTTCATTAAATTAACAGGTGTTTAAATAGTTCATATTACACTTAAGTTTTTTTTTCCCATTTGCCAGTCATATCAGTAATACAACTAAATAACATAAACGTACTGGGTAAAATCCTATATACATACAAACGGCAGCTGACCTAACTGCCTGTACAGTGGCAGGGATCATTTCCTTTAGATGGAAAAGCCTGTCTGAACTCACCTAGTTTATTTAGCCACTCGCCCTTCTTGACAATGCAGCTGATGCCTCCTGGGTAGACGTTCCTCATGAACTCCCAGAGCAGGGGGCTGAAGGGGGGATTGGCAGTCGACAGCTGCTCCAGGTTGGAGATGCAGATACAGATGGGCTTCTCCTGTGGGCGATCCTGAAAGAGGGACAGATGTGTGAGCTGAGAGCATGGCTCTGGAAAATGACTCTACTCCTGCCTCCATGCAAAAGAACTCTTGAGTGCTTATTTTGTACAGCACAGACAAACAAACACATAAATACGCCAGTCCATACCTTGATATTGTAGATCTTCTCTATAGCCTGTGGGTGTTTGCAGGATGCTGCCAATGCGTACACAGTATCTGTGGGAACACCACAGACCCCACCGGCATCCAGGAGTTGTGAGATGCTCAGCAGCCCACTGGTCTTTCTTGAGGTGGCGATGGAACAAGGAGGAGGAGCGGGAGTTTTGTCAGCTTTTTCCTGTGTAGCCTATAAGAAAGAGTGTATTTAAAAGCATGCTCAAATCTGCAACAATCCACTTCAGCACTTTTGTAATGACCACTGGGAATTCAAAGGCTTCGTGGACATACATTAGTTTAAGGATCTATTAAAAATCTTTATTTCATATTATTTTGAAAAAAAAAAACATTATTTTAAAACTAATTCCAATATAGCTGGATGACAACTTTACCTTCAGCAGCGGGGGCCCGAGAGGCAGCAGCTCCTTTGTGAAGATGGAATTTGCAAGGGAGGCCAGAGTACCATCCAAACAGATCAAAGAGAAGATGGCCAGCATCGCAACTGTAATGGAAAACCAACTTAGTTTTATCACCATCCTTGGAAAGAAAATGTACTGGAGTCTACAGGCAGGCTCCATAGAGGTAGTGCATGTGTGTAACAAAACAGACATCAGACCCAACAATGGTAACATTGGGGAGAAACAGGAGAGATTGCCATGCGTGAACTGTAGGTGAGCCAAAAGTCTAGGATCTGTTGAGTTCAGTTCAATCAAAAGCCAAAGATGAATACTCTAGTCTAAGGAAAACATTTACTCAAGAACTTAACCCGTTTGATTGCCAATCCAAACACAGAATATGTTTTCATTAAGGATCAATTATTAGCCATTATGTATGGTGTTCGGGTGATAGATGTCTGCCTTCCTAATTCAAATTGTTAAAATAACAAGTTGCTGTTAATCTTTGCTCCAGGTTTGACTTTGGGGAAGGAGAAGGGGAGACTCTTACTTTCCAGTTGGTAAGGCAGTCTGCCCAGTGTGGAGAGCAGGAAACACACCACAATCACCTCCATCACAACATTTACATAGGCACCTTGGGAAAGAGAGGAAAAAACACACCAACACACATTAATATTTTCCATCCATTTACTCTGACACTTTTCTTTTCACTCCAACTGAACAAACCCCTAAATGTTAGACAAAGATCAAATTCTGTTAAAAAATGACTTACCTATAATCATTAGGAAGCCATTAATTACCAAGAAAGCTACAGCCCCAGCTGTGAATCCACCAGCAAAATCAGTAGAAATGCCAAGTAACACACCTACAAAATAAAGACATTATTTTAATAATTTTAAAAGCAAAACATTCCCAACTAAGAAAATCATGAATTAGGTGCAGGGCAGTCATGGACATCCTCAGGGGGATTTCACAAATAGAAAGTGTTTAGCTTGTTCTAGAATCCCTATATCATGTGTGCAGTCAAACAGAGCTACTCTTTTTTACAACAGGGATATACATCTTTTATTTATTACTTTCAACACTTATATACTTCCTCAACCACTTTATTTAACTAAAACAGGTTGCACTTCCACTGATATGACTGTTGCCTACAACAGGGGTTTATTAAAACAAATTGGTCGATCACTGTAAAGTTATCATGTGAATCTACTTAAAAAGACAACTGCCTTTGCCTTTTCCCCTTATTAAAACATACCTGCAAACCGATACCAGGTCCAGGTAGCCCAGATGGCAGCATAGCAGGATGGGATAATGGGCCCAAAGTGCCTTCCCTTCTGGATGTCCAGTCGGCTCACGTAAACCTGGATGATTGCTCCAGGGATCAGTACCCAGGGGACGGTGAGATGGAGGATGGTGGGGTGCACGTCCTGGCTGTGGATGGCAGAGAGGGCAGCTATGCCATTGGTCACGTAGAAAAGGGCATCAGGTAGCTCTGTAACGGTGCTGAGAGGGAGGTCTTGGGGTTTCACCCAGCACCGTTTGATGAGTCCCAGAACATCCTGGAGCTTCTCTGTGGATAGTGGCTGCACCCCAACAGGGATCAAGGTCTTCTCCCCTATGGAATTGATGAGTCGGGCAAAGATACCGTAGAGAGACAGGGCTGTAAACAAGCTACAGATCACCCCAAAGAAGATGTAGTAGTCCCCCAGTGGGATCTGGGAGATTGTGGATACTGTGAGCAGGAGGAATAGCAAGTTATGGGCCACCTCTAGCACATCCATGTTGAGTGACATCAAGCAGAGAACAATGGCGGTCGCTAGGAAGAACCAGTCACCAACCATCCTTTCTCGCCCGCTGACCGCTCCCTCTCTGTCGATGAGAACTGACAGCACAAACTCCTCCTATGACTTCACCAGCCAGTAGGTGCTGTGCAGACAAAACTTGGTTGTGTGGTAGACGTCTTTTCGTAGGTAGGCATAGTAACTGGAGAAAAGCTGGGAGAAAGTGTTGATAGTAACCCAAATAGTGACCACAAAGAAGGATGGTAGGTAGCCAAAGCAGAAGGCGGCAAAGATGAAAGGAGAGATTGTGTCGCACAGGTATCCCAGTGCCATGGGTTTAGCATATTGGGTGTTCTTCTTCTTTTCTTCTCCTATTTTTTGGGAGTTGCTGTTGTTGGCCGTCCCCAGGAGCAGCACATCAAAATGGGGGGTCCAAAAGCCCTTGAGGATGTAACGTTGCATGACACCTTTCAGGAGCAAGGATGCCGCTCCATAAAGCCCACACATGAGGATCACCAGCTCCAGGACCCCGGAGACCACTAGAGCCCACCCCCCGACAAGCCCCGCTGCCTCAAAGATCAGCGTCAAGGTGATGGCCCCAAAGACAAAAGGCATGATGTAGTTTACAGTGGCAGAGCAGAAGGACAGGATAAATGAGATGGAAATGTAAGCGATTAGCCCTGCTATAGCAGACTGACCTATTGGTGGAGTAGCCAATTCTGTATTTCGAAAAGTGCAGTTGGCTGGATATAGCTGGTCAGTGGAGTTGGTGCTGTTAATAGAGGGTGGAAAGGCACCCAGGACTATACGGGTAGACCCATAGCTGCCCCAGAGAGCAGCAAATGCGATGAAGGATGTCCCACTTAAGTGATCATACTTCCGGAAGGATAGGAGCCCAGCCAACAGCTGAGTTACCCCCCCAATCAGAATCAGTTGAACACCTGTGAAATGTAGATAGGTAGAAGTCAGAGTCCAGCAAGGTCACCTAACAAACAAACTTCAAAGTAATTATCAGCTGTGCTATTACAGGTCCCCTTATTGTTGTGCTGAAGATCTTTCATTTCTTTTTTAAAACATTAGCATAAAGGGTCACTGTATGTTCATATTGTTTTTCTAATAGAATACCAACTTTATTTGCTGCACCTCAGCCTTACACCCATGGTCTGTAAGACTGTATTGAAGCATATAAGAGTGATATAATATTACGAAACATCTTAAATATCATAGAAGAGATCAGTACAGGATGAATTGGTGTTTAGAGAACATGGAATCCTTTTTTTGCCTAAGACACAGATAGATTGTGTTTTTACCAGCCAGAATGTGCTCCACTCCCTGGGATGGTACACCAGTCTGTGCTCCGTTGAAGTTCTGCAGAAGAACGAGGAAAGCACTGATTCCATTGGCCAGGAGGCCCAGGACCCCCGACTCTCCATAGAACATGGCCACAAATTCATCTGCACTCGACATCTTCTTAACATCAAACCTCTGTCAAATTAAAAAATCATTGAGTACACTCAGCCAACTTTAGCAGGCTTCAATGAGACGGTGCCCACTGGAACATCACAGCATCAACTGTGAATCAAACTTAAAATCAATCAGTGCAAGAGCCGGCTTTTCATTTTGATTTGCCGTAATGAAAGCTCAGTTCTATTGGACAGCAAATACCAAACAAAGACACAACTGGTACACATTTATTGTATTATCCACCACAAACAGCCAATCAATACTTTGTACCAATGAAAGCAACCAGTCTGTACCCACAACTGCCAAATCAGCCAATCACAGCCTGTCAGCTCGACTGGAGCTCAGTATCTTTCAGCAACAACAAACCCGAGAAACTGACATTTCAGTAATGTTGTTCCATTTAGATATCTGGTACTGCCCAGATAAACAATTAAAATGGATACACCAGAATGTTTATTTTCTGCTTTTCCTTTAAAGTGATTTGGAGTTCATATGCACATATGACTGATTTTTATGGTAAACACTGTACAGCTGATCGCAAAATCAGAGTCAAACTACTTCCTTAAACAAGCATGACTGATACACAATGCTATTGAAAAAGAAGAAAAGGCTTGAACAAAACACCCAGGAGTGTCGACATGCATGAGGAAATTCCTGAATCTAGCTATCAGTGATCTATCTGCCTGCCAGCCAAGGAACAGTTAGCAATACCAGTACCAACTTAATGCACCATAAAGCATACAAATGAAACTGCATAACCATGTACTAAGAGAATAAAAGGGATATCCGCCCCATTATTTGTATATACATATACACAAACTACATAAAAAAAACAAAGAAACAAACAAACAAACAAACAAACAAACAAACAAACAAACAAACAAACAAACAAACAAATAAATAAATCAATGTTTTTATTAAATTGTGGGTAATATAATCTGTGTCAATAGTAAACTGAACTAAGTGGTCTTTTCAAAAACACAACATATTTTCCACAGTGCCAGTTTATGACAGAGGCATTTTATTTAAGTCTTAAGCATACTTGTTCAGTACAGTATAGTTCAATATAGTATGGTGCCTCATGAAAGCATATGTCAGATAACCAGGTAGATATTCTATGAATCCTATTATGTGATTTATTGCAAATTATTATAATGATATATATATATATTTTAATGAAATATATTACCCACCCTGTATATATACTTTGTAAACTTAACTATTTGTTCATGTAAAAATGTAATAAATTAATTATACTGGTTTATGAAAAAGCTTGCCAATTTGATCTACTTATCTTTAGTGTTTGTAAAGGAAATATTCTGCCCAGTCTTTGTGTTTCTTTTATTATATACTGTATGGTATGTGATAATAATTATTATCACACTCATGAGGATGGGCACCCCCAATGCATGCAGTATCTGATATATATGTTTTATAATCATCTACATTTCTACTAGTTAACTAAAATACAGTTGGTATTTTTAATAATACAAAAATGATCACACACTATATAACAGAATTTACATTAAACAAAATACATTTAAATAGTTTCTATATAATCAAACAAGCATTTGTCTAACTGTAAAAATATGAAACAAGATTGGTATTACAGTACCTGGCCAAACTCTGGTGAGAGTTTATTTTTTATAGAACCTCTCTCTCAAGCAGGGGAGGAGTCTCCCAGTGCCAAGTTCTCAGTAAGTGTCCTCCCAGAACAGAAAGAGGGTTATTCCCCAACATTCCAGACCTCTTCTTGGTCATTACATAACCCATTTCCTGGTCAAATTAGAAAAATCCCCCCAATTAGTTGAATAGTTTCACTAAAAGAAGGAGGGGTTTTGGAACCTGGAGGAAGATCGGCATCCAGATATGAAAGAATATAAAGAGAGGATGGAACCACAGCAAAATATCAGCTCAGTGACAGAACTTTGTTGTTACACAGCAATCTACTGAACACCATCATGCTCTCAGCACTCAAGGTAATTATTGCATTGAAACTCTTAGAAATGTATGCATTTTTATTTTGTATTTTACTATTATTATTATTATTATTATTATTATTATTATTATTATTATTATTAGTAGTAGTAGTAGTAGTAGTAGTAGTATTAATAGTCGTAGTAGTAGTATTTTCTGTCATATATCATATTGATTTTATTTAATTTTTTTCCCTTTTTAAATTAGTTTCAGAGAACCTCGAGGCACTTTTCCTGCCTGCGACTTCTACATAAATCTGCAGTTGAAGGTAAACATTTTTTAAAAAGCTATTTAATTAAAAAAAAAAAAAAACTGTGTAAATAATGTCAATTTTAAGGATTTCATACCATCACCAATTGAATGGACCCAGTTGTCTTTAAGTGTTGGTATTTTAGTCCATTATTGTAGAGTTGATGCTCTGAATACTAAAGTGAAGCACAGGCAGAGACTGACCTGCTGTTTGTTGTCCTGCAGTGCAAGAAAGGCCTGCCCCAGAGGAGACAATCACCAGCAGTTTTGGAGGGTTCATCCACTTGGTGCACCCGGGCCAGCTGTCAGATACTGTGCTGCACCGCAGTAAGAGGATGATCCTGGACAGCATCGGGGTGGGGCTGCTGGGAAGCAGCTCCCATGTCTTCGAGCTGGCTCTGCAGCACTGCCAGGTAATCCTTCAGCTGAGGCTTACACTGGGCTATGGTACAGAGGGCACACAGGCTGCTGACCTTAGTGGCCCCAAAGGTAACAATGCTGTCCTAAAATGATGGCCAAAGAAGTGGGCCCTGGCTGTACAATTTTAATATCAACCATTCCTTCAGTACTTACCCCATTTTTGAAAAGTTTCTTTGAACAGTCACCATTCCAATTGAGGTTTGCATTGTCAAACCAGGGTGATGATAATCAAGAATTTAACTTGCTTGTTTCCATCTTGTTTCCAAGAACGTTGACACCCTATAATGATCTGTGATTAACTCTCTTTGCAGCAAATGTATGCTCCAGATTATATCAGTTCAGTCTTTGGTCGAAGGCACACAAGACTCTCTCCAAGTCTGGCAGCCTTTGTAAATGGAGTAGCGGTAAGTCAGTGTATTTGTTGGCTGGCATGTTTTAATGTCAGGTTTGTTTACACAGTGCTCAGCCCTTTCAAATTGTAAAAATGTAGTCCATGAAATGAGCACATTCTAGCAGCTGACGAGCTCTGCAGCTCGTGTCTGTGGCTGGTCATTTCCTCATTACACTTCCTGCAACTAATTTCCATGAAAACACCTCTTGAAATACAGCATTCCAAAATGATACGCTTAAAAAAAAAAAAGACAATGTAAATGTAAATGTATTTATTAATTTAAAATTTAAAATGATATAAGCACAAAATAATCCAAACATAAAATTATCATGAACAGAGGCTGGGTTGCCAATATTTACTATCAGTATATACAGTACACAAATCAATAGATCTTGTAAGAGATGATGTGTTATTATTTCAACATAAAATAGTTTAAAACGTTTGTTTTATCTCTAGTTTTAAGTAATTGTTTGAGAAAAGCAAACAAGAGCACTTTACAGGTTACTTAGCAGATGATTAAGGAGTAGTTCTATGAGAAAGTCAAAGGAGAAAAACTTCTGAGATCTGAGGCTAAACATTTTCATAATGCAGAAAATTAAAAACCAATGTAATGCCTTAATTGTGTAAATATAATACTTAAATAATTTTATTTGTTCATTATACTGGATATTTGCCCATCAGGGAGTGACTGTATTCAGGACACATTCCATTTATCCTGTTCTTTTTCTTTTTTTTTTGAAAAGTGAAAGCTCAGGTTTGTATTCATGTCCTTGAGTTTCTTTTGTAGAAAGATGGGGCACTGCCAGGCTTCCTCACAGTCAGGAATGTCAGTGGAGATCACACTGTACCAGGTGCTTACTGTGCCCGCATGTTCTTCTTTACAGGTCCATTCAATGGATTTCGATGATACCTGGCACCCAGCCACCCACCCCTCAGGGGCAGTCCTTCCTGCCCTGCTCGCTATTGCTCAGATGTTACCTGGCAACGCCAAGCCCAGTGGGATGGACCTCCTGCTAGCTTTCAACGTGGGCATTGAGATTCAGGGTCGGCTCATGAGGTTCTCCAACGAAGCCCAAAACATCCCCAACAGGTGAGGAGACTGCTGCCGAACAAACTTGGCACAATACTGTAGTGCTGCCAAGGAGGAAGTGTGCCAATAATCTTCCAGCATGAATGAGACAGTGTTTGAATTTGAAAGCAAATCTTAATCTGTTTTTCATTGGGTTTTTTTAGCCTCACAGTGATTATGTTGTTTTTATTGGAAATTATTATTACACTTTCCTAGTAAAATAAAATGTTTTCTTAGAAGGCATGATAAGAAACGTTTGTCTACCCGAGGTTGTTTTTAAATCAGAATTTTAAAACCATTAAAAGCATATATAATGTAAAATACTCTCTCAGTTACCAGGATGGTCATGCCAGTGTTTCTCCCTTCAGGTTCCATCCCCCGACTGTAGTGGGCCCTCTGGGTAGTGCTGCTGCCTGCTCCCATCTGCTTTCCCTGGATCGCTTGCAGTGCTCAAACGCCTTGGCGATTGCTGCTTCACTGGCAGGGGCTCCCATGGCCAACGCTGCCACTCAATCCAAGCCTCTTCATATTGGGAACGCAGCCCGACTTGGTCTGGAGGCGGCACTGCTGGCATCCCGGGGCCTGGAGGCCAGCACACTGATCCTGGACTCGACCCCAGGCTGTGCTGGCTTTAGCGCCTTCTACAACGACTACCTGCCTCAGGCACTGCCCTCCCCGGTGGAACATGATCCCCGCTTCCTGCTAGAGGACCAGGACATAGCCTTCAAGCGCTTCCCTGCACACCTGGGGATGCACTGGGTGGCAGACGCAGCGTGCTCAGCACGGGAGCTTTTGGTCAACACCGTAGGGGGGTTCCACCCCTCTATGATCCAGAACATCCTACTGAGAATCCCCCTCTCCAAATATATCAACCGGCCCTTCCCTGAATCCGAGCACCAGGCCCGACACTCCTTCCAGTTCAACGCCTGCACTGCTCTGCTGGACGGCGAGGTCAGTGTCCAATCCTTCAGCCCAGCCTTCCTGGACCGTCCTGAGCTGCTCAGCCTCCTAAGCAGAGTACAGGTCGAGCACCCCCAGGACAACCCTGCCAATTTCAATAAGATGTACGCAGAGGTGCTGGTGACCCTCACAACGGGCGATATCTTGAAGGGTCGTTGCGACACCTTTTATGGACACTGGAGGAAGCCACTGAGTCGTGACAGTCTGCTGAAAAAGTTCCGGGCCAACGCTGGGGCAGTCCTGCCAGGAGAGAGAGTGGAGGCCATCATTGATGCCGTGGAGAACATAGAAGACATGCAGGACTGCTCCCACCTCACCATGCACCTGGAGTGAAGGGCTTCATGACATCCTTTGATGACATACACTTGAAGAAAACAATATGAAATGATTGGGGAAATGATCTTTATGCCATTTGTGTTTTGTTTTACTGTATTATTATTATTATTATTATTATTATTATTATTATTATTATTATTATTATTATTGTTATTATTATTATTGTTGTTGTTGTTGTTGTTGTTGTTGTTGTTGTTGTTGTTATATAGTGCATAATTTTATTGATTATTTACCAGTCATACTCAATTGTAAGTAAAGCACAGTTCACATGGATTATGCAATGTATATACTCTCAATTCTGCTAGCACTGTGAATCTCAGTATTGCTCTATTTATTGAATTCTTGTTATTTTATTTGATCTTTTACAAAGATTTATTGTGTGTAATTTCAGACTTTTGTATCGGAATTGCAATACTGTTGATTTGTGTAACAGGTCACTAATTTGGAAGATATCTTCTGTCAATTCAATCAATTAAATCATCAAATGTGAAATCAATGTAATGCCCCAAGTGTGCAAATATAATACAAATGAAACAATTGTAATTGCTTTGGTGTTTATATTTTATTTAATTGAAAAAGATTACTAGTTTACAGTGTTTAAGGTGTACAATAATACAGTACTTGTACATTGTTAAGTGATATAAATGTATTGTATATACTGCAGATAATAAATTGGTAAAATGAAGTGTTCTCTTTTGAAATCAATTGCCCATGCAAGGGGATATTTCCTTTCCTCTCCTTCAAATTACATCAATAGACAAACTGCAGCGTGAGACTACAATGAGAAATGTCCTACTTTAGGTTACAGAAACCGTCCATGCCATTTTATAACCAAATATCATAGCATACTGATACAATCTACAAGAGAACTATTAATCGGAAACATTGGTTATTTCATTTTCTTTAACTTCTATTTCTGTTCACATTTGGCATTGGGGGCAGCACAATAAAAGTTAAAAATATATGACAAACATTATTTGTTATTGGAAACAGTCTCAGTTTAAAAGAAAGAGAATACTTGGTGGGTTTCATGAGGTACTTCCACAAGAATGCAGGTCTACTCCTCTCCTGTTCTCTCGTGGCAAGGAAAACAGGCCTCGTTCACTTTATTGACCACAGCTGAATTCAACAAGAGGTTGCAATTGAACAAACTGTACCCAGCACTCCTATAAACAGAGCAAGGAACACGGAAGATATGTTTTGCAGCGGCCTGAATTCAAGAAAATGTTGGAACAGTTGTGTCAATACTCATGAAACACTGACAGCACATGCTTTTTAATTAATCAATAACAGTAATAAATAGCCACCATTGACTGCCAGGACTTATTCAATGTTGCAAGTCCACGTGTTGTTAAAATTATTCTGGAGGGGGCCATTTCACATATTGTAAGGTACCTGCATTTGAGACCCCATCTCTACAGGGGGTCCTCTCCTGCTTTACTTTAATACACCTGGGCGGTCCTGTCCTGTAGTTTTGTATGTTAGCAATTTGGAAGAAACACAGCCTACACATCTACATAAGCAAGAACCAGCAACAGTAAGATGGAGTGGAGTGGGACATTGAGCTTATAAAATCTGTATTGTATAAAAAGAAAACCAAAAATAATAACATTTTAAACTTCAAATTAAGTTTTCTGTAAACTTATGGGATCATTTTTAATATTAGTGTTTGCTGCCAGCTTCTACCTAACCTAGAATCATCTGGGAATGTAAATAACCTATCAAACTTCCCCAAATAAGTCTTTCCTCACCTAACAAAATAGTTATCTCCCCAGAAATCTCCCCAATTCCAGGTGTGGTTTATCCCTGAGGGATAGAGGTTGATCAGTTAAGAGTTGGAGCTCCAATTGAGCTGGTGTAATTTGTGTCTAGCGGGTGAAACAGACAAATGCAGGGTATGCATTGACATGCATTCAGCAACAAATGATGTTATTATTGTATGATTTAAATGTATTGTTTGTGTTGATTTAGAACGGGTGATGTTATTATTGTATGATTTAAATGTATTGTTTGTGTTGATTTAGAACGGGTGATGTTATTATTGTATGATTTAAATGTATTGCTTGTGTTGATTTAGAACGGGTGAATGTTTGTTAATGTAAAAACCCCATCCCCCTAAACTTGTGCAAACTCGTCATCTCCAGATTGATTAAGTGTTTGCTAATCCGGAGATAACCACATCTATAAAAACCCGCAGCATTTTCTGACCTGGGTGGGTGCACAGGAAGAAGGAGCGTGAGTGAGCGAATAAGCAAGCAAGCAAGCAAGCAAGCAAGCAAAGGAGAAAGTATCAAAAGAAAACAGACAATTGCCACTTGTTTGGTGGAGGTATTTGTGTTTATTTGGCTCTGTGAGCAGTGTTTTTTGTTGGATTTTTTATTTATTTGTGTAATAAATACACGCACCAGCGCTTCAACCTGCAGTACCCGTGTTCGTGTGTCAACTTACTGATCTGGGGACATCACTTATTGCAAATTTAGAAACACAATCTTCTGTCAAATATAAACCACAAATGTCACTGACCTCTTCCAACCGAAAGAGCTGCTATGACACTGCTCTGGCTGCCACACGATATGACATAAAAGTTGAATAACGTTAATAGAAATTACTGGAGGGGAAACAAATTAGTTTAAACACTTGAATGAATTCCAGTGAAGATAAATAGTTTCTGTTGGAATAACTGTTTCTTCCTGATTCAAGCTTATACTATTCTCTCAACTAGTCTTAAACGTGACGCACCCCTAGCAAAGACTAACAACAGCCAGGCTGTGATTTTTCTAAGTTTTAAAAAAATATATATATATTTAACAATATCAGCAACAAACATCCCGGCTACAGCTGTAAAATCTAAATTGGATAACTGGATAAACTGTAAGACCTAGAAGTATTTCGGCAAGAAAATGAGGTGTTAGTATCATGGTAATGTATAATAAATTGTATGTGGAAAAACATGTTGTCTTCTCAAGATGTTAGGCAGATGTACAGACAGAGAGCTCATGTTTCCAGATATATGCAGAACTGTAAGTGTGATACCCATGGGCATGGACAGAGAGACAGCCAGGTATATCCCCAGTCCAATTCTCCCATACAACACACATTGCTGTTTCATACCCATGACTTTCTTGTCATGTTAATAGACTTTCCTCCCCTGTCTGAACCCCCTCTCATAAAGAAAGATTGACTTCATTTAACATTTCCACGCATCTTTACCTGGTTTACCTGGGTGCAGGTGCATTGCAGAGAAATGTAATCCTACACTTCCTCATATAGGGATATATATATGTAAATGATAAGATGCATTCAGGGGAAGGACACCCACCCAGTGAAGGTATGCAGGACTCTCCATTACACTTCCTTTACAGTATTTCCTCAAACACCCTTCTAGTATGACATGCATGCTGCCCTGCTACAATCTGTGCCTGATTTAAAAATCCCCTTTCTAGACCCTTGCCATTTCCTGAACTGGACCAACAGTGGTGCTCATTTTTTCTTAAGTAAAGAATTTGTTAACCATTTGGAAAACAAACAAACAAAAATATCCCCAGAGACATTTCCTTTATCCTTCTTTCTCTCATTTTCACCTCTTCATTACACTTGTGTTTATTTGTCATCCTTCCTTTTGTTTCACTTTGCTTCATCAATGTGTTATTTATTTACTTATTTTAGTTTTTGTTTCCTTTAAACTTTATGCACTTCACAAACTAGACGCCCCTCTTAGATAATTTGTGCATCTAGTCTGGGTAGGGCTTGTTTAAACTTCTCCTTTAAAAAGCCAACAGGATGTAATGACTGAAATTATTTAATTTGCAAAGTGAATCTAAGCAACAAGGAGAACAAAAGATTAACACTCTCTTTTATATTGTATTATGGAGTCTATTTTAAAAATGTAAATCTAGATTCTTCACGACTTTGTCACACTGTATTTGTAATGTTAATACTGTAAGTAAATCCCAGCTGGGTTAACACTGAGTTAAAGAGCAGGGGTATTTACATATGCCACTCTTTAGATCATTGAAATAGACTCCTGGGTGTGTTTTGCCTCATTCACGATTGCTTTTTCTGCTTTGATCATTATGTATTTATCAGGCTTACTAACTAATGTTTCTCAAAAAGCTCAGAAAAAAAACCTGAATTTCTGAACTGAGGTTTAACCTATGGACTAGAGGGGTCTTTATTTGACTTTAATGCCCTTTTTGAAGAGTTTTAAAGACCACAAAACTTTTAAATTTAACAGGCCAGCATATGTGTTGCCAGAGACCCAGATACCATCATTACATAAGCACACAATGTAACCTATATTACCAGTAAAGCAAGAAAAACTGGGTTTTCTGTAACTGCATAAAGTTTCCCTTTTGTCATACAAAATATGTACATCATAATAGCATCTCTAAAAAAAACTTAAAGGAAATTGAATTAGGTGTGAATAGGTGACGATGATGTCATATAGACAGCATAGCTGGGGGCACACTTATTATCTCATAAGCATGTCAGTGCTTTTCTTTTGTTTTCTATTTTTAAATTTAAATGGTAGATTAAACTAATCAGACAGGTGTTATGCAACGGATAACCATAAATCAAAATGACAAACATCAACATACTAGTTTTTTTTAACGCAGTAATACTTTAGTTTCTCTTTAGTTTCCAGAATTTGGGACGTTATCTAAAAACCAAAGCGGCCCAGAATTTGGGACATTATCTGCAAACCAAATCGGCCCAGAATTTGGGACATTATCTTAAAAGCAAAGCGGCCCATAATTTGGGACTTAAATGAAAACAGGGGCAGTCTATATATGTAAAACTGTGATTGCATTAGCGATAAACTAATGTATCCTCTAACAAAACTGCAATAGTGTATACATTTTATATTAAAATATATCGCAAAACCGATTATAGATATATGCTACTTGAAAGAAAAAAGTACACCACCACAGAAAGACAATTCTTACATTCGTGCATAACATGATAATTCATATAAAATAATCACCCATAGATTGTTATATCAGTACAGCGTAATACCACATTATATTTTAATGGAAAGGTTGTGGAAAGCAGGAGTTGTGATTCAGGAGAGTCTAAACTTTTGCAATTATTTATTTATACATATTTATATTTTTGTGTTTTATGTAAAATGTGTTTGTTTGTTTATCTGTTTATCATAATAGTTTTAGTATATTTGTGAGTCATTGTTGTTTGTTTAGCTGGTCATAGATCAGCAGAAACTCCGATATGGCGTGTAGTTCGGGGAGAGGGGGGGGGGGGTACTGACTCGCCGGCACGGCTGCCGATGTGTGCCTGATATCCGGGTGTCACTGGATGAATGCCTCGTAGCAGTAGGAGAGATTGTGGGCTTTAATAAAATAAAATCGGCATCGAGGATGAATAAAGCTCTAGTCATCTTTTTAACTGATGTGGATTTGGTAAATAAGCTAGTGGAGGAGGGGGTTAGTGTGCAGGGGTCTTTTATTGAAGTTTCTCCTTTAGTAACACCTGTAACCAAAGTAATACTGTCTAATGTCCCTCCCTTCTTAAAAAATGAGTTACTGGAAAGAGAGTTATCAAGATACGGAAAATTAATGTATCCCATTAAAACGATTCCTCTGGGATGTAAAAATCCCAATGTAAAACATGTTCCCTTTCAAGTCAAAAATAACCATCAAGGTATGGGATATTGCCGTCAGGCAGTAGCGATTGGCTGAGCTTTATAGCAAAGCTGCCGATAGGCCTCTGCGCGAGCTGCCACGTAAGCCCGCCCCCTTGGGAGCTTACTATACGCAGCGCGCAGAGACTCACTTCCTCTTTTGTCTTCAGCATTGGTAGCGGTAGGTATTAGAGCCTGTAGCTGATTGTACTCAATAATCTTAAAGCTTGAGAAGCTGGCTATTGCCCCTTCTCGGAGTTGATTTCAGTTACACTCTTCGGAGTCGTTATTATTATTATTTAAGGATTTTATATAATTGTGTATATTTTTATATATTTTTATATATTTCCTTCACGCTTTGCTTTGCATCGCGTTGTCTCGTGGTCTCCCGTCTTTCCTTTAATAATTAATTTTGATTATTAGTGTTGTGTTTTGGGTTGTATTAAAATATATATTTCTGTGTGTATTTGTATATTTTGTGACGCACGTTGCGTTGGCCTTGGCCGCGCGCGTGTCTGCAGCCCCGGTCTTGCCTTGGCTAGACCGCGTGTGTGGAGCCTGCTCTGCTGTCTCCCACGTACTGCCTGCGGTGAAAAAAAAAACAAAAAAAAAAACTGCGTGGTAGTTGTACTGTGCCCACATATATTGTGTCCCAGTCACATAATCACCACCAGCAGTACTGCTGCAGCGAAAAAAAAAAAAAAAAAAAAAAAAATCCCATTCACTACACAGAGGAAGACGACCACTAAGCCTCAATCCCCTGCACCAACAGGTAAGTAGTGCACAGCACCCAGGACACTGTACCAGCACATAGCGTCTCCGCTCTGCGGGTCAGCTGACGCTTAGGCGTCTGTGCTAGCGTTCTATGCTCGGTACTCACGCTCCGGCGTGCTGCGCTTAGGCGCTTGGTGTCGGCGCTTTGCCACTTGGTGCAGCGCTTCGGCGCTTTGTGCAGCGCATCAGCGCTTGGTGCTAGCGCGTCTGCGCTTGGGGACTTCGGTGCATCGACGCTCGGTGCACGCACCTCGACGCTCGACGCTTCGGCGCTCGACGCTCGGTGCACGCACCTCGACGCTTCGGCGCTCGACGCTCGGCGCCTCGACGCTCGGTGCACGCACCTCGACGCTCGACGCTCGGTGCACGCACCTCGACGCTCGACGCTTCGGCGCTCGACGCTCGGCGCATCGACGCCTTGACGCTCGGTGCACGCACCTCGACGCTCGGCGCTTCGACGCGTCGACGCTCGGTGCACGCACCTCGACGCTCGACGCTCGACGCTCGTTGCACGCACCTCGACACTCGACGCTCGGTGCACGCACCTCGATGCTCGACGCTCGGTGCACGCACCTCGACGCTCGGCGCTTCGGCGCTCGGCGCGTCGACGCCTCGACGCTCGGTGCACGCACCTCGACGCTCGACGCTTCGGCGCTCGACGCTCGGCGCGTCGACGCCTCGACGCTCGGTGCACGCACCTCGACGCTCGACGCTCGGTGCACGCACCTCGACGCTCGACGCTTCGACGCTCGGCGCGTCGACGCCTCGACGCTCGGTGCATGCACCTCGACGCTCGACGCTCGGTGCACGCACCTCAACGCTCGACGCTTCGGCGCTCGGTCCGTCGACGCCTCGACGCTCGGTGCACGCACCTCGACGCTCGACGCTTCGGCGCTCGACGCTCGGCGCGTCGACGCCTCGACGCTCGGTGCACGCACCTCGACGCTCGACGCTTCGGCGCTCGACGCTCGGCGCGTCGACGCCTCGACGCTCGGTGCACGCACCTCGACGCTCGGTGCACGCACCTCGACGCTCGACGCTTCGGCGCTCAACGCTCGGCGCATCGACGCCTTGACGCTCGGTGCACGCACCTCGACGCTCGGCGCGTCGACGCCTCGACGCTCGGTGCACGCACCTCGACGCTCGACGCTCGGTGCACGCACCTCGACGCTCGACGCTTCGGCGCTCGGTGCGTCGACGCCTCGACGCTCGGTGCACGCACCTCGACGCTCGACGCTTCGGCGCTCGACGCTCGGCGCGTCGACGCCTCGACGCTCGGTGCACGCACCTCGACGCTCGACGCTCGGTGCACGCACCTCGACGCTCGACGCTTCGACGCTCGGCGCACGCACCTCGACGCTCGACGCTTCGGCGCTCGACGCTCGGCGCGTCGACGCCTCGACGCTCGGTGCACGCACCTCGACGCTCGGTGCACGCACCTCGACGCTCGACGCTTCGGCGCTCGACGCTCGGTGCACGCACCTCGACGCTTCGGCGCTCGACGCTCGGCGCCTCGACGCTCGGCGCCTCGACGCTCGGTGCACACACCTCGACGCTCGACGCTCGGTGCACGCACCTCGACGCTCGACGCTTCGGCGCTCGACGCTCGGCGCATCGACGCCTTGACGCTCGGTGCACGCACCTCGACGCTCGGCGCTTCGACGCGTCGACGCTCGGTGCATGCACCTCGACGCTCGACGCTCGACGCTCGACGCTCGTTGCACGCACCTCGACACTCGACGCTCGGTGCACGCACCTCGATGCTCGACGCTCGGTGCACGCACCTCGACGCTCGGCGCTTCGACGCCTTGACGCTCGGTGCACGCACCTCGACGCTCGGTGCACGCACTTTGGCGCTCGCTCGGTGCACGCACCTCGACGCTCGGCGCTTCGACGCCTTGACGCTCGGTGCACGCACCTCGACGCTCGACGCTTCGGCGCTCGACGCTCGGCGCATCGACGCCTTAACGATCACTGCACGTCCACGCTTCGGCAACCATGTCCGGGTTCCACCGTTGCGTCACCTGCCAGGCAAAATTGCCAGCGAGCGATCCCCATGAGGACTGTGTGGCATGTCTGGGGCCAGAGCACGCCGCATCCGCGTTGGCGGATAGGGCGTTTTGCCATCTTTGTGCTGGTTTCCAGACACGCATCTTCCGCCAAAGGGCGAAGAAAGCAGTGGGTGGGCGCTCTCCTTCCTCTGGATCGTCCCACACCATTTCTGCCCCGCCGTCATCTACGGCGACGCCGCCAGGGCGGCTGCAGCTCTCCAGGAGCCCGTCCTCCCAGCTAACGGCTGGTCAGAGGTCCCCCACCGGACGCGCTCGGGAGCGCAGCCCCTCCCCTCGTAGGGTACGCCCCCGTCGGGAGTCTAGGTCGCACTCCAGATCGCCTCGACGGAGAGCACGCTCTCGTTCCCCTCGTCGGGACAGGCGATACAGAGACAGGTCGGGGGTGGCAGAGCTAACCTCCAAAATGTCTCAATTCATGGAGGTTATGATGGGGCAGCAGTCCATCCTCATGTCCCTAGCAAATGTGGTGCCTCCAGTCCCAGGACAACCGACTGGGCCCATTGCTAGTCAGCCAGTGGCCCCTCCACAACCTGCACCGGTCGTCGCTCTTCCAGTGCAGTCTCAAGGGGAGTGGGATATCGATGCGCTGTCTAGAGACGCATCTGACATCCTAGAGGGGGACAGTACAGAGGCTGAGGTAGCCTCCCAGCACTCTGAGGACGAGCTCCACGTGCTAGACACCAATGACCCTACGTGGTCTGTGGTGGACAGAGCAACCCGCCACTTGGGCGTCGAGTGGCCGATGGCGGAACCACCTCGACGCTCCTTGTTTGAGTCGCCTTCAGCCCAGTCCCATCAGTCCAGGATGCTTCCGGCATTCCCAGACTTTATTAAGGAGGTACAGTCCACCTGGGGGGCTCCGGCCTCTGCTCCTGCGACTTCTCGCAAGGCCTCAGCCTTTAACATGCAGGGGGCAAGTGAGGCTGGGTTGGCGTCCTTCCCACCTGTGGACGCTGCGTTCGCCGCGTTGGTGAAGACGCCAACATTATCGGGGCTGACGAAAGATCCTGCATGCCCCAATAAGCAGTGCAGGACCACTGAGGTACACCTCAAGAAGGGGTACGCTGCGGCCACAGAGGCGGTCAAGCTCTCTAATGTGGCCAGCTTGCTGATGGTCTACCAAGCGGCACTAATCAAAGACCTGCCTGAGTGCCCTTCGGCGGCCCTCAGAAGCGAGTTGGGGACCGTCAGTCAACTGCTGGTGAAGCTGGCCCAGCTCAACGCGCGGGCTCAGGGCAGGAGCATCGCGTCTCTGGTGGTGGCCAGAAGGCAGCTCTGGCTCTCACAGGCGAGAGTGCAGGAACCTGATAAGGCCCCGTTGCTGGATGCCCCAATTACACCGGGACACACATTTGGTCCAGCGGTGGAGGAGATGCTGCAACGCTCCGCCAAGGCGCGGGAGGCGTCACAGCAAATGGCGAAAATGTGGCCAAAACCGTCGTTCCAGCCGAAGCGGCCTCAGGAACGTCAGTGGCGCAGGACGCCACCGCAGCACCAGCCACGGCCAGGGGGTACTAAGACCTCTCCCTCAAGCACAGCAGCGCGCGGTCAACCTCCTTTTTCAAGACCGCAGCGCGGAGGGTGGCGCCCTAGAGGTGGTGCCAAGCCACGCCCTCGGGGCTCTGGCCAGGCCCCTCGCGAACGAGCCCAGCCCAAACAGCCCTGAGAACACCAGGCAGCTGTTAACCCTCCCCTACACTGTCTCCCAGCTCCAGTTCTGGCAACAATGCACCAACGACATCTGGGTGCACAAAACTATATCCACCGGGTACACCCTTCAGTTCCAGTTAAAACCTCCCCCCTTTCGGGGAGTGGTCGTAACTGCAGTGAAGGACTCGGTTCAGTCCTCAGCTCTGAATGTGGAAATACAGGCATTGCTCAGCAAGCGTGCCATTCAACAAGTAGACCCTGCTCTGATCGACCAGGGGTTCTATTCCAAATACTTCCTGGTGCCCAAGAAGGACGGCGGGCTCCGTCCTATTTTAGATCTGCGAGTACTGAACAAATACCTGCGGGTGTTATCGTTCAGGATGCTTACGCACAGGCACATCATCCAGTCAGTCCGACACGGCGACTGGTTCACCACCGTGGACCTGACAGATGCGTACTTTCACGTTCCCATCTGCCCGGGTCACAGGAAGTATCTGCGTTTCGCATTCCAGAGCAGGGTATACGAGTTTTGTGTCCTTCCATTCGGTCTGTCACTAGCTCCTCGAACCTTTTCGAAATGTATGGATGCCATTCTAGCTCCCTTGCGGGCTCAAGGTGTCCGACTCCTGAATTATCTGGACGACTGGCTCGTCTGCGCGCAGTCGAAGGAGCAGGTGGCACAGCACACAGTGATGGTTACAGACCATCTTCGGCGGCTAGGTCTGAAGATCAATTCAGAAAAGAGCCGCCTAGTGCCGAGCCAACAGACCGAATTCTTGGGTCTGCATCTGGACTCAGTGTCCATGGAAGCGACCCTGTCGACACAAAGAGTTGCCTCAATAGAGCGGTGTCTTTCCCTATTCAGGTTGAGACAAACAGTCAGCATGGAGCTGTGTCAGCGCATGCTGGGGTTGATGGCTGCCGCCTCACAAGCCCTTCCTTTGGGCTTACTACACCAGAGACCTCTGCAGGCCTGGTTCAATGCCTTCGCGTTATATCCGCGGAGAGACAAACACCGCAGGCTAAGGGTATCCCAAGCCTGCTGGGAAGCGCTACGCTGGTGGAAAGTTCCGTCAAACCTCCGCCAAGGCGTACGCTTGGGTCCCATTTTCAGAAGGCAGGTCATCACGACCGACGCTTCCAACCACGGTTGGGGAGCAGTCTGGAACGGGACAGGGACCCGTGGAGTGTGGTCAGGACCCTGGAGGTCAGCCCACATCAACGCTCTGGAGCTCAGAGCGGTGGACCTCGCCCTCCGGCACTTCTTGCCAGTGCTTCTAGACAAGCACGTGTTAGTGCGGTCAGACAACACCACAGTAGTGGCGTATATCAATCGCCAGGGCGGATTGCGGTCCCCCGGTCTTCACCGGATGGTAACGCGGCTGTTGCTCTGGGCTCAACCGCGTTTAGCCTCTCTGCGTGCAGTTCATCTGCCGGGCAGAGTCAATTACGCAGCGGATCTCCTGTCCAGAGGAGGTCCTCTTGCGGGGGAATGGCGTCTCCACCCTCAAGTGGTAGAGCGCATCTGGGAATGGTTCGGCACAGCGCAGGTCGATCTCTTCGCTTCGCGAGAGACCACGCACTGTCCCCTATGGTTCTCGGTGAAGGACCTCGACAGCCCCCTGGGGGTGGATGCACTGGCTCACGAATGGCCGCCAGGGCTCCTGCCACCGATTCCGATGCTCCCCGCCTTCTTGGAGAAGGTCAGGGTAGAGCGAGCGACAGTGATTCTGATCGCTCCTCGGTGGCCTCGGAGAATATGGTTCCCGAGTCTAGTGCAGTTACTGCACGGTCGCCCGAGGGAACTCCCTCTGCGAGCGGACTTGTTGTCCCAAGCTCAAGGAGAGCTTTGGCATCCGAACCCCAAACTCATGCAGTTGTGGGCTTGGCCCCTGAGCGGGAGCGCCTGTCAGCCTTAGGGCTTTCGACTGCAGTTATATCGACCATCCAGAGTGCGAGAGCGCCCTCTACTAGGTCGCAGTATGCGTATAAGTGGCAGTTGTTTCAGAGTTGGTGTCTGGCTGAGAGCCATGACCCAGTCTCCTGTCCTATGGCAGTAATATTGCAGTTTCTGCAGAAACTGCTGGATGAAGGGAAATCTCCTTCTACACTTAAAGTGTATTTAGCCGCCATTTCGGCTTGTCATGTACGCATTGACGGTTTATCACCTGGTTGCCAGTTTTTGGCATTTCAGTTTCTGAAAGGCGCAAGACGCTTGCGGCCTCCAAGAACGACCAGTTTACCGTCGTGGAGCCTTGATGTGGTGCTAGAAGCCCTTACCAAGGCACCGTTTGAGCCATTCCACAGCGTGGATATGAAGCTCATATCTATTAAGACTGCATTTTTGCTGGCTGTGGTATCAGCAAAACGCGTGAGCGAGTTACATGCACTTTCAGTGCATCCTTCTTGTACTCGTTTTGCAGGAGACGGTTCTAAGGTCTCCATGCGCCCTAATCCGGCCTTTTTACCAAAGGTTATATCCCCGTTCCACATGAACCAGTCAGTCGAGTTGATGGCGTTCCATCCTCCTCCTTTTTCTTCCCCAGAGGAAGAGCGGTTACACATGCTCTGCCCCGTGAGGGCATTGAGGTGTTATATTGACCGTACAAGGACTGTGAGGCAGACAGAACAGTTGTTCATATGCCATGGTTCTAGATCTTTGGGTCAGCCGCTGTCTAAACAGCGCCTTTCCCACTGGATAGTGGATGCTATTAGATTAGCGTATGAATCTGCAGGCCTTCCACCACCAGGGCAGTTGAAGGCGCATTCTACCAGGGGTATGGCGACATCCTGGGCCCTCTTTCGAGGGGTGCCGGTGTCTGATATTTGCGCGGCAGCCAGTTGGGCTACGCCACATACTTTCATGAGGTTTTACAGGTTAAATGTACTGGATTCCTCTGCTCCACTGTTTGGAGCATCTGTTTTACACTCTATGACGCCTCAGGATGCGGACGTATAGAGTGGTTGATAGCATGGTGTTGACTGTTCCACCTTTAAGACAGGTGTCATTACGAGCATAGACGCTGAGGCGCAGCTCCGCATATGCCTAGATGTACTGCCTACGCAGCTGCGTTATGACGTAAGTCTGTCCTACTGCCGAGAATCCTCCCTCGCGACGGCTTGGGTACACTGTTCCCATACCTTGATGGTTATTTTCGACTTGAAAGGGAACGATAGGTTGCGGATGCAACCCCGGTTCCCTGAAAGAGAAAATAACCATCAAGCCGCGTGGTCGCTTCAGAAGCCTTCACGGCCTGAAGAGCAAAAGAGGAAGTGAGTCTCCCAAGGGGGCGGGCTTACGTGGCAGCTCGCGCAGAGGCCTATCGGCAGCTTTGCTATAAAGCTCAGCCAATCGCTACTGCCTGACGGCAATATCCCATACCTTGATGGTTATTTTCTCTTTCAGGGAACCGGGGTTGCATCCGCAACCTATCGTTTTGTCTTTTAGAAGAGAGGCGTTCATTTTATAGCATGATCCTAATTTAACTATTGAAGTAGCGTGGAATTTTAATGTCGAGGGGACGAATTTTGTTGTTTTTGCCAGTTCCGATATAATGAGGTGTTTTAAATGTGGAGCTCAGGGACATCAAAGAAAGCAGTGTCCCAGAAACAGGGATCGGGCTGAAACAGAGCAGGATAAGGGAGCTCCTGGCGGAGAGGAGGTCGGGGGCGATCGGGGAGAGCGGGAGGATGAGCAGCCCCCGGAGCCAGCAGAGCCCGGGTCAGCGGAGCCAGCAGAGCCCGGGTTAGCAGAATCAGCAGAGCCCGGGACAGCAAAGCCTGGGTCAGCAGAACCAGCAGAGCCTGGGTCAGCGGAGCCCGAGTCAGCGGTACCTGAAGCAGAGTTGATACAACTCAAAAGACACAGCCAAGCGAAAACAGCTTCGGGGCAAGAGGCTGGGCAAACTGATGAAGTGGTGGCGAAAAAAAAGAAAAAGAAAAACAAGCACTCTGAGGAAGGAGAGCCAAGGCGGGACTCTGGGTCAGTATCTGTGAGCAGCGGAGAGAAGACTCAGTCTCCCGGCGTGAAAGTTGCGGAGAGCGGAGGTGATCCACAACCGATGCCTGAGGAGGAATTGACGTCTTCCCCGGAGGCTGTGCCACCTTTCCCTGAAGAAGGAGGCAGAAGCACAGATCTCCCCCAGTCTGGCTACAAGACAGGGGGCACTGAAGCTGAAGCTGTGGTTGTGGAGAGCGGCGAGGCCGCTGAAGAGGACGGGGCGGATGGCGAACAAGATAAGGGCATGTACGAGTCGGATGACGAGGGGCTCTCTGATTCCTCGTTAATCTCGGACGTCCCTGACAGCCAACCCGTCAGGAGAAAACTCTATACACTGCAACACATTAACAACTTTCTCGACAGTACCAAAGGTAAGAGGGGAGTGGACATTAAAAGTTTTTTTTTTCCCGATTTAAAATTGTTTTTACATTCTGCGCATATAGTCTCCAGGAAGTCAACGCTTGAGGAGCTAGATCAACAGAAGAGGTACCGTTTAAAAAAAGTAGTACAGACTATAAAGAAAATGATGGTACGATCAAAAACTTTATTTTAAAATGGATTTTTTTTTAAAAAAGGACAATTTTATTTTTATTTTTTAGTGTTTGTTTTAACTTGATGGTCTTAAATATTTTATCCACCATGGAAAAGTGTACTTTTATTTCTTTTAACGTTAATGGTTGTAGACAGTCTTTTAAAAGAGCACAGTTATTTGAATTTTTAAAGCAGAAAAGGGCTGGGGTTGTGATGGTGCAGGAGACGCATATTGAACAGGAGGATGAGGCGGTCTGGCTGTCAGAGTGGGGCGGTCAGGGTGTGTTCAGTCACGGCTCCAGCACCAGCGCGGGAGTAGCGGTGCTTTTTAAATCAGACCTGCCTGTCAGTGTACAGCACGTAGAAGAGTTTGAGAAGGGGCGGCTTTTAAAAGTACAGACACAAATAGCTGGTTTTAACTTTAGTTTTATAAATATTTATGCACCAAATACTGGAAGTGACAGAATTTTATTGTTTAACAAGTTGAAACAAACCATTTTAAAATGTAGTAATAATGACGTATTAGTGGTTGCGGGTGATTTTAACTGCACTATAGATTTTACCAAAGATAGGAATACTAAAGAGCCACATCCTCAATCCTCCAGAGAGCTGACTGCAGTTTTACAGTCCAGTGACCTGGTTGACGTATGGAGGTGTCTGCACCCTCAAGCCCGACAGTACACCTGGTCCCAGTCCCGTAACAACTACACATCTAGAGCACGACTGGATCAGTTTTATTCATTCCGTTGTCACCTCAATTTTTTTGTAGGGGCAAGCATTATTCCCAACAGTCTATCGGACCACCACTGCCTGTTAGTCAGTGTACTTATTCCAACCGAAGGACACAAATCTTCTTATTGGCATTTCAACATTCAATTATTAAAAGACTGTAAATTTGGAATTATTTTTAAAGAGTTTTGGAAAGTTTGGTAAAATAAAAAAAAACAATTATCAAGATTTAAGGCAGTGGTGGGACATTGGGAAAAAACAAATTCGAATTTTTTGTCAGCAGTACACCCTGGAGGCTACCAGGTCACTGGACAAAGCAGTCAGGGAGTTAGAGAGAGACATTCTAAACATAGAGAATAATGGGGATCTCTCTAATGAGCAAACCTTTCAAAAAATAAAAGGAAAAAGACATGTGCTGGGCAGCTTGCCTAAGGAGAAGGTGAAGGGGGGGTTGGTGTGTTCTCGCTTCGTGGCGCTGAGGGACATGGATGCACCCACTTCCTTCTTCTTTGGCCTGGAGAAGAAGAGAGCATGCAGCCAGCAGCTGAGGTGTGTGCGGACGCCCTGCGGCAGAGAACTACACAGCAGAGAGGAGATCAGTGAGGCGGCTGTGCAGTTCTACAAGCAGCTGTTCACAAAAGAACAGTGTGATCAAGATGACACAGAGACCCTGCTCCAGGATCTACCTAGCCTGAGCAAAGAGGAGCAGGGTGGACTGGATAAAGAGCTGACCTTTGAGGAACTGACCATTGCGATGACACAGCTCTCCAGCGGGAAGGCGCCTGGGATAGATGGCCTCACCGCTGAGTTTTTCAAACATTTCTGGACAGTGATCGGGGAGGACTTCTTCCAGGTGCTGAAGGAAAGTCTGGAGAGAAAAGAACTGCCTCTCAGCTGCCGCAGGGCAGTGATCACACTGCTGCCTAAGAAAGGAGACCTCTGCCTTTTAAAGAACTGGAGACCTGTTTCGCTGTTATGTGCCGATTCGAAAATAATTTCCAAGTGTATCGCAAATAGGGTTAAGAAATGTATAGGTACTGTAATACATAGGGATCAAACATATTGTATCCCAGGAAGATCTATTTTTGATAACCTGTTTTTAATTGAGATTTTTTAACCCTGAGTGAAACATGTCATTTTAATGTGGGATTGGTCTCCCTTGATCAGGAGAAGGCTTTTGATAGGGTTGACCACACCTACCTTGTGAAAGTCCTGAGAGCCTTCGGGTTTGGCCCTGTTTTTATTTCTTACATAGAGCTTTTATACTCAAATGTTTTTAGTGTTTTAAAGATTAATAACGGGTTGAGCAAACCTTTCTCGGTGAGCAGGGGCATTAGACAGGGCTGCTCTCTGTCTGGCATGCTGTATTCATTGTCTATAGAGCCACTGTTGCATCTTCTGAGGAGCAGGTTGTCTGGCTGGGCGGTGCCTGCCTCACCCATCCCTGTCTCTGTGAAAGTATCAGCTTACGCTGATGATGTGAACGTGTTTGTATGTAGCGATGGGGACGTCCAGGTCCTGGAGGAGAGCTTGGCAGTGTTTCAGAGAGCATCTTCAGCACGGATAAACTGGGAAAAATGCAACACCTTTCTGTCAGGCAGCTGGCAGGAGGGGGGTCCCCCCATGCTGCCTCAGGCCCTGCAGTGGGATTGGACTGGGATTAAGGTGCTGGGGGTGTTCTTTGGGACAGAGCTTTTCATGCAGAGGAATTGGGAGGGCCTGGTGGATAAGGTGAGGGGGCGGCTGCTCAGCTGGCAGGGGCTGCTGGCTCAGCTGTCATTCAAGGGGAGGGTCCTGGTCATCAATAATTTGGTGGCCTCTATGTTATGGCACAAGCTGGTGTGCCTGGACCCTCCACGGGGAATGGTAGAGGAAATTCAGAGAGTACTGCTGGATTTCTTCTGGAGCGGGAGACATTGGTTGAGGCCGGCAGTCCTGTACCTCCCCACTGATGAAGGGGGGAAAGGCCTGGTCAGCATTGCCAGCAGGGTGGCAGCTTTCAGACTGCAGGCAGTGAAGAGGCTCCTGTACGCCGAGGAAGGGGCTCACTGGAGAGAGATAGCTTTTTATTTTCTGAGACGGGTAGGAGGAATGGGGTTAGATCGCAACTTGTTTTTAATTGATTTCTCCAGGCTAGACAAGACAGGTCTCCCCTCTTTTTATGTGAATGTTTTTAAAGTGTGGCAGACAGTAAGCGTGGAGAGGGAGGAGGGGTTGGTGACAGGCCAGTCTCTACTGGAGGAACCCCTCTTTTTTAATCCCCTTTTTCCCATTCAGTTTTTTCAGTCGGGGGCACTGTGTACCAGTTTTGTCAGGGCTGGTGTAACCCGACTGGCTCACCTGATCGTGTCAGGGCCCCCCTGTTGGATCTCAGCAGCTCAGCTGGCTAGGCGGCTGGGCTGGCACTCGGAGAGGCTGGCTGAGAAGATGATTCATGAGTTGAAGAACTCTTTCTCACCAAAGCTCAAGGAGGCTTTGGGGGAGGGAATAGCTGGGGGGCCTGATCAGGGAGGGGACCCCTTTTTTCCCACAGTTTTTTTATCACCAGGTTTAGGTGAGGAAGAGGGTGGGGAAGGAGAGAGAATAAGGAAAATGGAGGGAGTTAAAAATATAGCACTCCAAGAAGCAGAGGGGAAAAAACTATACAAGCTGCATGTTAAAACAGTCCAGTCCAGCCACCTAAAAGGGACTGTGGACACAAAAGGGAGAAGCCATTTGCAGGTAGCAGAAGAGAGACAGCCAGTATGGAGGGTGCTGTACAAACTGCCTTTAAGCAAGAGAGCAGGGGACCTGCAGTTGAGGATCCTGCACTGTGCCGTGTCTACCAGAAGGTTCCTCCACAGAGTGGACCCCAGCATCAGTGCTGAGTACTGCTTCTGTGGGGAGGAGGAGACCGTGTTCCACTGTCACAAAGACGGCCGGAGTGGGTGGCGTCAGACCAGAAACAGGAACACAAACGACAGAGAGATGGGGTTTTGGTGAGGCTGAACGCGTGATCGCGTTCAGCATTTAATAAACAGAACAGAAAATAAAAGGTTGGAACAGACAAAAACACTGGACACGGCACTTGACGCCAAAATAAACAGACAGACAAAACGACTAAACACTTAACAAACGGTGCACGGAGACAAATAAACACGGTGAGTACAAAACACTTATAATTATTCTTATCACTTATTTTAACTCCTTTCTCTCTCACCCATTCTCCTCTTCCGAACACCCAACCCCGAGTGCATGCTACGTGTCTCTATATATACTATTGTGCTGGGATTCAATTACTAATTAATTATTCACTTGAATCCCAGCACGTGAATTAATTCTGTGCAACCCCGTGCTCACCTATTACATTTAACCAGCACGTGAAGTGATTTGTGCTCTCCTCGTGCCTAAATACAAATCTACACTTTAAACACACGTGAAACACAGACCCGTTTATATCCCGTGTACCAATCTATACACCAACATTAACATACGCACGCATACATACATACACATAACACAAATGCACACAGGGGCGGGGCGCTTTGCCACATCCACACATTCACTGACTGTGTCAGGCTGGGGTCGCTCTTTCACCTCTTGCAGGGGCTCCTGCAGATTCTTGGGGTAATTTTCAGCAAAGATACTTTTATTTTTGGGTTCCCCTATAGTTTTAAAAATAGGGATAGGTGTGTTTTAATTAATTTTATTTTGGGCAGGCAAAAATTGGCCATTTTAAAATCAAGAAAAAATAAGATTTTAGAGGCAGGGCTATCAGATGCTGCCAGATTATTTCGTATTTTAGTTGTCAGCCGGGTAATGGTGGATTTTAACTATTTTAAAATGGTCAGTAACCTGGAGGGCTTTCAGGAGAGGTGGTGTGTGGGAGACGCCTTGTGCTCATTGAGTGAGGAGGGAGAGCTGCTGTTTAACTTCTAGTTTTAATTTATTTTTGTTTTATTGTTGTTACCGTGTTTTTATCACTTTACTATTAATCTGTTTTTACAGGAAAACACTGTTTAGTTTTTTTTTAATATTGGCTTTTTTGTGTTTTATTTATATTTTATGATCCTTTTATTTGGTTAAAATCTGTTTTTAAAGGAGAACATGATGTTGTTTTTAAGGATTTTATGCTGATGCACTGGGGAGGTTTCGGCTGTTCCCAGGAGCCAGCAAGTATCTTAATCGTGTTTTACCTTATTATTGTTATTGAATGGATTTTAATTGGAATGGTTTAATAAAGGATCTTAAAAGTCTGTTCAATCTCTCATCTCTCCATCTTGTCCTCTCTGTTCAATCTCTAGTCTCTCCCTCTATCCCTCTTGCCCTCTGTTCAATCTCTCATCTCTCCCTCTTGCCCTCTCTGTTCAATCTCTCATCTCTCCCTCTATCCCTCTTGCCCTCTCTGTTCAATCACTCGTCTCTCCCTCTATCCCTCTCTGTTCAATCGCTCATCTCTCCCTCTATCCCTCTCCCCCTCTCTGTTCAATCTCTCATCTCTCCCTCTATCCCTCTCTGTTCAATCTCTCATCTCTCCCTCTATCCCTCTTGCCCTCTGTTCAATCTCTCGTCTCTCCCTCTATCCCTCTCCGTTCCTCCTGTTCTCGCCAGCTGGTCATGCCTTTCCTCAGGTGCTCTACTCCTCAAGCTTGCTCCTTTTCCTGTCTTGCCACTCAGTGGTGGAATCAATTGCCTATGAGCATCAGCACTACATTGTGTCTCACCACCTTCCGACACCTCCTCAAAACTCACCTGTTTGGAATAGACTTGTAGACTCTACAAAACATATCTTCTGCCTTGAACATTGCATGAAATAATTCTGAACAGTCATAGGTGTGTAAATTCCTCTCATAATCTGAATCCTGAAACCTGAACTGTGCAAAGTAACTATGTCCTGTAATGTGGAATAGAAAGGGTCACTGCTGCCCTGTGGTAGAGTTTACTATCAGACACAAGCTGTGTTTCCATCTGTCTCGGGGGAATCTAGTGTAGAAGTTTTTGTATGGGGTTAGATACAGACTGACACAGTGTGGGACTCAGAGCACAGAAGTATGTGGCAGAGTCAGACAGCACAGCTGCAGAGAGAGTCAGATTAAAGGTCTTCTCATTCTTGTCATGAGATGCAGAGAAACGCTCTTTAAATCTTGACTCTGTAGAGGAGTATAATCCAAGCATGTGTTGTGGAGCTTTGTTACGTTCCTGAATGTACCAGAAGAGGTTTGGAGAGCCTGTTGTTTCATATTGACAATGAATTGTAGTGTTCTCATCTTCTTTTACTGGAACTGAATTCTGAGGCTGAGTCACTGAGTCCCCGTTTGATATACCTGAAAACAAAAGAAAGAAAATGTCATATTAGTTGAAAAGATGCTATGAAACTTTAACAAGGAAATATTAAACATCTATCTTCAAATAACAATACATGTGTAATATGAAAAACCTGGAGGGAATTTCTTCAAAAGTATCTAAATCCATAACATGTGCTCACCAATGATGAGACAAATGAAAACAGAACACACAGCTTGCTTTTGTCTTCCTTCCTTCATTGTGAACACACAGATTGCGCACAGCCTCCTCTTATCTGCTCAGGCTTGTGAGTAAAACTGAAGAGTGCTTTTCCTACAGCCCGACTGCATACCTCCCACTGATCCACCCCTTTCTCAAAGGAAGGCATGTTGAGGAACACAAGACAACAAGTCTGTTAGCATTAGGACAGGCTTTCCATTGGACTTTTATGTTTCAATTGATAAAGCAGTTATTAGAGGTTAAAAAGTTGTGTATGAATAGCGACATGGCATGGGGGGCTGGGAACGCTGAGGGGGGCCCAAGGGAGGGGGTGTCCTTGCACGAACACGGGGTGCTGCGGGTCTGCAGGGGGTTTGTTTGGTAACCCTTGCTTGTGGTCATGCTTGTGGAGTGACCACCCTGAGTTTTACTTGTGCCGTACAACATCGCATATCCAACCCCCTGTGGACTGGGGTATAGGTGGATATGTGAAAAAGTTGGATTTGCGAACATCTATAGGAAAAGCATTTACACATCCATAAATAGGTTAGTGAACAAAAACAACATGCAAACTGCTTTAAACATGGAGATATTTTTTGCTTTTAAAGTAAGCAAACGTAAACGAGATTAACTCGGCTACAAATACACAGTGTTGCTATGTGGTTTACTATAAGCCATCTCCACGCAAAGCTTTAAAAAACTACAAAACAAATGGTAAATGCACAGTAACCTGCAACTGATGGCTTCTTTCTTAACTCTAGAAGTCCATGCCTCCCTGGTTCTGCTTACAGAAAGCCCATCCCAATCTCTCACACCAATCTGGACAACAAACAAGGACAGGCTGGAAGCAGGGTGAGCACAGCCCTTGTTTTTTCCTACTTGCTTCATTACGCTGACCTCCGCATGTTTCTTGGTGATTGCTTTGCTGGTTTTCTTTTCCAAAACTGTTTTGCTGGAGTTTGCTTTGGACCAATACTCCCTCTGTGCAGCATTATCGCTCTCCACCTGGGCTCCTGCTCTCACCAGTTCTGACACAGTACGGACGCTCCCTCAGAGGCAGCTTGCCAGTTTGGGGTTGCTGTTGTTCAGGATGCGCCTCTTACTACTTTATCCTCACGCAGCTCTGGTTTCCATTTCATGCACAAAGATCGAAAGTCATAAGCAAAGTCCTGCATTTACTCATCCGGCAGTTGTACTCTGGTACAGATACATTCTTCTACCTCTGTGTGGAAGTTCATTGTCAAGAAGGCTTGGGGAAACTGTCTTTAAAGTGTGTCTTTCAGCACAGAGGATAAGGTGGCAAGAATCTCAGCTGTCTTCATAGACCGAAGAACCAAGAACTCATCACATCGGTCAAGGAAGTAGACCGCGTCGCTGCTGGCTTCCCCTCCACACTCAGGGAAAGTGATTTTGATCGACAGTTTGGCGTGGACTCCTCCACCATCCCTCATTGAAATGACCTTCTCCATAACTCCTTGATCTGAGAGTTGGGGATGGCCGACATGCTGACCTTCCTTGCAGGTGTTGAAAACTGTGGTAGTCGCTGAGGAGTGACCTTCTTAAGAATCTTCTCAAGTTCTGCCTCCCAGAGTGCATTGCAGCGTTGCAGGCACAACTGCTCTCTCTAGTTGCTGTAGGGCCTGTTCCGTCCGCTCCCTCATATCTTCTATCTTGATCTGAAGAGAGCTGCGCAGGAGATCTTCCCGGTTCATACTGCTCTCTTGTGATTGTCTTGGCTCACCTTCCAGGGCCTCTATTCAGAGAGTAACTTGTCTTGTGTGTTCAGTGCTTTGTTACAGTGCATCTTTATCAGCAAGGTAACTTTCCTCCTCATCACCATTGCCCCTGGTAAGTTCTGCACCTTCCTGTGTAATATAGAGGTCACTCAGGCGGTAGTTTATCTCAGTGATTGGCTCACGTATGGTAACATGTCTACCTGTACTTTCAGGTAGGCTGAAAGATAACAAAGTTTGTTCTTCTGACATTCTATATTTTGCAAATAAAAATACTGTAATTTAGAAATTTATTTGGACACAGATGACCCCCGTAAGGGCCACCAATTCTGTAACGATCCACCCCCCTGTTAAGCAGGTATTACTGGTCACAACTGAATCCAAACAAGGCCCAGATTGTTACTGTGACCAGGTTATCAAAGTGAACTGTACGGCGAAAAAGAAAACAAAGGATGACTTATGATAATAACAAACAAAATACGGTTTATTGCAAAATATGGTTAAAGGCTGGAAATGTCAGAATAAATAACCAACAAAAACAAACACAAAAATAATAAACAACTAGAATAATTAATCTGGTGAATAAACAAAACACTGAATTTATAAAGAGAAATGTAGTTAAAAAAAGTATCAAAAGAAAACTAAACAGTCCCACAAAAGTTTATGAAGTCCAGTTTAGAAGGTCATATGAAAAAATCCAAATGGTAATGATGAGAGATAATTACGGTCAGGAACTTGTGAGCGTTGAAATAATTGTAATCCAGTTATGAGAAATTGATTAAAGAAATGCAAACAGACACTTATAAACTGAGAAACAACAAACTCTCAGGCAATGGAACTATTCTGTAAATCAAACCAACAAACAATAAATAACCTTAAAGCTGAGGAATACAGAAAAATAAAACAGACTTTGTACTTAATGAATAATTCTAAAAAAGCAAAAACAAAAGCCTGATATAAACTGTAAACCAAAGAGAAGTTTAAAGAAAGTTGCATTGGTTTTAAACAAAATAGCCTGGTGCTTCCCCTCTTCTTCTCTCTGCTCAACTGCCTATATAGTGAAACCAAACGGTGGCCCTCTCTGAGTGGCTGGGGAGAATTCAAATTGCCCAATGGGGAGTGGGGCAATTTAAGGCCAAGAATTATGGACAATGTAGTTTTTTTAATGAAAAATACATACCCTGCTTAAAGGGACAGTTGAGGAAATTATTTTATTTCTCTATGTAGCCAAGTGGGTGCTACATTTCGTATATGAAAATGTTAAAGTCACAACTGTTTCTTTATATTTCCACATGAAGAGACTTTTAAGGTCTTCAAAGCTGGTACCTGTATATCACTATTAATCTACTTGTATCTATTATCATGGGTACCTTCATTAACACGCTGCAATCTCTTTTTAAAATGACATTTTCCAGACACCAATATACTGCATGTGAGTTGTGTTCTTTTTAAGTTCCTGAGACTGAACGAACTTGAGTGTCTTCTTTACGTCTCGTTTCCATTCTGGTCTCAAGAGCCTGTACATTCTAATGCTATATTCAGCTGATCAAAGCTTTTCTGCATTCATGAGATGTAAAAGACTAGCCATGATCCAAACAGGGTCCTAGGAAACATTATTATTATTATTTATTTCTTAGCAGACGCCCTTATCCAGGGCGACTTACAATCGTAAGCAAATACATTTCAAGTGTTACAGTACAAGAAATACAATAAGAGCAAAATAAATACAATGACTTTGGTTCAAGCAAGTACAAGTGTGACAAAATACAATTCAATACTACAGCAGGTAACTGTGACAGTGATAGTTACATCAAGATATGATTAAATACAAAATACGACAGATTAAACACTTGGCAGATTACAGTACTCTGAAGTACAGGATTAAATGCAGTAAAATAGGGGGCAGATAAGAGCAAATAAAGCGCATTTAAGGAAGGGTGATAGTGTCCCAGGGGAAAAACAGAGGAGTTCTACAGGTGCTGTCTGAAGAGGTGAGTCTTAAGGAGGCGCCGGAATGTGGTCAGGGACTGGGCAGTCCTGACATCTGTAGGTAGGTCATTCCACCACTGCGGAGCGAGGGTGGAGAAGGAGCGGGCTCTGGAGGCAGGGGAGCGTAGAGGAGGTAGAGCCAGTCTTCTAGTGCAGGCAGAGCAGAGAGGTCGAGTGGGGGTGTAGGGAGAGATGAGGGTCTGGAGGTAGCTGGGTGCAGTCTGGTCAAGACATCTGTAGGCTAGTAGGCTAGTCTTGAACTGGATGCGAGCGGTGATCGGCAGCCAGTGGAGTGAGCGGAGTAATGGAGTTGCGTGGGAGAAGCGAGGCAGAGAGAACACCAGGCGGGCAGCGGAGTTCTGCATGAGCTGGAGCGGACGGGTGGTGGACGCAGGGAGGCCAGCCAGGAGGGAGTTGCAGTAGTCTAGGCAGGAGAGTACCAAGGCCTGGACCAGGAGCTGGGTGGCGTAGTTGGTGAGGAAGGGTCGGATTCTTCAGATGTTGCTCAGGAAGAATCGGCAAGTGCGTGCCAGAGTGGAGATGTGCTGGGAATAAGAGTGGCAGGGGTCCAGGGTGACTCTGAGGTTCTTAGCGGAGGAAGAGGGAGAGAGTGTGGTAGATTCCAGAGGAGCAGAGATAGAGAGATCAGAGGAGGGGGAGGAGGAGGGAAAGAAAAGGAGGTCAGATTTAGAGAGGTTGAGTTTGAGGTGATGCGAGTGCATCCAGGAGGAAATAGCAGACAGACAGGTAGAGATACGGGATGAGATGGTGGAGTCAGAGGTGGGGAAGGAGAGGAAAATCTGAGCATCATCAGCATAGAAACATGTCTGAATTGACCCAATACTGGACCAATGTTGGCAAACTGTTTTGTCAGTATTGGTGCAATGCTGGCAGGCCAATTTGACAGTATTGGTCCAATTACGTGCCAGAATTAGGTCGGTATAGTTTGCACATGGGCCCAGTACATGGCCCAGTTTGGCTAGGAACTGGCACAATAGTGGTCCATTAACACTAGAACTGCTGAGGGATGAAAGTGGGATTTAAAATTTAAACAACCCTGCGTTTGTGAATGTGATGCTGTTGTCGTTTTTTTTGGCAGCAACTTTTCAAAGACTGATGTAACAGGTTTGAGATGTTCTCTGAGGTTAAATATGCTTTGTGTCCAGAGAAGTACCCTACTCAGCTCAGTCCAGACGGTTGTCATGCTGATGCGCTGGGGAGACGGCACTGTGGTTGATTCCCGGAGCCAGCATCACAGCCGTTGTGTGTGCTGATGCGCTAGGGAGGCAAATTACGCTTGAGCCAGCATTACACTTTAGCCATCAACACCAGGCAGAAGGATATCGAAAGTATCAGATGGAAGGAAACGCAGATGGATCTCATTAGTTTACAGTAGAGCTATGTCTTAGTTGGTGCTTAGCTTGGTGAGAGCTGAGTCCAATATCAGCATGAAGTTTTAACACCTACTCTCATGTAATGGAAATCATTTTATGCTGTCAATATATTCTTGTCCACAAGATGACAGCATGACATTTGTCAAACAGTTTATCCTAAAATTAACCATCATTTAATTCTTAGACTCATATCAACCAAAAATGAAATTTCTTACACACAATTATTAAGAACATTAATGTGTGTGCAGCAACACATAGATACCACTATACATGAAACATGGTGTATTGTGTCTCCACATATTGGGCCTCATTCACATTCTAAAAGTAGAAGTAGTTTTAGACAATCCCGTAAGACGCATCTTATAACTATATATAAGATGGTATTTACTAAGGTGAATGTCCCTTTGTAGACATGTGCTATGTAAATATCACTACAATACTACAGTAGCATCTTAATATAAGACAAGTCTTATGAGAGAGACATCATACAGAGTAGCTATCATTTTAAACAGAATGCTACTTGTTCATAACTCCACACATTTATTTTTGTACCAATCAATAATAATGAGAAAACATCTTCTGGCAAGCTGGGAGGTTGACAGCATTTCCACTGTCAGCTGGGAGGGTGACAGCATTTCCTCTGTCAGCTGGGAGGGAGACAGCATTTCCACTGTCAGCTGGGAGGGTGACAGCATTTCCTCTGTCAGCTGGGAGGGAGACAGCATTTCCACTGTCAGCTGGGAGGGTGACAGCATTTCCTCTGTCAGCTGGGAGGGCGACAGCATTTCCACTGTCAGCTGGGAGGGTGACAGCATTTCCTCTGTCAGCTGGGAGGGAGACAGCATTTCCACTGTCAGCTGGGAGGGTGACAGCATTTCCACTGTCAGCTGGGAGGGTGACAGCATTTCCACTGTCAGCTGGGAGGGTGACAGCATTTCCACTGTCAGCTGGGAGGTTGACAGCATTTCCACTGTCATGGGAGGGTGACAGCATTTCCACTGTCAGCTGGGAGGTTGCCAGCGTTGCCACGACTGGCTGTGCGGAAGAGGAGAGCAGCCTCTCCACTGCCAGAGTTTTCGGGATGGCTGACAGCATTTCCGCTGTCGGCTAGAAAGCTGTCAGGGGTACCACTGGCAACAGAGCCGCCCATGGGACCCTTGAAGCGTCTGTTTCTGACCTGAGACTATGCCCAGGATGTTTGGGACTTTAAGGGGGAGGTGGCCAATTAAGGTCATTTGTGCTACGCACAAGGGGGGGGGGGGGGGGGGGGGGGGGGGGAGTGTGACGGGGAGCCCCACTCCTTTGTATTATTTACTATTATTATTATTGTATTATTTTGCATATATTATTCTATGTATTGTGGTATTGGGTATGTAAATAGGGGGATTAATAGTGTAAATATGTGTGTTATTGTTATGGTGACGGGTGTGATGTATTGTTGGTGTGTATAGTGTGTAAATGTGAGTGTATGTAATGTGCGTCTTGTTTTCTTATTGTCAAGGGCGAACAGAACAACCCATTCACACAACAGAACGAAGACCACATGTCAGGTAATGATTGAGTTCTAATGTTTGCTCTGGTTTCACACATTAAGGAAGTCCCTGTTCAAGCATGTATTCATTATGTTTCTACAGTTCATTGTGGTTAACCAGACCCTGCTTTCTAATTTCATTTCTATGAACACAGAACACGTTTTCAAAGATTTCAGAGAAGAAAATGCATCAAAATGCAAACAGTTTGCCTGCACTGAAACCACTTCCTTTGTAATGGACTCATGCCAATGATAGTGTGTGGAAGCAGTTCAACACGACTTTCTTTCATCTTTTATCAGGTAATGGGCCTGTGCCAGTTAGTGCTGAGAGAGTTTTTGAACAGCGTCCCAATGAGTTTTCACACTGTGCTATCCTCAGAGCACAGTGATAGATTGCTGTGTCGCTCAGAGCAAGTTTGGAAATGGTGATTGTAGTAGAAGAGCTGTCTGTTGTAGAAGTGAACCGGCTTTTAGCAAAGTCTGCAATGTGAGAACTGCTATATGATCTGGCTCCTTTATACAGTATATATTCCAGGGCTTGGTCTGAGTTCTGCCGATACCAGTAGAGGTAAATGCTTTGGCTATCTGCAGTATAAGAGCAGCTGAGCGTTACTGACTCTCCTTCTGTTCTGGACTCTGCTGTCTGCTGAGGACTGATGGAATCCCCTCTTGTCAGGGCTGAACATTGAGGAGGAAAATGAAAATACAAGACAGTCAATAATAAATAATAATATATTTAAACAGAGATACACTTGTCATTGAAGCCAACTCATTGGAATTGGAATAAGGAACTCTTAATTAGTGCTGATTTCATTAAGAACAGAATAGAAAGTTTCAGTCTCTGTTTCTGTCCACAATGCTGCTCTGAATAATCTGGTTAGAGGTATTGTATGTCAAATATTTTAACCAATCAGCAAACACAGACACATAAAACATGCTGTGGAAATGTGGTGCATCAGAAAATGAAACTACTGTATATGTGCTGCAGCAACTTGTGGTAACAAAAGCACCCCCTTGTTCTAGATTCAGCTGTTTATTGTAGTGTTAGGGAATCTATAATGCTTTTCAAATGACATGACTGATATTAAAATCAAGGACATTATTCTTCATGTCACGAGTATAAGATCATTCTCACAGACCCTCGTTGTCACTACAAAACAACACTCTCATGATTGGCTATCTTTGCTCCAGTAAGCTTCATTATCACAAGGTTACATTTACTTGCTGCTACAGTAATATGTTTAATGGATAATCATCTTAAGCCTATATATAATGTGTTGGTGATGAAGCTTGTATCATGTCTACTGTTGGATAAAATGTTTGTAATATTATTGAGATGAGACACACGCACAGCAAACACAGGCTCTGCAGCGGTGTATATTATGCACAGTGCAGTCTATTCGAGATGGGAACTGGGGTTTGAAAGCTCTAGATTATTGCATATATACAGTTCATCTTTATCAATAATGAATGTTAAATATGTGCATCTGTTTCTGATTCATGGTATACACAAATTGATCAATATTAACTTTTGTACATCATTTTCAATGCTACAATCCTGCCCCAAAGTTACATTATATAACATAAAGTCCATGTGCAGCTGAGTGGTGCTGCCCCTGAGAGCAGGATATTGTGCAGGTGTCTCCACTCCCTCTCTCACTGTGCTCTCACTGCACAATAATACACAGCTTCACAATCCAGCAGCTCAACAGCACTGATGATTAGAGTGGTGGAGAGCTTCTCTTTATTCACAGTCATGTTGAATCGTCCCGAGGTTTCATTTGTATTGTAAGCAGTCAGTATGATGTCAGGACTGACCATGTGGCTGTTTATACCACTGCATGCTCTGGTAGTTAGAAACACTGTGATTACAGTTCATTTCAATGGTCTCTCCTTCAATTGAATAAACACGTGGAGTCTGATGAATCTGTGAATCTCCATAGACAGCTGTAAAAAAAGAAGAGTAAAGAATGATTCTTGTGTTTCCCAATAATAATGATGTCTCTGTGCTAGACCCCATTGAGACCCTGTTTTCAATGGTGCATCTCCAGTGTGTTTGTGAATATCACTCACCCAGACTAAAGACAAGCAGAAGAAAAGATCCACACATGTTAATCATTCTTGAATTGTTCCATCCAGTGGTAGAAGTGCTTGTGACAGACAGACAGCCTGAGCTGTGGGTAAAGCCATGCACAACATCACCTCACAATGAGGCAGTGATTGGCTGATCTGTCTGAAGCACAGGGAACTACTGGTTTGATGATATGAAAACTAACATCTCATCATCAACAGTTAGAACAGATATTGGTTTTATTGTTGTTGTTGTTTAAATAGAACATTGCCACTCACTTCTTATTGAAAAGTTTTATCAAAGTTTCCTCTAGTACCAGTATTATTAAATGAGTTCTGTGAAAATGTAAATGATGGTGTGGCTCATAGTTACCCTTTTTCCCATTCAAATTGTGGTGTGGATATATTTGATCAGCTGCTCTGCAATGAAAAAGAAAGAGCAGTGTTCACTTGATAGAGTAAAGTGCACATGGTGCGCAGGGGAGGGGTTCAGTCAGGGCAGGGCAGGGTTGAGTCCTGGCTGTGCCCAGTTGCTGGTCTGCTCCAGGGATCCTACAGGGAGCACTGAATTGGGGCAGGGAGGTATAATCAGGAAGGACTTCTTCACTTCATCTCATGACAGTGACTCTGCTGGTTTATGGACTCCCGCTGGGCTGGCCTTTGTACTCCAGAGTCTCACCAGCATAGAGCTCCTGGGTCTACAGAGGGGATGGCTTGTGAGGAATCATACTGAGACACTGAAGAAATACAAATCAAGTTTGTGTGTAAACACTGCCATCTAGTGGTTCAAATTTGAGTGCATCATTGCTGGTCTATGACTGCAATTTGATATAAATTCATAAGCAAAGAGCCTAAATAGGAGAGCATATGATAATAATTATTAGTATATTTGCTTGATATTTAGTGGGAAAATAACTAATTAACTAACGTTTTATATCATGCTGTATACAATGGATTGAGAAGGGATCGATAAGGTAATTCAGGCAACATTATGAATTGTGAGGCTTGCTTTAATAATTCATCCAGTTTATATATAGATTGATTTTGATAGGTTCAGAAACAATGCATTATATTTGAAATACTGTTCTGTATTCATGATTGCTTCTATGTGGCTGCATGCAGTGCATTCAGAGATACATTGTGTGTGTCTGTGTCAGCTGGCAGTAGAGGCTGAGGTGAGTTTCTGTTCAGCTGTGCCGTGGTACTGAAGCACTGTGAGGCTGCAGTGCACAGTGATAAGTCGCTGCATTGCCTGCTTCCAGTCTGGAGATTGTCAGGTTGATAGATTCCTTATCAGCACCTGATGAGTGTCTCTCTGTGAATAATCCACTCTCAGTCTTCACTGTTCTCGATGTTCTAGATCCTCTCATCACCATGTATTGAGGAGCCCTGTTAGGAAACTGTCTGTACCAGTATAAATATACTCCATTATCAGTGGTTGAGTAAGTGCACTTCAGAGTTACTGAAGATCCTTCTTCACTAGAGACCTCTGAGTGTTCTGGTTGAATTGTGTTTCCAAGTATCAGCACTGAAAGAGACAAGAATACAATTCTATCATGGCAAGTAGATTGCATGCATCCATCTGAGTGTGCCTTTAATGTGTGAGGCTTTGTCTTTCTTTTTGTTCTATACTTACATGGCAGACATGCTGCAGTTGCCCAGCAGTAGATTTGCCTTTTAAACATGCTGCTTGTCTTTTAATACTCAGAGTAAGTATCGTCTGGTTAGAGCCGCTCGAAGGCTTCAGTGAAGCTCCTGTGCTGGAAGTGAATCTGAAGTGCCAGTAACAGTGATGCTGCTGCAGAACAAACATGCTCTGTGGTCACGTGCAGCTCTGAACGTGTCACTCATTCAGCTCACATGATTGGAGGGGCAGACAGGGGTTATGTGGTATAACCAGATCAAGACAAAGATACCTGTTAATCAAGAATACAAAGTAACTATTGAGATTGGGTTATTCATATTATTTTGTATTTATGGAAGCTTTACAATCACATTCCCCATTGGCAATCTAGACTATTAACCACCAGTACATAGTATTTGTACTTTTGTTTTCTTTCTTACCAGCCTTGTAACTGTTTAATAAAACTCAGCATTGATTGGCCAATCACCACGCGCCACCTCGCCAGTTGTTCAGGATTCATTCAACAGTACTGCAACCTCTGACTTCACCAAGATGTCTGGCTTCCGTTTCCGCCCCTTCCAATGATGCCGGCCAGCCCTGGCAAAGTCGCACGACCTTCTCTTACCTGACGCCCTCTCTAGTCTGGAGGGAGACTTACAGCTCAGATGTACCCTCTCCCCGTAACACACACACACCCCCTCTCCCGTTTCTAATACCAAAACAATGTATTCCAGTGATTGTCTGGGATACTGCCAATACCACTGTAAAGAATACATTGGAACATTATAGTTGCAATCGAGTTTATCCTAATAAATCACATGTGAGAAACCAGCCAATCACAGAGCAGCATTTCCCTTCATTCCTATACCTCTATCTTGTTTTTAAATGTCATCCCGTGCATAGAATTCTCTGTATTTAAACAAATAAAACTGTTTGTAAAAAAGTCCATATACAATAATACTCAAACCACTGTGTTTGTGCCACTTGTATTCAAGTTTTAAGCTGGAGTTGAAGACAGGCACATTATTTCAGTTTCTATATATAAGAGCGAACAAGGACATAAATGACTTAAAGCCTGTGGTATTGGAACAGCTAAAATTAGACAATGACAGAGAAAGAATGAATCTTGGTAATAAATCTCCCGACCGACCTGTGAGGGTGCTGTGTAAAGGGAACAGAGAGCCCCGAACTGGATGGTCTGACAATTCATTCCAGGGAAAGGGGAAGTTGGCCATCTAAAAAGGAGGCGGTGCCACAGTACACCAAGTCATCGCCCCAGAAGGGAAGCGATGTGGCAACCGCGGATTGACTCGCTAACCGAGGGGGCATGACTGACGATACAAAAGGGGCTGTGGCTAAGCGATCTGTTGCTTTGTTATGGTTGCAAGCGAACCAATAAAAGGAGAACCAAATCGTCCCGTGAGTGTTTAGTGTTTGTTTGTTCTGTCGTGTCTAATTATACTTGTTTGTTGTTATTAGACGGCTAACATGTACCGGGAGCTGTCACTTAAGGCCAGCACCAACCTGGACAACACTTCACAACTGTGCACTAATAAATTGTATTTCACCAGTGCACACAGCACTCCCTCTGGATGTGTGATCGTGTCTGTGTCTCTGTGTGTGTTTACACTGTGTGTATTATTTGGGTCTGTAAACCATTTATTTAGAACAGTACAATACTCATTACTGTGCACATTGCTTTGTACATTGCTGTGCATTGCCTGGTATTATTATTTACGGTGGCAACAAGCACGGATTACAAATAAAGATCTGTTTGGACCGTGAACTTTGTTGCCTGTCTTCTGTTACGTATCACATCACCTCTGCACCTGCACACTGCAAACCACTTTGCCACAGCGACATATAGAAGAATAAAAGAAAATAATTGGATAAATAGACTGAACACGATTATGCCAGCAGGACTCAACAGAAAAGAATGAACTAATTAATCCAGTAAATATAGAACATTTAAATAAATAAATAAATAAATAAATAAATAAATAAAATTCATTAAAGTTGTGCATGCTGATGCGCTGGGGAGGCCAAATCAAGGCTGATCCTCAGAGCCAGCATTGCATTATAAATATAAGTTTATATAAAATAATGTTAATTAGAATTAATACAGATTTAGAGTTAGAAGTAAAAAATGATGTCACAATATATGGAACACTATTACATCATGTAAGAATAAATCTTGGATTTGAATATAAACAATAACAAATCGTTATCATGCCGTCAAAAACCTACAAATACCTCCAAACACAGGCTCCCTTGATAAAGATATGTACAACATATCGAAACGTATTTGGACAGTGACACTTTTTTTGTTGTTTTGGCTCTGTATTCCAGCACTTTGAATTTGAAATGATACAATGACTATGTTAAAGTGCAGACTGTCAGCTTTAATTGAGGGTATTTTCATCCATATCAAATGAACCGTTTAGAAATTACAGCACGTTTTGTACATAGACCCCCCATTTTAGGGTATCAAAAGTATTTGGACAGATTAACATTATGTACAATAAAGTAGTCATGTTTAGTACTTGGTCGCATATCCTTTGCTTACAATGATTGCCTGAAGTCTGCGACCCATAGACATCACCAGACACTGGGTATCTTCCCTGGTGATGCTCTGCCAGGCCTGTACTGCAGCCATCTTCAGTTCCTGCTTGTTTCGGGGGCTTTTTGCCTTCAGTCTTGTCTTCATCATGTGAAATGCATGCTCAATTGGATTCAGATCGGGTGATTGACTTGGCAGGTCAAGAATTTTCCACTTTTTGGCCCTCAAAAACTCCTTGGTTGCTATGGCAGTGTGTTTGGGGTCATTGTCCTGCTGCATGATGAAGCGCCATCCAATGAGTTTGTAGGCATTTGGTTGTATCTGAGCAGACGAGATGTTTCTGTATACTTCAGAATTCATCCTGCTGCTGCCGTCAGCAGTCACATCATCAATGAAGACAAGTAAGCCAGTTCCAGTTGCAGCCATACATGCCCAAGCTATAACACTACCTCCACCATGTTTCACAGATGAGGTGGTATACTTTGGATCATGGGCAGTTCCTTTTTATCTCCATACTTTCCTCTTTCCATCACTCTGGTACAGGTTAATCTTCATCTCATCTGTCCATAAGACTTTGTTAGAGAACTCTACAGGCTCTTTTAGGTACTTTTTAGCAAACTGTAACCTGGCCGTTCTGTTCTTGAGGCTTACTAGTGGTTTTCATCTTGTGGTGTTCCCTCTGAAGTTCTGCTGGTGTACTCTTCTGCATATGGTAGTCTTTGACACATCTATGCCTACCTCCTGGAGAGTGTTCCTGATCTGTTGGACTGTTGTTAGGGTTTTTTTCTTCACCATTGAAAGTTTTCTTCGGTCATCCACTATAGTGGTCTTCCTTGGTCTACAGGTCGTTTGCCATTGCTGAGCTCACCAGTGCTTTTATTCTTCTTAATGATGTACCAAACAGTTGATTTTGGCACGCCTAATGTTTTGGCTATGTCTCTGATGGATTTATTCTGATTTTTCTGCCTCATGATGACCAGCTTTACTTGCATTGACACTTCTTTGGTCCTCATGTTGTCAAACATCAGCAACAGACTCCAAAGGCAAATGCAAAGCCTAGAATCAAGACTAGACATTGACAGCTCTCTTGTGCATGCACTAACGATGCAAACAAACACACCTGCCTAATAAGAAACAGCTGTGAAGCCAATTGTCCAAATACTTTTGGTTCCCTAAAATGGGGAGACTATGTAAAAAACGTGCTGTAATTTCTAAACGGTTCATTCGATATGGATGAAAATACCCTCAAAGTAAAGCTGACAGTCTGCACTTTAACATAGTCATTGTATCATTTCAAATCCAAAGTGCTGGAAAACAGAGCCAAAACAACAAAAAATGTGTCAATGTACTTATATAATACTTTTGGAGTTCACTATATATATATATATATATATATATATATATATATATATATATATATATACAGTACTGTGCAAAAGTTTTAGGCAGGTGTGAAAGAATGCTGTAAAGTAAGAATGCTTTCAAAAATAGACGTGTTAATAGTTTATATTTATCAATTAACAAAATGCAAAGTGAGTGAACAGAAGAAAAATCTACATCAAATTCATATTTGGTGTGACCACCCTTTGCCTTCAAAACAGCATCAATTCTTCTAGGTACAAATCCACAAAGTCAGGGATTTTGTAGGCATATAGTTAGGTGTATGATTAAACAATTATACCAAACAGGTGCTAATGATCATCAATTCAATATGTAGGTTGAAACACAATCATTAACTGAAACAGAAACAGCTGTGTGGGAGGAATAGAACTGGGTGAGGAACAGCCAAACTCAGCTAACAAGGTGAGGTTGCTGAAGACAGTTTACTGTCAAAAGTCATACACCATGGCAAGACTGAGCACAGCAACAAGACACAAGGTAGTTATACTGCATCAGCAAGGTCTCTCCCAGGCAGAAATTTCAAGGCAGACAGGGGTTTCCAGATGTGCTGTCCAAGCTCTTTTGAAGAAGCACAAAGAAACGGGCAACGTTGAGGACCGTAGACGCAGTGGTCGGCCAAGGAAACTTACTGCAGCAGATGAAAGACACATCATGCTTACTTCCCTTCGCAATCGGAAGATGTCCAGCAGTGCCATCAGCTCAGAATTGGCAGAAAACAGTGGGACCCTGGTACACCCATCTACTGTCCGGAGAAGTCTGGTCAGAAGTGGCCTTCATGGAAGACTTGTGGCCAAAAAGCCATACCTCCGACGTGGAAACAAGGCCAAGCGACTCAACTATGCACGAAATCACAGGAACTGGGGTGCAGAAAAATGGCAGCAGGTGCTCCGGACTGATGAGTCAAAATTTGAAATATTTGGCTGTAGCAGAAGACAGTTTGTTCAACAAAGGGCTGGAGAGCGGTACACGAATGAGTGTTTGCAGGCAACAGTGAAGCATGGTGGAGGTTCCTTGCACGTTTGGGGCTGCATTTCTGCAAATGGAGTTGGGGATTTGGTCAGAATTAATCGTCTCCTCAATGCTGAAAAGTACAGGCAGATACTTATCCATCATTCAATACCATCAGGGAGGCATCTGATTGGCCCCAAATTTATTCTGCAGCATGACAACGACCCCAAACATACAGCGAAAGTCATTAAGAACTATCTTCAGCGTAAAGAAGAACAAGGAGTCCTGGAAGTGATGGTATGGCCCCCACAGAGCCCTGATCTCAACATCATCGAGTCTGTCTGGGATTACATGAAGAGAGAGAAGCAATTGAGGCTGCCTAAATCCACAGAAGATCTGTGGTTAGTTCTCCAAGATGTTTGGGCCAACCTACCTGCCGAGTTCCTTCAAAAACTGTGTGCAAGTGTACCTAGATGAATTGATACTGTTTTGAAGGCAAAGGGTGGTCACACCAAATATTGATGTAGGTTTTTCTTCTGTTCAGTAGTGGTTAGGGCTCTGGACTCTTGACCGGAGGGTCGTGGGTTCAATACCCGGTGGGGACACTGCTGCTTTACCCTTGAGCAAGGTACTTTACCTAGATTGCTTCAGTAAAAACCCAACTGTATAAATGGGTAATTGTATGTAAAAATAATGTGTTATCTTGTAACAATTGTAAGTCGCCCTGGATAAGGGTGTCTGCTAAGAAATAAATAATAATAATAATAAAATATAAACTATTAACATGTCTATTTTTGAAAGCATTCTTACTTTACAGCATTTTTCACACCTGCCTAAAACTTTTGCACAGTACTATATATATATATATATATATATATATATATATATATATATATATATATATATATATATATATATAATTAGGGGAAGGTTGCCTAAAAAGGGATACTCAGATAAAACGGGACTCCAATGTTTTCACCCCTGCAAACTGCAGCCATCTGCTGGCAGTGAGTGTAAATGATACAGCCACCCCACGTGACCACTCCATCATGGTGGCCTGCTTGTGAAACACATTGTGTGTAAACGAGGTGAGTTTGTTTGATTTTTGCAGGGTTTACTATAAAAAGATGGGTGTGCAAACGTAGTGTCTGTGTCTATAAACAGTGAGCGAATATGATACAATTTTTTTTAGGGATTATAAACAACTTAATGAATAGCGCTAGGGTGGTGTTTGGGCTCAGGTGTACATGGTGCATAGTAGTATCTGTTTGAATACGGCAGCATGGGAATGGGTAAAACAGGATATAGGTATACTGTGTTAGAACATAAATAAACATAAGCAGCTTCTTGAAGGATCCCAGGGTGTCAGCTTCAACAACATTACTGGGGAGTTGGTTCCAGACCCTCACAATTCTCTGTGTAAAAAAAGTGCCTCCTATTTTCTGTTCTGAATGCCCCTTTATCTAATCTCCACTTGTACTTGTGACCCCTGGTCCTTGTTTCTATCAGGTCGAAAAAGCTCCCTGGGTCGACATTGTCTATACCTTTTAGGATTTTGAATGTTTGAATCAGATCACCGCATAGTCTTCTTTGTTCAAGACTGAATAGATTCAATTATTTTATCCTGTCTGCATACGACATGCCTTTTAAACCCGGGATAATTCTGGTCGCTCTTCTTTGCACTCTTTCTAGAGCACCAATATCCTTTTTGTAACGAGGTGACCAGAACTGAACACAATATTCTAGAAGAGGTCTTACTAATGCATTGTAAAGTTTTAACATTACTTTCCTTGATTTAAATTCAACACTTTTCATAATATATCCGAACATCTTGTTAGCCTTTTTTATAGCTTCCCCACATTGTCTAGATGAAGACATTTCTGAATCAACATAAACTCCGAGGTCTTTTTCATAGTTCCCTTCTTCAATTTCAGTATCTCCCATATGATATTTATAATGCACATTTTTTATTGGCTGCGTGCAGTACCTTACACTTTTATCTATTAAATGTCATTTGCCATGTGTCTGCCCAGTTCTGAATGCTTTCTAGATCATTTTAAATGACCTTTGCTGCTGCAACAGTTATTTTAAATAAACAGTAAAGCCATGCGGGAAGTGGCGGTGAGGTTATGGTATGGAGCTTGCTGCAGATTCTCTTGCTGTGGGCTGCAGCGCACAGAAGTAAACTGAAGAGTCTGAAAGATCCACTGAACTGATGATGAGATGAAATGTTTTTCCTGTCTTGTCGTGAGATGCAGAAAGACGGTTTTGTAACTTTGAAGGAAGGTTGCTGTCACCAACCAGCTCACTGTAAATTGCACACGGAGCTTGGCTGCCAGTTTGAATGTACCAGAACATGTAGAAATTTGCGGGAGGGTCTTTATAAGAACAGGGTAAAGTTGCATTTTCCTTCTCTTTTACTGTGACTGAGGATTCAGATTGATTCACGAACTGTCCCTGTGTGATTTCTAAAGAAAGAAAGAAAGAAAGAAAGAAAGAAAGAAAAACAGTGTCATTATAAACCGTGTGTTTAAATATATTTTAATCAATAAACACACACGTATGTGAAATAAATTGTTAATTTAAAAAGACGATTACCTATTAAACAGCAGAACAGTGTAATAACATGCACCAGCGCGCGCAGTCTTTGTTCCATGTTGTTCTTCTGCAGTCGTGGCTTCTCTTCTTTAACGGACTGAACTGAATATTCGTGTCATGGTAACATATGAAGCTCCAGAACACACCCCACTGTGTCATAGTCATAGAGACTGACGTATCATTTCCTTTGTGAACACACATAACACGGTTACACACACGCACTCCCTCTTAAACACTGTTATATGTTCATGATCAGAGGTGACTTGTTTCACAGCAGTATTGTAGAAGAAAACATTGATCAAGGTCTTAACGAGTAAAGGATAACGGAATTACGGAGAGGCAAAACAAATTGATCATGACATAATTAGAGATAGTCTTTTTGATTGCTTAATTGTTGAATTGTGTCATTTTGCCAATGTTGGCAGTATATTGATTAGTATTGTATGTATGTATGTATGTATTTATATATTTGTATTTTATATTACTATGAAAACGGAAGAACTCACCACTAACAAGATAAAAAAAAAGTTTGTTTATTTTTTTTTTCTTCTGATATCAAAGTGTTTGTGTGTGTAACTCATAATAAAGATCCTCTAACACACAGGAAGGAATTCTACTGATACAGTATCTTTTGTAAAAACTGTTAGAAATATATTATTGTGAAATGTGATCTTTATGATAATAAGGATAATAAAACGAAAGAACACACCACCACCAAGTTCAAAAAAACGTTTCTATATAAAACAATTTGACATATTCCTTTTGATGTAAAGTGTCTCCGTGTATCTCGGGGTGCTGTGTTTTTGTGAAGCTCTTGAATATCTCAGAGTCAGACAGCTCTGTCTGCTGGATTGTTAAAGGGACGGTTTTTAGAGTTTTGTTGAGAAATGCATCAAATCTGCCTTTGAATTCATCAGCGTTCTCTCGTGCTCCAAAAGTATCTCTTCTCAGCACATACCTCGGGAAATCATTCGGGTACTGTATGTACCAGAATAGATACTGCAAAGAACTGCTAGTACTGTATTTACAGTGGAGTGTAACTGATTGTCCTTCAACAGCGTTCATATTGCCTGGAGTCTGAGTCACCGTGTCTTCTGCTCTGCATTCTGGAAAACAAATAAAGAATAACATATTTTAAAACAAACACACAAAACAAACAGCAATAATAAACAAACAAATACATACATACATACATACATACATACATACATACATACATACATACATACATACATACATACCAAAACAAACTATAGCACAAATAATGAGAATGCTCCGTGTATATGCCATGCTATACAGCGTAGCACAATGTTTCCGCGTCATGCAGCAGTGAACTCTTTTCAGAAGATTTAACCCCTCAGACTGCCTTGTTACCTCTTATACTGTCATCAGGAGTTTCTACATGATGTGATGTCATTTCACCTGCTATCAGAACCCGTATCGATGTTACACTAGCGCCTCCTGTAGGAAGATCTTCCATCATCTGTAACCTGACATTTTACACTGTTCATTATTTGTATTTGTTTTTCGTTCATTTCATAGTAAGTTCAGACAGACAGTCTAACTGTTATTTATGTATTTATTTATTAGAGCAGAAGACGATTAGTGCACTTGAAAAGACAGCAGTTCTAAAAGAAATACATTAATACATGTTCTTCTAAGTGACAGTTTCATCACCGTAGTTTTGCATTCTTGCTAAAGGAAAATGTTAGCTAATAATTTAGTTTTTATGTTTCTTTTATTAAATCATGGTATACGATATTGGTGCTTGGACTTATTTCAACAGCAAGTACAACTGAAAAAAAATGTATTGTAAAATGGCCGCATTTTCCCAGTATATTCTGTGTACTTGGTTTATTACGTCATATCTGAATATGTCAGTGTGTAATAGCGTGTGTCATGCTGCAATTTAAATGAGCAATACATAATTGATCCCTTTAGTCTTTCCTCCTTCCTGGTGCTCCACAATATGTTCAGGGGAGATCCAGTAACGTTTCGAATGCTTTCAGAACCATCCACTTCTGGACAGCTCCGCAAGAAAAGCAAGAGACGCCAGTACAGTTCTGTAATTCACTGTGTGACAGAAACGCCAGACGGCAGTGTAGCTGTATCGAGAGCCGCAGGGTCTTCTCGTTTTCATTACAGCTTAAGATGTCAATTTATTTTATTGATCATATTCCTCAGCTAGACATTTATTTATTTATGTTCGATGTGCTTTACAGTTGATGATTGCAAAGATTTCAGGGATAAAGTGTGTTCAATGGGATCAACTGGTAAATACTTAGTTCAGTTGGGTAATTTGTTCAATTGGGTTATTAAGATCTCAAGTGGGACAAAACCCAGAAAAAAACGTTTAACTTGGGGAAAGGCAGTTGATGCATAAATAAATACATACATACATACATACATACATACATACATACATATATACATACATACATACATACATACATACACACATACACACATACACACATACATACATGCATACATACATACATACATACATACATACATAATCAATGTTGTTGATTCTGATTCGGGATGCTGGTAATAGCTGATGTACAGGGTGAGGGCAGTGTTGTTCATTCTGATTCAGGACGCTGGTAATAGCTGATGTACGGGGGGAGGGCAGTGTTGTTCATTCTGATTCGGGACGCTGGTAATAGCTGATGTACGGGGGGAGGGCAGTGTTGTTCATTCTGATTCGGGACGCTGGTAATAGCTGATGTACGGGGGAGGGCAGTGTTGTTCTTTCTGATTCGGGATGCTGGTAATAGCTGATGTACGGGGGGAGGGCAGTGTTGTTCATTCTGATTCGGGACGCTGGTAATAGCTGATGTACGGGGGAGGGCAGTGTTGTTCATTCTGATTCGGGACGCTGGTAATAGCTGATGTACGGGGGGAGGGCAGTGTTGTTCATTCTGATTCGGGACGCTGGTAATAGCTGATGTACGGGGGGAGGGCAGTGTTGTTCATTCTGATTCGGGACGCTGGTAATAGCTGATGTACGGGGGAGGGCAGTGTTGTTCATTCTGATTCGGGACGCTGGTAATAGCTGATGTACGGGGGGAGGGCAGTGTTGTTGATTCTTATTCGGGATGCTGGTAATAGCTGATGTACGAGGTGAGCGCAATGTTGTTCATTCTGATTTACTTTGAAACCTCCTTTAGGGGCTGCGCACAATTGGCCGAGTGTCGCCCGGGGGGGTGGAAGGGTTAGGTCGGCCAGAGTGTCCTCGGCTCACCACGCTCCAGCGACCCCTGTAGTCTGGCTGGGCGCCAGCGGGCTTGCCTGTAAGCTGCCCGAGAGCTGCGTTGTCCTCCAACGCTGTAGCTCTTGGGTGGCTGCATGGTGAGTCCGCAGTTTGAAAAAAAGCGGTCGGCTGACGGCACACGCTTCAGAGGACAGTGTGTGCTCTCTCGACTTCACCCTCCCTAGTCAGCGCAGGGGTGGTAGCGGTGAGCTGAGCTTCAAATAATAATTAGCCATTCCAAATTGGGAGAAAATAATAAAAATAATTGGCAACGACTAAATTTCTATATATATATATAAAAAATAAACAAATAATAAATACATAAATACATAAATAAATAAATAAATAAATAAATAAATAAATAAATAAATAAATTAAAAAAACTCCTTTATTAAGTCTGGTTATCTCGTGTAGTTTATCAAGCAGTCGAGCTGGCGCCCCTTGGCCTCTGTCTGCTGTGTGTTTGTGAGGCTCTGCAGTTTCATTGTCACTGTGGGTCGCAGTACACGACAGAGTCACACAGCTCTGTCTGCTGGATTGTTAAAGGTACGGTTTGGGAAGTTTTGTCGACAGTGGCGTTAAATCGCTTTTTGAATCTGGCAGCATTATCCTTGTAACCAAACAGATCCCTTTGAAGCATGTACCTTGGAGAATCATTTGGGTATTGTATGTACCAGAAAAAGTCAGGCGAATTGCTACTTGTGCTGTAACAGCAGCCAAGTTCAGTTGTTTTCCCCTCAGTAACGTTCAGAATGTCGGGAGACTGAGTCACCATGTCTGCAGCGATGCAACCTAAAAAGAAAGAAATCATGGTCAGAAATGAAACAAATCAATTATCAAATAAATAAATAAATAAATAAATAAATACATGAAATATCTTATCAATCCAACGTAGTATAGTCACAATAAATAGAATATTACAAGCCATTATATACAGTTGAACAGTGTGTTCACCCTCCAGCAATGCTTAGCAATGTTCTGAAACTCTTCAGGTCTCTCCCTGAGTCTCCTCACAGATCTGTCGGCGTGTCTCAGTACTTTCAGTGTGCTTGTTACAATGTCGCCCCCTACAGGAAGATGTCACACTGTAATCGGGAATGGAGAACATGGGGTATTTTCTTTTGTATTGTATTGTTCAATCAATCAATCAATCAATCAATCGACCTTTATTTAATATAGCGCATTTCACAAAGCAATGCCTCCAATTGCTTTACATGACTAAAACAGAAAATACAAGCAGGAAATACAATAATCACAGTAAATGAAAATACATGAGCAGGAGAGTAAATGCATAAATGAATAGATAAAACAGAAGTAAACAAACACACAGGGCAGCAGTGTGGATTAGTGGTTAGGGGCTCTGGACTCTTGACCGCAGGGTCGTGGGTTCAATCCCAGGTGAGGGACACTGCAGCTGTACCCTTGAGCAAGGTACTTTACCTAGATTGCTCCAGTAAAAACCCAACTGTATAAATGGGTAATTGTATGTAAAAATAATGTGATATCTTGTAACAATTGTAAGTCGCCTTGGATAAGGGTGTCTGCTAAGAAATAATAAAAAACAAGATCAATAAAACCATAGACGATAAAAGACAACTATCATTTTAAGATTAAAAAATGTGTCCAGTCTTATTTTAAAAGCTGCAACAGTTGGTGCTTCCCTTACAGAAATGGTCAAAGCGTTCTATAATTTAGGGGCCTGTAACTGAAAGCTCTGCCACCAATACTAGTTTATAAAATATTTCTAAGATGAAAGAAAGACACTTTATTGTTGTATTGTTTCATGTTCTAATAAAAATGTTATCACGTGTTTTTTTGTTTTGTTTTGTTTTTTTAAATGAAGATGGAAGATGATGTTTATTTAATTCACTAGGTGGCAGCAAAGCATCACAGTTGTTTCCTTCCCCTGAAATAAAACTGAACTGGAAATCTCTGAAAGGATCTGCTTTAGAATTTCTAAATATGTTCTTTAGGGCAAAAACATGGTTTGCAAATGTAATGTATGTTTAATTTCTCAGTTCATGACATTTAAATGTCTTCTTTTCAACAGCCCCCCTTCTGTCACAGCGGTGTGGAGTCGAGGCATTGTGCTTCTTGTTTCTTGTAACAATGTAAACTGCACATGTGGTGAGTTTATGGTGGCCTTGGACTTATGGGACATCACAAGTTTAACACTTTTGGGTGCTTTGATTGTGTAAAAGAGGCTGGATTAAATATTGTGTTTGATGAAGATCTGTTGAGATTGGACTGCTGTTACTCTATTCCAGCTGGCCTCTCTGCTTGTGCCATTCAGCCTCTGACTTATTCAGAATGCTGCTGCTCACTTTATATTTTCTCTGCTTCGCTTGTCTCATGCTATTCCTCTCTCTCGTCCTCTACATTGGCTGCCTATCCATGCCCTCATCAAATGTACCACCACCTTCTTCAACATTCTGTTCCTTCCTACCTCCAATCTCTCATCTCTCCCTCTATCCCTCTCGCCCTCTCTGTTCAATCTCTCATCTCTCCCTATATCCCTCTCGCACTCTCTGTTCAATCTCTCGTCTCTCTCTCTGTCCCTCTTGCCCTCTCTGTTCAATCTCTCATCTCTCCCTCTATCCCTCTTGCCCTCTCTGTTCAATCTCTCGTCTCTCCCTCTATCACTCTTCCCCTCTCTGTTCAATCTCTCATCTCTCCCTCTATCCCTCTTGCCCTCTCTGTTCAATCTCTCGTCTCTCCCTCTATCCCTCTCGCCCTCTGTTCAATCTCTCGTCTCTCCCTCTATCCCTCTTGCCCTCTCTGTTCAATCTCTCGTCTCTCCCTCTATCCCTCTTGCCCTCTCTGTTCAATCTCTCATCTCTCCCTCTGTCCCTCTTGCCCTCTCTGTTCAATCTCTCGTCTCTCCCTCTATCCCTCTTGCCCTCTCTGTTCAATCTCTCATCTCTCCCTATATCCCTCTCGCACTCTCTGTTCAATCTCTCGTCTCTCTCTCTGTCCCTCTTGCCCTCTCTGTTCAATCTCTCATCTCTCCCTCTATCCCTCTTGCCCTCTCTGTTCAATCTCTCGTCTCTCCCTCTATCACTCTTCCCCTCTGTTCAATCTCTCATCTCTCCCTCTATCCCTCTTGCCCTCTCTGTTCAATCTCTCGTCTCTCCCTCTATCCCTCTCGCCCTCTGTTCAATCTCTCGTCTCTCCCTCTATCCCTCTTGCCCTCTCTGTTCAATCTCTCGTCTCTCCCTCTATCCCTCTTGCCCTCTCTGTTCAATCTCTCATCTCTCCCTCTGTCCCTCTTGCCCTCTCTGTTCAATCTCTCGTCTCTCCCTCTATCCCTCTTGCCCTCTCTGTTCAATCTCTCGTCTCTCCCTCTATCCCTCTTGCCCTCTCTGTTCAATCTCTCGTCTCTCCCTCTATCCCTCTTGCCCTCTCTGTTCAATCTCTCATCTCTCCCTCTGTCCCTCTTGCCCTCTCTGTTCAATCTCTCATCTCTCCCTCTATCCCTCTTGCCCTCTCTGTTCAATCTCTCGTCTCTCCCTCTATCCCTCTCGCCCTCTGTTCAATCTCTCGTCTCTCCCTCTATCCCTCTTGCCCTCTCTGTTCAATCTCTCGTCTCTCCCTCTATCCCTCTTGCCCTCTCTGTTCAATCTCTCATCTCTCCCTCTGTCCCTCTTGCCCTCTCTGTTCAATCTCTCGTCTCTCCCTCTATCCCTCTTGCCCTCTCTGTTCAATCTCTCGTCTCTCCCTCTGTCCCTCTTGCCCTCTCTGTTCAATCTCTCGTCTCTCCCTCTTACCCTCTCTGTTCAATCTCTCGTCTCTCCCTCTATCCCTCTTGTCCTCTCTGTTCAATCGCTCGTCTCTCCCTCTTGCCCTCTTGCCCTCTCTGTTCAATCTCTCATCTCTCCCTCTATCCCTTTCACCCTCTCTGTTAAATCTCTTGTGTATCCCTCTTGCCCTCTCTGTTCAATCTCTCGTCTCTCCCTCTATCCCTCTTGCCCTCTCTGTTAAATCTCTCGTCTCTCTCTCTATCCCTCTCGCCCTCTCTGTTCAATCTCTCCCTCTATCCCTCTTGCCCTCTCTGTTCAATCTCTCGTCTCTCCCTCTATCCCTCTCGCCCTCTCTGTTCAATCTCTCGTCTCTCCCTCTATCCCTCTTGCCCTCTGTTCAATCTCTTGTCTCCCCCTCTATCCCTCTTGCCCTCTGTGTTCAATCTCTCGTCTCTCCCTCTTGCCCTCTCTGTTCAATCTCTCGTCTCTCCCTCTATCCCTCTTGCCCTCTCTGTTCAATCTCTCGTCTCTCCCTCTTGCCCTCTTGCCCTCTCTGTTCAATCTCTCATCTCTCCCTCTATCCCTTTCAACCTCTCTGTTAAATCTCTCGTGTCTCCCTCTTGCCCTCTCTGTTCAATCTCTCGTCTCTCCCTCTATCCCTCTTGCCCTCTCTGTTCAATCTCTCGTCTCTCCCTCTATCCCACTTGCCCTCTCTGTTCAATCTCTCATCTCTCCCTCTATCCCTTTCACCCTCTCTGTTCAATCTCTCGTCTCTCCCTCTTGCCCTCTCTGTTCAATCTCTCATCTCTCCCTCTATCCCTCTCGCCCTCTCTGTTCAATCTCTCGTCTCTCTCTCTATCCCTCTTGCCCTCTCTTTTCAATCTCTCGTCTCTCCCTCTATCCCTTTCAACCTCTCTGTTAAATCTCTCGTGTCTCCCTCTTGCCCTCTCTGTTCAATCTCTCGTCTCTCCCTCTATCCCTCTTGCCCTCTCTGTTCAATCTCTCGTCTCTCCCTCTATCCCACTTGCCCTCTCTGTTCAATATCTCATCTCTCCCTCTATCCCTTTCACCCTCTCTGTTCAATCTCTCGTCTCTCCCTCTTGCCCTCTCTGTTCAATCTCTCATCTCTCCCTCTATCCCTCTCGCCCTCTCTGTTCAATCTCTCGTCTCTATCCCTCTTGCCCTCTCTTTTCAATCTCTCGTCTCTCCCTCTATCCCTCTTGCCCTCTCTGTTCAATCTCTCATCTCTCCCTCTATCCCTCTTGCCCTCTCTGTTCAATCTCTCGTCTATCCCTCTTGCCCTCTCTGTTCAATCTCTCGTCTCTCCCTCTTGCCCTCTCTGTTCAATCTCTCGTCTCTCCCTCTATCCCTCTTGCCCTCTCTGTTCAATCTCTCGTCTATCCCTCTTGCCCTCTCTGTTCAATCTCTCGTCTCTCCCTCTTGCCCTCTCTGTTCAATCTCTCGTCTCTCCCTCTATCCCTCTTGCCCTCTCTGTTCAATCTCTGGTCTCTCCCTCTGTCCCTCTTACCCTCTCTGTTCAATCTCTCATCTCTCCCTCTATCCCTCTTGCCCTCTCTGTTCAATCGCTCGTCTCTCCCTCTTGCCCTCTCTGTTCAATCTCTCTTCTCTCCCTCTTGCCCTCTCTTTTCAATCTCTCGTCTCTCCCTCTATCCCTCTTGCCCTCTCTGTTCAATCTCTCATCTCTCCCTCTATCCCTCTTGCCCTCTGTTCAATCTCTCGTCTCTCCCTCTTGCCCTCTCTGTTCAATCTCTCGTCTCTCCCTCTATCCCTCTTGACCTCTCTGTTCAATCTCTCGTCTATCCCTCTTGCCCTCTCTGTTCAATCTCTCATCTCTCCCTCTGTCCCTCTTGCCCTCTCTGTTCAATCTCTCGTCTCTCCCTCTATCCCTCTTGCCCTCTCTGTTCAATCTCTCGTCTCTCCCTCTGTCCCTCTTGCCCTCTCTGTTCAATCTCTCGTCTCTCCCTCTTACCCTCTCTGTTCAATCTCTCGTCTCTCCCTCTATCCCTCTTGCCCTCTCTGTTCAATCTCTCATCTCTCCCTCTATCCCTTTCACCCTCTCTGTTAAATCTCTTGTGTATCCCTCTTGCCCTCTCTGTTCAATCTCTCGTCTCTCCCTCTATCCCTCTTACCCTCTCTGTTCAATCTCTCATCTCTCCCTCTATCCCTCTTGCCCTCTCTGTTCAATCTCTCATCTCTCCCTCTATCATTCTTGCTCTCTCCGTTCCTCCTGTTCTGGCCAGCTGGTCATGCCTTTCCTCAGGTGTACTCCTCAAGCTCGCTCCTTTTCCTATCTTGCCACTCAGTGGTGGAATCAATTGCCTATGAGCATCAGCACTAGATTGTGTCTCGCCACCTTCCGACACCTCCTCAAAACTCACCTGTTTGGAATAGACTTGTAGACTCTACAAAACATATCTTCTGCCTTGAACATTGCATGAAATAATTCTGAACAGTCATAGGTGTGTAAATTCCTCTCATAATCTGAATCCTGAAACCTGAACTGTGCAAAGTAACCATGCCCTGTAATGTGGAATAGAAAGGGTCACTGCTGCCCTGTGGTAGAGTTTACTATCAGACACAAGCTGTGTTTCCATCTGTCTCAGGGGAATCTAGTGTAAAAGGAAGTTTTTGTATGGGGTGAGATACAGACTGACACAGTGTGGGACTCAGAGCACAGAAGTATGTGGCAGAGTCAGACAGCACAGCTGCAGAGAGAGTCAGATCAAAGGTCTTCTCATTCTTGTCATGAGATGCAGAGAAACGCTCTTTAAATCTTGACTCTGTAGAGAAGTATAAACCAAGCATGTGTTGTGGAGCTTTGTTACGTTCCTGAATGTACCAAAAGAGGTATGGAGAGCCTGTTGTCTCATATTGACAATGAATTGTAGTGTTCTCATCTTCTTTTACTGGAACTGAAGTCTGAGACTGATTCACTGACTCCCCGTTTGATATACCTGAAAACAAAAGAAAGAAAATGTCATATTAGTTGAAAAGATGCTATGAAACTTTAACAAGGAAATATTAAACATCTATCTTCAAATAACAATACATGTGTAATATGAAACACCTGGAGGGAATTTCTTCAAAAGTATCTAAATCCATAACATGTGCTCACCAATGATGAGACAAATGAAAACAGAACACACAGCTTGCTTTTATCTTCCTTCCTTCATTTTGAACACACAGATTGCGCACAGCCTCCTCTTATCTGCTCAGGCTTGTGAGTAAAACTGAAGAGTGCTTTTCCTGCAGCCCGACTGCATACCTCCCACTGCTCCACCCCTTTCTCAAAGGAAGGCATGTTGAGGAACACAAGACAACAAGTCTGTTAGCATTAGGACAGGCTTTCCATTGACTTTTATGTTTCAATAGATAAAGCAGTCATTAGAGGTTAAAACACATATGTATATGAATTGCGACATGGCATGGATGGCTAGGAACGCTGAGGGGGGCCCTAGGGAGGGGGTGTCCTTGCACGGACACGGGGTGGTGCAGGTCTGCAGGGGGTTTGTTTGGTAACCCTTGCTTGTGGTCATGCTTGTGGAGTGACCACCCTGAGTTTTACTTGTGCCGTACAACGTCACATATCCGATCCCCTTTGGACTGGGGTATAGGCTGATATGTGATAAAATTGAATTTGCGAACATCTATAGAAAAAGCATTTACACATCCATAAATACGCAAACCTCTTTAAAGATGGGTAACATTTTTTGCTTTTAAAGTAAGCAAACATAAACGAGATTAATTAGGCTACAAATACACAGTGTTGCTATGTGGTTTGCTATAAGCCATCTCCACGCAAAGCTTTTAAAAAAAAATATACAAAAAAAGAAACGATAAATGTACAGTAACCTGCAAATGATGGCTTCTTTCTCAACTCTAGAAGTCCCTGCCTCCCTGGTTCTGCTTTCTTAATATCTCTGTCACGGTACTTTGCGCTCTTTCTTGATATTGCCAACAGCTGATAAGCAGCTCGGTTTGAATATTGTTTCGGCTATTTTAAACAAACGACCGGTAAGCATTGCATTTATGAAGTTTGCTTTGTTTAATCAAATGTATTTAAAAGCTACAACAACACACTGCCAATATCTGCTAGCGTGCGCTCCATCATATAAACACATTGCACAAAAAAAAGCTTTCTTGACTGGTGTATTAAAACGTCACTGCTACACGCAGATGACTGACACATGCACAGCCCACCTCTCTTAAAGGGGAACACACCAAAAGAATGATTGTTGGAACGCTTTCTTTCTGTTCCCATCGTGGAAGCTGCATTTGCTGCCAATGCCATTACTCTCGTAGCCTACTTTTAATATTTATTTATTTATTTAGTGAGGCGGTTAATTGATCAGGACGGTTATGTGACAGTCGGATATGCGATGTTCCTCTGTATTGTTGTACACCCTTTGGGTCATAGAAGGCAATAAACTGCTCTTGTAACACACTGTGAGTGGATTTGTTTCTGTCTCCCTCAATCCTGTCACTGTGTCTGTGGTTATGAAATGGTCCAGTAGGGGGAAGTGTTGGACCAGAAAGGGACCAATAGTGCACCTATTCAGATTACCATAATGAAGCCATTGTGGCACCAATTTAAACCCAGTAATGATGTTTCTTAACACTAGAACCGCCACGCGCATCAATTTGACGTGTTTTGGGTTTAAAATTTTAATGACTCAGCATTTGTAAATGCAATGCGGCTGTCCTTTTTTTCTTTTTTCGTTTAAAAAAAAACAGCAAACGCATTACATTCACAAGCACAGAGTTTTAAATCCCACTTACATCCCTCAGCGGTTCTAGTGTTAATGGACCAGTACTGTGCCAGTTCCTAGCCAAACTGGGCCATGTACGGGAGCCACGTGCAAACTATACCGACCCAATTCTGGCACGTAATTGAATCAATACAGTCAAATTGGCCTGCCAGCATTGCACCAATACTGGCAAAACGGTTTGGGTCAATTCAGACATGTTTCCTGGGACCCTGTTTGGATCATGGCTAGTCTTTTACATCTCATGAATGCAGAAAAGCTTTGATCAGCTGAATATAGCATTAGAATGTACAGGCTCTTGAGACCAGAATGGAAACGAGACGTAAAGAAGACACTCAAGTTAGTTCAGTCTCAGGAACTTAAAAAGAACACAACTCACATGCGGTATATTGGTGTCTGGAAAATGTCATTTTAAAAAGAGAATGCAGCGTGTTAATGAAGGTACCCATGATAATAGATACAAGTAGATTAATAGTGATATACAGGTATCAGCTTTGAAGACCTTATCATATCCTCTGTGCTGAAAGGGTCAGTGAAGAGCTGGTGGGTTGCTGAACATCAGTGAATCCTGACATGGGAAAACTTTAAAGACAGTTTCCCCAAGCCTTCTTGACAATGGACTTCCACACAGAGGTAGAAGAACGTGTCTGTACCAGAGTACAACTGCCGGATGAGAAAATGTGAGGCTTTGCTTATGACTTTCGTGCTTTGTGCATGAAATGGAAACCAGAGCTGCGTGAGGATAAAGTAGTAAGAGGCACATCCTGAACAACAGCAACCCCAAACTAGCAAGCTGCCTCCAAGGGAGCGTCCATACTGTGTCAGAACTGGTGAGAGCAGGAGCCCAGGTGGAGAGCGATAATGCTGCACAGAGGGAGTATTGGTCCAAAGCAAACTCCAGCAAAACAGTTTTGGAAAAGAAAACCAGCAAAGCATCCATCAAGAAACCTGTGGAGGTAAGCGTAATGAAGCAAGTGGGGAAAAAACAAGGGCTGTGGTCACCCTGCTTCCAGCCTTTCCTTGTTTGTTGTCCAGATTGGTGTGAGAGATTGGGATGGTCTTGCTGTACTTGATACTGGAAGTACATTCACACTCATGAGAGAGAGTCTTTGAAAGAAGATGTCAAGAAGATCTCACCTAACCTTTCCTCTTGTCCACAGACTGGACTTTCTCGAAAAGTCCAATACTCCTTCCACCCGTTTCTAGAGAAACTGATTGGGATATAGCTTGCAAGAGGATTTCAGCACATGTATGATTGAACTTCCCGATGCCACTACAACACCCAATCAAGTGCAACTTAGAAGTATGCCAAAGTAGTGACCCTGGGAGGGGACCCTTCAGACTGGAAGAACTCCAGAAGAATTGGTCACCTGTATGTATGGATCAGTTAGGGATGACTTGAGTGATCCGTCACTCCATCAAGACTACTGATGAAGTACCCACAAGGTGCCGGGCACACTGAATGTCCCCTCTGAAGAAGGACCTGACCTAGAAATATCTGAAGGACATGCTACAGGATGGGGCAGTTGAGCCTTCAACTTCCCATGGTCATCTCCAGTGGTCTTAATTGAAAAAAAGATGGAGTTTATTTCTTCTGTGTAGACTACAGGAAGCTTAACTCAAAAACACTGTTTGATGCTTACCCTATGCCCCTAGCTCATGACATCCTTGAGTCTCTTCGTGGTGCAGCTGTCTTCAGTTCCATGGACTTGAGCTCAGGGTACTCGCAGGTGACTATGGATGAGGGGTGTCGAGAGAAGACCACGTTCACCACTCCTTTTGGGCTCTTCCAATTCAAGGTGATGCCTTTCGTTCTTAAGAACGCAGCAGCAACTTTTGAAAGACTGATGGAACAGGTTTTAGGTGATCTCCGAGGTCAGGTATGCTTTGTGTATATTGATGATGTCATTGTCTACGCTTCAAACCCACAACAGCACCTCATTGACCTTGAAAGAGTTTTACAGAAACTCCATCAAGCCAATCTGACTCTAAACTTGAAGAAATGGCATTTTTTCAAGTCATCTCTTACCTTTCTGGGACATGTTGTGTCAGGAGAAGGAGTGGAAGATGATCCTCACAAACTGAAAGCCATCCAGGATTACCCTGTGCCTACTAACATGAAAGAGGTTCAGAGGTTTTTTGGACTGGCTGGATGGTATGACAAATACATCCCCAAGTTTCCAGACATGGCTGCCCTGCTCAGTCACCTGAAGAAAAAAGATGGAAATGGTCGCTGGAAACTCAAAAAAGCTTCATTCTCTAAAGAGAAGCCTTAACCCTTAGCAGTCTATTTATTCAGCGCATCTCAGGCGCGTTAGGTCCAATTTATTTTCATATGCGCAGTTTATTTTAGACGCGCTGTTTTAGAAGAATCCGACCCTTCCTCACCAACTATGCTACCCAGCTCCTGGTCCAGGCCCTGGTACTCTCCCGCCTAGCCTACTGCAACTCCCTCCTGGCTGGCCTCCCTGCGTCCGCCACCCGTCCGCTCCAGCTCATCCAGAACTCTACTGCCCGCCTGGTGTTCTCTCTGCCTCGCTTCGCCAACGCAACTCCACTACTCCGCTCACTCCACTGGCTCCCGATCACCGCTCGCATCCAGTTCAAGACTCTTGTACTAGCCTACAGATGCCTTGACCAGACTGCACCCAGCTACCTCCAGACCCTCATCTCTCCCTACACCCCCACTCGACCTCTCCGCTCCGCCTGCACTAGAAGACTGGCTCTACCTCCGCTACGCTCCCCTGCCTCCAGAGCCCGCTCCTTCTCCACCCTTGCTCCGCAGTGGTGGAACGACCTTCCTACAGATGTCAGGACTGCCCAGTCCCTGACCACATTCCGGCACCTCCTTAAGACTCACCTCTTCAAACAGCACCTGTAGAACTCCTCTGTTGTATCCTGGGACACTATCACCCTTCATTTAAATGTGCTTTATTTTGCTCTTATCTGCCCCCTATTTTACTGCATTTAATCCTGTACTTCAGAATATTGTAATCTGCCAAGTGTTTAACCTGTAGTATTTTGTAATTAATCATATCCTGATGTAACTATCACTATTTAATCATATCCTGATGTAACTATCACTATTATCTGCTGTATTTCTGAATTGTGGTTTGTCACACTTGAACAAAAATTATTGTATTTCTTGCTCTTATTGTATTACTTGTATTGTAACACTTGAATGTATTTGTATTTTCTTGCGATTGTAAGTCGCCCTGGATAAGGGCGTCTGCTAAGAAATAAATAATAATAATAATAATAATAATAATAATAATAATAATAATAATAAAAAGTATTTTTTCACAGTTAAACACGTTTAAAAGGCACTGCATATCAACAGGACACTCAGTACTGCATCTCCAGCCCTGCCCCACCCCTTTTTTCGCTGTATTTTTCACATACCTCTACATAGTAGTGCATACTGATAAATCATCTCCTGATCACTCGTTTTTATCACCAAACTCCTCACTAATGTGATCCAAGTCATTATTTTATTAATATAACATCTAAAAAAGCTCTGCAAATGCCTGTGATATTCTTTGAGCGCTGGATGCAGAAGCAGCTATCTTGTTTGTTGATAACATGTTATCTATGTGGTGTCGGGGCTATCTGTATTCATGAGATAGGCCCTTTTTTTCTTTCGGCTCCTATCGGTCTCACTCGGCCATTGAATGGTTTTCTCAGCTTTTTCCGGAGAAAAAATGACGAGAGACTTTTTTTGATGATGCCGAAAAGGGGAAATTGCAATGTCGGACCAGGTCCGACATAGGATCGCAAAGGGTTAACTCTCCCTCCTGTCCTCGTTCATCCAAACTGTTCCACAAGCAGACCTCCAAGGAGAGGAAAAGGTAATTGCTTATGCTTTAAGAACGCTGAATTCCGCAGAACAAAACTACTCCACTTCTGAAAAGGAGTCCCTACCAGTAGTTTGGGCTGTTGAGAAGTGGAGGCATTATCTAGAGGGAGTGGAGTTTGAAGTGGTTACTGACCATGCAGCTCTAACCTGGGCTTTCAATAACCTGAAAACTTCCTCCAAACTGACTCAAAGGACTCTCTGCCTCCAACAGTTATTTACTGGAAAGGTAGTCTCAATTCGGTATATGATGCCCTTTCCAGAGTTCCTTCAACTCCATGCGCCACCCCACCTGAAGCAGTGTTAGCTAGCAAATGTCCTGTAATAATAATAATAATAATAATAATCTTTCTTGTTGTGTTGAAATTACCTGGCAGGATAATAAACATACACATGATTAATGGATCCATTTTAGCTCAGTGCTGATTTCTTTAAGAACAGAATAGAAAGGTTCTGTCTCTGTGTTGATTCTGGTGCTTTTCTCTTCACAGTGCTGCTCTAAAATATTCTGCTCAGAGGTTTTGAACGTCAAATGTCTGTAACCAATCAGCAAAGAGAATCAGAAACATGTGATGTAAATGTGATGTAATCATGTAACTCTGCGGTTCATAGTTGTGGTTACCATCTTGTTTTAAAAACACATTCATTAGCAGTTAATTGGATGCAAGTCAAAGAGGTTTCAGTTCTTCATAGACTAACTGCAGTCGCCCTACCCACTTCAATGAACTTTCCCAGAACTCCCCACATTATAATGTGCACTGCGGTTACCCTTCTACACAGAAGAGCTGTCACTGGAAATGCCATCAGCATTGTAATCACTAGCCTCTGTACACTCCAGGGTTTCTTTATGGGTAGGGTGCTGCTTTGTATCACTGTGCTGGGTCTATTGCACAGTAGTAGATAGCAGAATCAGACACTGAAGGCTGTATTATCGGGGAGTCAGTTTTAGATCCATCTCCATATGTTAAACCTTCTCTTCTGGCTATATTTATATATTTTAAACCTTGGTTAGGAGCTTGTTTATACAACTGCATTTCATCAAAGCTGCTTGTCTGATAGTGACAGTTTATCCGAACTGATTCTCCTTCTGAACTCGCTGTGAAACAGGGCTTTGAGTTGTCACAGAATGACAATTTAGCGTTTCCAGCCCAGTCTCTCATTTTGTATTGTTTGTATTTTTAAATAACGTTTTTTTATTATTATTATATTATTGGTTTATCACATATTTAACTTTTGTTTTTGTTGTGAGAACACTTTATTACTTTGTTATGAAGCACGTTTATTTATTTTTTGTAAGTTAAGTTACTCACCTCGTTTTTTTGTTTGTATTACACGGAGCACTGTGACTGAGGAGAAGCAGGAGTGTGACGTCATCAACCTGCGCCTTATATAGACATTTCCTTTTAGAATTTGGGAAATGTAGTTTTTGGGCTAGTGCCAATTAGATATTGGGGGTGTCTGATTGGTTTTGAGCAGGAATAGGAGTGGCCAACTGGGTTTATAAGCAGCACAGCATGAATAGAACGTACAGACACACCAGGATACAGAAGGAGACACACCAGGATACAGAAGGAGACACACCAGGATACAGAAGGAGACGCACCAGGAGACAGATGTCATGGATACAGAGGATGAGAACTGGGAAGGAGAATTCTGGTGCACCTTGGGATTGCTGATTGAAGTACTGGAATACTGGAGTACCGGAACTGGAGCTGGAACTGGAACTGGGATTATGGTTTGAGGCTGCATTGGATTGTGTCTGCTACCTAGATTACTGGGTGTATTAAGCAAATCATTGGGTGATGGAAATTGCGGTGTGATTTTATAATTGTCAGCAACTTTAGTTGTTACAGTGGACCCTGGTGTACCCTTCTTCCTATTTGTATTGATTCTGATTGGAGGTGCTTCTATTTGTTGTGGGATTTTAGATATGTCTTGGTTTTATTTGACCTCCTTTATATTGTCATTGTTTCACTCTACCTAGCAAGGTGCGATTGAGAACTAAGCGCTGTTGGAACAGATTATTGCTGCTGCGTTTTCTTTCCTTCTCTTTTCTCCAGGAGAGGGCACATGTTAATGGGGGACTGTCCTGGTTGTGGTACGGAAGACAGGGATTTTTGTGGAGCTGGGAAGACGCTGTTTACCTGCCCCTGAAGACTCGAGTGGAGATTGAGCAAATTGAAGCGATAGCTCTTTAGTTATTACTGGAGGGCTTTATAAATTTTATTTTGTTACTTTGCTCCCTAGTCACTGTAGTGGGGGTTTTTATTTTGTTACTTTACGCCCTAGCTATTGATGTGGGTGTTATGTTTTGGGTTTTTGTTTTGTGATTTTTACTTATTGATTTATTGTGGTGTTTTAATAAACCATTTTATACCGTGTAATTTGTGTCTGCCTCTTGGTGTGGTTAGCGTTTTGTGGTGGTTCCCAACTAGTTACATTTACAAACGAACCTGTGTTCACTTGTTTAAAATCCAGGTCCTGGTGCCTGACCATCACCAGGTGGCGTAGTTGGCTACTAGTAAACCAAAAGTTTACTATAAATAACATATTAGATTAAGCAGTCTCGTGCTTTGACGACTGGTGACAGAGTCACCTGGTCTTGAGTGTGTGGACCTGAAATGAAAGAGAAGCTTGTGAATGAAATACATTCATTCATGAATTCATTATATTGTTTTTATCCAGTTTTACTTACCTGACATAATTAGGCAAACAGCTAAATATTTAAACATTGTAACTTATGGAAACAATATATCATTAGATAGTTTGTGAAGTCTTGTGCTTTCTAAATGTTTGACATGAACTGCTCTTCTTTGTATTTGTAACTCTCACACCAATCATCACAGTTCTTTCACCCTCACATTACCACAAGGTCATGTGATCAGAGACAGACACACAGCAGCACTGAAACTCAGAGCGAGCGAGAGACAGAGAGGGAAGGTTGAGATGAAATATTTTATTGTATTAATAAGTAGATTCAAATGTATTTCTATGGACCCTTTCCTTTCCATTGTATGACATGTGTAATCATTCTGAGTGGTATTAAAGATCCCTTTTTCATTCTCCAGTAATAGCTCCCATTGGAAGGTAAGTGAGGAGGTGCTAATAATGGTTTAATGGATGTACCTTTGAATGTATTTCACATTCTGTGTTATTAATGTATTGTCATCTCCTTATTGTCTGGTATGTGCCTTGTTGTTTAATGAGGATAGCATTATGTGATTAGGAATATTTAACTTTAAACACTGACAATTCATTGTCCTACACTGCCCCCTAGTGGGGGTTCATTTGAATTGCAGGGTAAAAAGAGATTATGTAATAGTTAACGAAGCCTAGAAATTTGCAGTCGTATGAAATAAGATACAAAAAACAATCCACCAATCCTTATTTTTGGCCAGAGGGCCAGATCACGAAAAAGACAACTAGCCAAGGGCCAAAATGCACGTTGTAAAATGCAATGCCCATATATATGCCTCCTTAAGACTCACCTCTTCAAACAGCACCTGTAGATCTCCTCTGTTTGTATCCTGGGACAATATCACCCTTCATGTAAATGTGCTTTATTTTGCTCTTATCTTCCCCCTGTTTTACTGCATTTAATCCTGTACTTCAGAATACTGTAATCTGCCAAGTTTTTAACCTGTAGTACTTTGTATTTAATCATATCCTGATGTAACTATCACTATTATCTGCTGTATTATTGAATTGTGTTTTGTCACACTTGTACTTTGCTTGAACAAAAGTTATTGTATTTCTTGCTCTTATTGTATTACTTGTATTGTAACACTTGAAATGTATTTGCTTACAATTGTAAGTCGCCCTGGATAAGGGCGTCTGCTAAGAAATAAATAATATATACTGTGTGTGTGTGTATATATATATATATATATATATATATATATATATATATATTGTAAAAGGATCAACCTCACTCGGGTTCGTTGCCCCTTTAAGAATGCGACCCAGACACGAGAAATTGATTTTTTCAGCGCTCATGCGCTATTTTTTTAATAAACACAAAAATAAACAAAACAAAGTACACCAAATAAACACCTAGCTCTTCTGAGCATTAACTACACACGCAGGAACCTAACTATCACAGGACGGCTAAGCCGTTTCCCTGTTCCACAAAAGTTAACCACCCAGGTTTGCACTGTACCTTTCTCTCGGGACTGCCAGGAAGCAGAGCACTCCTTTCTTCCTTCTTCCATTCCGCAGCCTCGAGCAGACTGCCTGTTCTCTTTTTAAACCCCCGCACCTGGGCTTAATTTCCAATAAAGCCCAGGTGCGGATGATAATTAACAATAATACAATTAAACAAAACAATAAAGCAACACAAATAAACCAGAGCATTTCAGATATACTTTTCACCTCCCCCCTGGGCTCCGGAAGCGGCGGCTCCTCCCCTCTGGGCTCCGGAAGCGGCGGTTCCTCCCCTCTGGGCTCCGGAAGCGGCGGCTCCTCCCCTCTGGGCTCCGGAAGCGGCGGCTCCTCCCCTCTGGGCTCTGGCAGCGGCGGCTCCTCCTCTCTGGGCTCCGGAAGCGGCGGCTCCTCCCCTCTGGGCTCCGGAAGCGGCGGCTCCTCCCCTCTGGGCTCTGGCAGCGGCGGCTCCTCCCCTCTGGGCTCTGGCAGCAGCGTCTCCTCCCTTCTGGGCTCAGGAGACTGTGGAGCTACGCTAGTCTGCTCCCATTCCAGGATTAACCGCTCCAATTCTGTTGGCTCCCTCCTTTTCACTGGAGCCAACCCCATCTCTCTCTCCCATCTCTCCAGCTGCTCTATTTGCGCAGCAGTATTGCGGTTGATTCGCTCAATTAACTGTTCAATGCTTTCCATTTCTAGGGTCGTAGGGGCGCCCACACACTCTGCCACCATATGTGAAACTGACTCACCCACTCGGGTTCGTTGCCCCTTTAAGAATGCGACCCAGACACGAGAAATGGATTTTTTCAGCGCTCACGCGCTATTTTTTTAATAAACACAAAAATAAACAAAACAAAGTACACCAAATAAACACCTAGCTCTTCTGAGCATTAACTACACACGCAGGAACCTAACTATCACAGGACGGCTAAGCCGTTTCCCTGTTCCACAAAAGTTAACCACCCAGGTTTGCACTGTACCTTTCTCTCGGGACTGCCAGGAAGCAGAGCACTCCTTTCTGCCTCCTTCCATTCAGCAGCCTCGAGCAGACTGCCTGTTCTCTTTTTAAACCCCCGCACCTGGGCTTAATTTCCAATAACGCCCAGGTGCGGATGATAATTAACAATAATACAATTAAACTAAACAATAAAGCAACACAAATAAACCAGAGCATTTCTATAGCAGGGAGGTTTTAACCCCCTCCCTGCTGTTTCTCATAACCCGCTATTTTACAATATATATATATATATACAGTACTGTGCAAAAGCTTTAGGCAGGTGTGAAAAAATGCCTTAAAGTAAGAATGCTTTCAAAAATAGACATGTTAATAGATTATATTTATCAATTAACTAAATGCAAAGTGAGTGAACAGAAGAAAAATCTAAATCAACTCCGTATTTGGTGTGACCACCCTTTGCCTTCAAAACAGCATCAATTCTTCTAGGTACACTTGCACAAAGTCAGGGATTTTATAGGCATATAGTCAGGTGTATGATTAAACAATTATACCAAACAGGTGCTAATGGTCATCAATTCAATATGTAGGTTGAAACACAATCATTAACTGAAACAGAAACAGCTGTGTAGGAGGAATAAAACTGGGTGAGGAACAGCCAAACTCAGCTAACAAGGTGAGGTTGCTGAAGACAGTTTACTGTCAAAAGTCATACACCATGGCAAGACTGAGCACAGCAACAAGACACAAGGTAGTTATACTGCATCAGCAAGGTCTCTCCCAGGCAGAAATTTCAAGGCAGACAGGGGTTTCCAGATGTGCTGTCCAAGCTCTTTTGAAGAAGCACAAAGAAATGGGCAACGTTGAGGACAGTAGACGCAGTGGTCGGCCAAGGAAACTTACTGCAGCAGATGAAAGACACATCATGCTTAGTTCCCTTCGCAATCGGAAGATGTCCAGCAGTGCCATCTGCTCAGAATTTTCAGAAAACGGTGGGACCCTGGTACACCCATCTACTGTCCAGAGAATTCTGGTCAGAAGTGGCCTTCATGGAAGACTTGCGGCCAAAAAGCCATACCTCCGACGTGGAAACAAGGTCAAGCGACTCAACTATGCACGAAAACACAGGAACTGGGGTGCAGAAAAATGGCAGCAGGTGCTCTGGACTGATGAGTCAAAATTTGAAATATTTGGCTGTAGCAGAAGGCAGTTTGTTCGCCGAAGGGCTGGAGAGCGGTACACGAATGAGTGTCTGCAGGCAACAGTGAAGCATGGTGGAGGTTCCTTGCAAGTTTGGGGCTGCATTTCTGCAAATGGAGTTGGGGATTTGTTCAGAATTAATGGTCTCCTCAATGCTGAGAAGTACAGGCAGACACTTATCCATCATGCAATACCATCAGGGAGGCATCTGATTGGCCCCAAATTTATTCTGCAGCATGACAACGACCCCAAACATACAGCGAAAGTCATTAAGAACTATCTTCAGCGTAAAGAAGAACAAGGAGTCCTGGAAGTGATGGTATGACCCCCACAGAGCCCTGATCTCAACATCATCGAGTCTGTCTGGGATTACATGAAGAGAGAGAAGCAACTGAGGCTGCCTAAATCCAGAGAAGAACTGTGGTTAGTTCTCCAAGATGTTTGGGCCAACCTACCTGCCGAGTTCCTTCAAAAACTGTGCAAGTGTACCTAGAAGAATTGATGCTGTTTTGAAGGCAAAGTGTGGTCACACCAAATATTGATTTGATGTAGATTTTTCTTCTGTTCACTCACTTTGCATTTTGTTAATTGATAAATATAAACTATTAACATGTCTATTTTTGAAAGCATTCTTACTTTACAGCATTTTTTCACACCTGCCTAAAACTTTTGCACAGTACTGTATATTGAAAGCAAGGGCTTCCACACAGGTGTGGCTCATGCATTAATTAAGCAAATAACATCCCAGCATGCTTAGGGTCATGTATAAACATGCTGGACAGGCCTGGCTGCCTATAATTATGGCTAGCATGGCTGCAAGAGGAGACCTCAGTGACTTTGAAAGAGGGGTGATTGTTGGGGCGTGTTTGGCAGGAGCTTCAGTGACCAAGACAGCTCAACTTGCTGATGTATTACAAGCAACGGTGTCTAAGGTGATGTCGGCATGGAACTCCGAGGGAAAGACATCATCAGCAAAGAGCAACAGTGGACGGAAGCGCATACTCCAGGATCGTGATATCCGTGCATTAATTCGAAGTGCAAGGCAAAACAGGCAAGCAACTGCAGATCAATTGACTGCAAATTTCAACCTGGGGCACGAGCAGCCAATTTCATCAAAAATGGTCCGCCGAGAACTCCACAGAGTGGGATACCATAGTGGCCCCATGCTCTGTTAAGTGACTTCACATTGGTGTTTCCATTTTTTTGTCCACTACCTGTAGATGCCATTATACATGTCCAGAAACGTGGTGTACTGTGTCTCCACACGTTGAATCTCAGTGTCACATACTGGACAAGCCCCTCAATCCCTTCAGGTTCAGTGTGATAGTCCTTCTCTAAAAAATCAATACAGAAAAAAGTAAAGTACCAGGCAGGCTGGATTAATAGGGCTCCCAAATTAAATATAACTGACCTCAAAGGTGCTGTAGTGTTCAAGGGGTGTGGCCCCTATAGAACTGTATTGGTAAGCAGAACAAATAGTTTACTGTGGAAGAACTGCCATTGATTTGTGTAACTCTGTATCCTAGGAAGGGTGATTGATGTAAATTAGTCCTAAAATATGGTGACCTATTGCAATTGTGTGTGTGAATATGTAGCTTTCTCACTAACCTTGGTGTGACAATCGAGAGACTGGATCAATTCAGTTAGGACATGTAGATCAGTCTCACTGTATTACAAACAGATCTGTTTTTTTCTTAATTATGTTTTTCAGTGAAGTAACTGTGAATAAACGGTTTATTGTCAATGTGTGTTTTATTTCTCTGGTCCAAGAGGAAGCATTTCATTGGGTTGTCTATACTGATCATTTTAAAACTTTACACATGCTTTTGATTTTGGGGAAGCCTTTGTCAATGTGTTCACTACAGTAATATTTATTAGGGACAGTGGTGCTGGTTTGTATTAATTGTAATAAAAATAATGATCATTCATCCACATATTCTATACATGTGTAGACACAGGGATTGGCACCCTGTACTTGTAATTAGCAAATGCACTGGGACATCTTAACCTTTATATTCCTGTAAGAATGAGTGTTGAAATAACTTAGAAGAGGTACCATTGAACAAATAGATATAGTTTAACAAACAATATGTCTTAAATGTAACCCCTCTGTGACTGAGGTATTGCACCACCATGTTTAATGCCTAGTATGGACACCTTTACCGTTAATCACAGCTTTAAGTTGATTTGGGTCATGTTTACGAGGTATTCAGATCTTTCTTATGGTATTCTGGACCAGTCCTGCTTGCAGATTTCCTACAGATTGGACAGGCTGGTTGGATTGTGTTCTGCTACCTTTCTTTTTAAATCAGTCCACAGCATTTCAATAAAGTTAAGATCTGGAGACTGAGAAGGCCATTCCAGAACATAGATCATCTTCTTCTTTAGAATGAAAAACATTTCCACATTCTTTCTGTCTCATCCTTTCTGTCCTTTAAAGAGGTCAATTCAATTGCTATCACCATCTGCTTTTCACACTCCCATTATTTCAGAGGTCACTGCTGAGTGTTTCAGAGCATCACTGGGAGCTACAGAGAAGTTGTTGTGTGAAAAAATAATTAATTACTAAAGCTGGCACAAACATACCAAGTAATTGTCATATATTGTTTTCCTTACTGGTGCAGTTCTTTAATGTAATATTCTACAGTGTCTTTGTGTGAAAATATAATTTAAACTATAATACTTAGAACTAGGACCACATGTCAAGTAATGATTGAGTTCTAATGTTTGCTCTGGTTTCACACATTAAGGAAGTCCCTGTTCAAGCATGTATTCATTATATTTCTACAGTTCATTGTGGTTAACCAGTCCCTGCTTTCTAATTTCATTTCTATGAACACAGAACACATTTTCAAAGATTTCAGAGAAGAAAAAGCATCAAAATGCAAACAGTTTGCCTGCACTGAAACCACTTCCTTTATAATGGACTCATGCCAATGATAGTGTGTGGAAGCAGTTCAACACGACTTTCTTTCATCTTTTACCAGGTAATGGGCCTGTGCCAGTTAGTGCTGAGAGAGTTTTTGTACAGCGTCCCAATGAGTTTTCACACTGTGCTATCCACAGAGCACAGTGATAGATTGCTGTGTCACTCAGAGCAAGTTTGGAAATTGTGATTGTAGTAGAAGATCTGTCTGCTGTAGAAGTGAATCGGCTTTTAGCAAAGTCTGCAGTGTGAGAATCGCTACTCCTTGATCTGGCTCCTTTAAGCAGTATGTATTCCAGGGCTTGGTCTGAGTTCTGCCGATACCAGTAGAGCCTAATGTTTTGACTATCTGCAGTATAAGAGCAGCTGAGCGTTACTGACTCTCCTTCTGTACCGGACTCTGCTGTCTGCTGAGGACTGATGGAATCCCCTCTTGTCAGGGCTGAACATTGAGGAGGAAAATGAAAATACAAGATACTCAATAATAAATAATAATATATTTAAACAGAGATACACTCGTCATTGAAGCCAACTCATAACCACAAAAACAGTTCCTGGTGAGACAACATTACTACCTGCTGGTCTGACACAGAACATATTGAAATACTAAAAGAGCCCTATTAAATTAAATGACAATCTTAAAGGAATAGCTGATGAAGGACAGACAGTAGATAATAATAATAATAATAATAATAATAATAATAATAATACTACCTGGCAGTGTAATGAATGCAATGAAGAATCCTCTTAGTTTTGCCATTGTAGATCACTGTTTGTATGAGGACAGGATTGAAGGTTACTATCTGTGTGAAGATGTTTATTCTGGTGCGAGTGCCACTCTGGGTGGGTGGTTACATTTGTGGTTTCAGACGTCACATATTTCTAACCCAATGAGCAAACACTTAATAAAAGATTTCAATACAGCTGATGTGTGTTTCGGCTGCAGTATGTGTTGAGTCGACAGTAAAGCTATTAGAAACTTGACTTTAACATAATCTGAAGTCATTGTCTTTCTGATCATCTTTTCTCTGTTTTTATCATTCCTGGGACACATGCCTCCTTCAGCCCTTCCCTGAGAGTTCTGCTATAACATTGTATCAAATCCTGGGCAAATTATTATTATTATTATTTATTTATTAGCAGACGCCCTTATCCAGGGCGACTTACATTTGTTACAAGATATCACATTATTTTTACATACAATTACCCATTTATACAGTTGGGTTTTTACTGGAGCAATTTAGGTAAAGTACTTTGCTCATGGGTACAGCAGCAGTGTCCCCTACCAGGGATTGAACCCACAACCCTCCGGTCAAGAGTCCAGACCCCTAACCACTACTCCACACTGCTGCCCAGATAATAGGCAATCGAAGAAGCTCTGTCCTACCTGAACATACTGACACTTACAAGGTGCTGTGTGGCAGCATTGTTGCTGGGTCTCACATTAACATCAATCAGTCTCCATGTCTTTTGTAGAAGTAAACCATCATTGGCAAAGTCTTGATTATCAGTAGAGCTACTCCATGAGCAGGCTCCTTTAAACAGTGTGTATTCTGGGGCTCGGTTTGAGTTCTGTTGAATCCAGAAGCGTTACTGACTCTCCTTCTTCACCAGAGACTCCTGTCTGCTGAGGACTGATGAATCCTGGCTTGTTGTGGCTGAACATTGAGGCGGACACAATCCCATGCTTCTTGTAATGATGAAATTACCTGCCAGTATTTTAGACTCACAGAGGTTGGAGTTGATCCCTTTTTCATTTCCAATTCCTTTTTCAATTCCTCTTGAAATCAGTTTCCAATCCCAAAGCCCATTCCCTTTGAATCAATCCCAATTCCTTTCATGACATGGGCTTTATTGAGCAAACATTTGTACAGCTTGTCAACATCTCATGCAGTTACATAATAATTACAATATTAATGTATTGAATCAATTCCACTTGCTGTTACAAGAATCACCACAAGCTGCTCAAATGTAAAGTCTGTGGAAATCTACTTCAAAGGGAATTGGAATAAGGAACTCTTAATTAGTGCCGATTTCATTAAGAACAGAATAGAAAGTTTCTGTCTCTTTTTCTATCCACAATGCTGCTCTGAATAATCTGGGTAGAGGTATTGTATGTCAAATATTTTTAACCAATCAGCAAACACAGACACATAAAACATGCTGTGGAAATGTGGTGCATCAGGAAAATAAACTCTGTGTTTCATCATTGTGGTTGTAACGAAATTGGCCTAATAATAAAGTTCGGGCGCCAGGAAAGTATATATAAACTTCCCAATAAAAAAAAAAAAAACTCGTTACTCGGACCTTGTAGCAAAACCAAGTTTCTACCTATGCGACCCTACAATATAAAAATTGCAACTGACTCTTGATAACTTAAGAATAGGGTTTTAAATAAACACCAATTAACATTTATTCCATAACCAGTACTGTCACTCCTTTTCTTTTTTACACTACACAAAACACACATTTAAGAGCATTCTTCCTTAACACCTTTAGTACTCAATTAGTTCCCAATTACGGATAACATATCTATTAAGAAACATACAATGGTATATTTCTCAATTTACATGGTCTCCGCATTATCCTAAGCATAGCACAAGCAATTAAACTGAATAGCCAATAAGATTTTTTTATAGTTAAATGGGAATTAAATTACTCATATTGAGCCCTCCTAACGGATTAACTATGGTTATTCCTCAGATGCAGTTCTTTACACACAGCAAACATTCATAAACCATCTATATCACATATTGAGAAAATGGCAATTCAGTTTAACTGATTCATATGCAAAGAACCAATTTTATACCATTAATACAACAAACATTCATAAACTATTCATATCACAGGTTGTGCAAATAGCAATTCAGTTTAACTGATTCATATGCAAAGAAACTATCCATATCACAGGTTGTGCAAGTATCAATTCAGTTTAACTGATTCATATGCAAAGAATCAATTTTATGCTCTTAATACAACAAACATTCATAAACTATTCATATCACAGGTTGTGCAAATAGCAATTCAGTTTAACTGATTCATATGCAAAGAAACTACCCATATCACAGGTTGTGCAAGTATCAATTCAGTTTAACTGATTCATATGCAAAGAATCAATTTTATGCTCTTAATACAACAAACATTCATAAACTATTCATATCACAGGTTGTGCAAATAGCAATTCAGTTTAGCTGATTCATATGCAAAGAAACTCAGTTAATACAGTTTTAAAATGGAGAGAGAAAAAAAAAAACATTAGTATGAAAATAATCAAACACTTTCTTTAAATCTGGTCATAAATATACCTGGTTTCAAACAGGCAATATTTTCCAAGTCATTACACCAACAACCAACATACAGATAATAAACAAGCAGTTTGCATCAAGATATGTAACAGTAATAATGACCGAGAGGCTATAATAAAATCAAGCAAAGTAAGAAAGGAAGTGACATAGATCTAAACAGTCATTTTCCCAAAAAAGAAACGACGGGAACTTCCATATTACTGGTTAAGTCCCGCTACAGTTGTCAGCCGTCCTCCTCAAATACACGTGTTTCAGTCTCGCCAGTAATAGAGCAATATGCAGAAAACTCCATGTTTGTCCTGCTAGTTATACAGCAGTATGAAAACCCCAGGTTTCAGTCTCGCTAGTAATACAGTAATATGCATAAAACTCCAGGTTTGTCCTGCTAGTAATACAGCAGTATGAAAACTCCAGATTTCAGTCTCGCTAGTTTAAAACAACAAACAGAATCCACGTTGCTTTCACACTCGTGCAACAAACCACTACCCGCAGCTTCAATTGTTTGAACCAAAAAAAAAAAAACTCAATATGGATTGCTCTCCACGCATTAAATAACCATGTGTGTATTCGAAGTTGCAAACCGTGTCGGCGTCTTCACTTGTCCTGCACGTTTCAAATCACTCAGCACTTTATTCCTCAATCGTTGACTTGACATCATTCCTGTCCCAATGAGTTTCCCCAGACACAAAACATCCGTGGTGTCAAAGCTATATTTCATATATTAATTAACAGTAAGCTTAGACACCAAAAAAAAACAAACAAAAAAAACTATTACAACTTATTGCCATACTGCATACTCTCATTCTCTCTCTCTCACTGCGTCAGCTATAACGTCACTTCCTATGATCAACCTCTCTCTTCCTCCACCCGACGTCTTTATACAATTTTTAAAATGATTGACAGCCAAAGAGGCTAGTGCTGAATTCAATACGGCACATTTTCCCCCCCTTGTTAAAAGCTAACACTACACGGGGTAGCTAAATCAATCTCCTCCTGAGTAAACCCTAAAAATTCATCAGGACTATCTTCCTCAATAAAAATATCCATAATCCCCAACCTTTCTCGTTCCTCCAAGACTTCAGCAGAAGGATAACAAGGCTTAAGGTTCACAACATGGATAGTTTTCAAATCTTCTCCATTATCTTCTCGAACAACTTGATAGTTAACAGGTCCAGGTTTACCAACAACTCGGTATGGACCTACCTATCGAGGAGCTAACTTTGCAGAGTAGGACATACTTGCTTTTGACAGGGCATGCGCTCGTACCCACACTCGATCCTTGAGGTCATAATTTACTTCCCTACGATGTTTATTATAGTTTCTTTCTTGCCGAATTCTAGCCTTGTGTACATTTTCAGAAATATGCTTACGCATATGATCAAGATTAGAAACTACCTCATAAGCAGAAGCATCAGGATTAACTGCACACTGCAGGGTCTTCTCTAGGGGACCTTGGAGACGCCGTCCCAAATTTATCTCAGCCGGCGAAAATCCAGTGGATTCTTGAATTGCTGAGTTCATAGCAAAGCGAAATTCAGACAAATACTGATCCCATTTTTTGTGCTGATTCCCTACAAAAGAAGCAATCATGGGTTTTAAAGTTCGGTTTACCCTTTCCGTTAAATTGGTCTGAGGATGATAAGCCGTAGTGAATTTTTTTACAACAAGCCATCGATCACACACTTCCTGTAGGATTTGTGATACAAACTGAGGACCACGATCTGAAAGAACACAATCAGGAGTTCCCCATCTCGTGAAAATTTCATTAACCAAGATCCTACTCACAACATCAGCCGTACCCTTTCGCAAAGGAAATAACTCCACCCACTTAGAGTAGTAATCTACTACTACAAGTAATTGAGTGTTTCCTTTAACACTCCGGGGTAACGGACCCATCAAATCCACACCAACCATCTTCCATGGCCGATGAACTTCAGTCTGTTGAAGCTTCCCTCCTGGAAGTCTATTCTCAGGTTTGTAAACCTGACAAGTAACACAATTCTGCACATATTTAATCACATCCTTCCACATTTTAGGCCAGAAGGCTACCTCAGTTATCCTTTTCAATGTTTTATATCTACCAAAATGACCACTCATAGGATTATCATGATAAGCAGATATAACTTGATTTCGCATAGCTTGAGGAATAAAGACTTGATAGCGATATCCTTGATCAGATTGTTTCACTTTCCGGTAGACTTTATCCTCCAATATCTCATAAGTAATAGAACTGTTACTTCCTGGATTATTTTCTTCTACTCCAACAAGGAGTTGTTGGTACAATTCCTGTACTTCTAGGTCTGTTTTCTGAGATTTCCAGATATCCTCGTCACTGAGAGGAAAAGGTTCGAACAATGCTTGTTGCTTATTAGTCTGCACACTCAGCAAGATGTTTTTAGCAGAATCAACAGGTGCTCGCGAAAGAGCATCAGGTGCACAGTTCAACTTTCCCTTTCGATACTCTACAGCAAATGTGAATTCTTGAAGGCGAATCGCCCAACGAATCAAACGAGAATTAGGTTTAGTAGTGTTGAACACCCACAAGAGAGAAGAATGATCAGTAACAACAGTAAAACGTATTCCCTCCAAGTAATGTCGCCACTTCTCCAATGCCCAAACAACAGCCAGGCATTCCCGTTCAGTTGTGGAGTAGTTTATTTCAGGAGCTGTTAAAGACCTACTAGCATAAGCTATGACCTTCTCTGATGACTGAGACGATTGTTGGGCTAAAATTGCTCCCAGACCATGACCACTAGCGTCCGTATAAACAATGAAAGGAAGACGAAGATCCGGATGACCCAAAATCGGAGGAGAAGTCAGGCAGTCTTTCAATGTCTGAAAAGCTCTATCACATTCAGCAGTCCACTTAAACGTAGCATTCTTCTTCTTTAAGGCATTCAAAGGTTCAGCAATCTGTGAAAAATTAGGCACAAACCTATGATACCACCCAGCCATGCCTAAGAATCTTTGAATATCTTTGACGGTTTTAGGTTCTGGAAAGATCTTCACTGCCTCCATCTTTTCAGGATCAGCTCCGATACCATCTCCAGTCACCACATGCCCCAGAAACTTAATATGGCGTTTGCAGAATTGACATTTCTTTAAGTTCATAGTTAATCCTGCCTCATCCAACTTCTTCAAAACATCTTCCAAATCTTGGAGATGTTGTTGTACATTCGACGAATAGATGATAATATCATCCAAATACACAAAACAAGTTCTTCGCCGCAACTCTCCCAACACTCTTTCCATTAAGCGTTGGAAAGTAGCTGGAGCATTCTTTAAACCAAAGGGCATTACCTTAAATTGATAAAGGCCAAATGGAGAAACAAATGCAGTCTTGGTTTTACTGTCTTCATCCATTTCCACTTGCCAGTATCCACTATTCAAATCCAAAGTAGAAAAAATAATAGCTCCCGACAAGGATTCAAGAATCTCGTTAATGGAAGGCATAGGAAAGGCATCATCTTCAGTTTCAGCATTTAGTTTCCTATAATCTACACAGAACCTACTTGAACCATCTTTCTTTGGAGATAAAACCACAGGAAAAGCCCAAGAAGAGAAAGAGTGTTCAATAACACCTTTCTCCAACATATCCATAATATGTTCTTTAACCATCTGCTGTTTACTTGCAGACATTCGATACGACTTCTGCTTAATGGACACCAGACTTCTAGTATGGATTCTATGCTGTAAAACCGAAGTTCGACCCAGCTTTAGAGTACACACCTTTGGATAATCTTGTATAAGTTTTGATAGTAACTCAACTTCCTCCTCTGATAAATCAGCTTGACTCACTGCATCTGCAATCAACGTTTGCCGTTGCTTTTCCTGAGAAACCACTTTAGACGAAGAGTAGAAACTATCAGAAGGTTTAATAGCTGAATACAGAAAATTTGCAGCTGAAGAGGCCTTCCTCTCTATGGGAATCCAGGATACTTCTTCAACTCTTCCCACCTGGAAAGGAAATTTTCTTTGGTTTTTATCCCAAAAAAACCCATACTCCTGATGACGAACATCAATTTGTATTCCACTTTTGGTGATAAAATCAAGACCAAAGACAAGAACATACGCTAATTTCCCAGATGGCAAAACTACTGTGGGTACCGTCCATCTAAATCCATGCATTTCATATAAAAGCGGAATGCTTCCTACTGGCACACACTCCTCTCCATTTGCTAAATACAAAGGAGCTCCCTCCCAGCTTTTTAGTGTCTCTTGAGGTTGCTTTAATTTCTCCCACATTTGCTCCTGTAATAGAGTGAAAGATGAGCCTGTATCCAAGAGGGCATTTCCAACCCAATTCCGGATTGTTACACACACCACCAGTTGTTTCAATATGCTTTCAGGTGTCTGCTTCTCAGATGGTTTAACATTTTTTCCAGGAGGCTTTTTTACCACTTCTGGCAGTGTTCCGCTCACAGTAGAAACCGAAGAATCCATTTTAGTAGTTGAAGATTGATTAAAATTTCTATTACTAATGTACCTATTTCCAGGCTCTATTTGTTTGGTTGACTTATACCGTGGGCAATTCCCAGGAAGGTGTTGCCCATTACATCTCCAACACAAAACAGTAGAACCACTTACACTAGGTACGATACTTCTTTCATTATATTTACTAGTCTCAGCCAACTTCACAACTGCATCCTTACTTTTGCTTTGCAAAGCTCTGCGTTGATCAAACTCATATTGATTGAGTTGATCCTTTTCCAACTGACCTCCCAGACGTACTAGTTCTTCTACAGTTTGTACTCTTAATCTTAACTGGGAAGTTAAATGAGGATTCATATTACTCAAAATCATTTTAACTACTTCTGACTCAGACATATCGGATTTCCATTTTTTACATAGAACCTGCAGTACAAAGGCAAAATCACGCACACTCTCTCCTTCCTGTTGCCTTCTAGTTCTTATCCTCTCTGCCAATTCATCTTCATAGTCCTCAGACAGAAAAGCTGCCATAAACCGAGACTTAAATTCTGACCATGTATGAACTTGACTTCTAGCAATTTCCCACCAAGCTCTAGCTGTTCCAAATAATACATTCCTTAAAGTAGCAAGAATGTCCTCATCAGACATAGGTCTTAAAGCCAAAAAATCCTGACATTTTTCTAAATATGAAATAGGGTCTGGCTCATCTTCAGACCTTCCAAATGATGGAAACAACAATTTAACTGGTAATTTTCCAACATTTCCCAAACGATCTCCACTCTTAACTACCATAGGAGAACGTAATTGTTCACCTTGCTTTCCAACTTGCTTTACTTCCACACTTTTTTGTAATCCACTGTTGACTGAGCTAAACTCTGCACATTTTGAATTACCTGCTGAAGTTCACTACCCACTTCTGAAGTTAACTGCTTCATATTCCAATTTCCTTCTTTAACCTTTGCAGATTCTCCCTCAATTTTCTCAATGATTATCCATCCAAAATTCTGAAATTCCTTCTCCACAAAAGTCATAATCTCACTTAACTGCTTTTGTCTTTCCTTCTCCAAATTAAACTCTAGCCTCACAAGATCAGAGTGCATCTGCTCTTGTATTTCTTTCTGGTTTTCCAACAACTGTTCCTGTGCAGCCTGAGTTTCCTTTGATACCTCTTTAACTATCTCTATAGTACCAATTAAGGTACGAAATTCAGCGTGGTTACCAACCCTTCTAGCTCTTGGAGTGGGTGTCGGCAAAGGTCTTAATCCTGGAGTAGACAATGAACTATCAGACCCTACATTTAATGAATCATGGTCCTGCCATGAAGAACCACATGTAGCAGGTACTGGTTCTAACAATACATCCTGCCCTATCAATGCAAAGTTATCATAATTGACTTCTTCCGCCATTTTATCAACAATCAAACCGTCAGAAGCAAAATATTCACATTTGTTTCTGTCCCTGTTTGGGCGCCAAATTATGTAACGAAATTGGCCTAATAATAAAGTTCGGGCGCCAGGAAAGTATATATAAACTTCCCAATAAAAAAAAAAAAAAACTCGTTACTCGGACCTTGTAGCAAAACCAAGTTTCTACCTACGTGACCCTACAATATAAAAATTGCAACTGACTCTTGATAACTTAAGAATAGGGTTTTAAATAAACACCAATTAACATTTATTCCATAACCAGTACTGTCACTCCTTTTCTTTTTTACACTACACAAAACACACATTTAAGAGCATTCTTCCTTAACACCTTTAGTACTCAATTAGTTCCCAATTACGGATAACATATCTATTAAGAAACATACAATGGTATATTTCTCAATTTACATGGTCTCCGCATTATCCTAAGCATAGCACAAGCAATTAAACTGAATAGCCAATAAGATTTTTTTATAGTTAAATGGGAATTAAATTACTCATATTGAGCCCTCCTAACGGATTAACTATGGTTATTCCTCAGATGCAGTTCTTTACACACAGCAAACATTCATAAACCATCTATATCACATATTGAGAAAATGGCAATTCAGTTTAACTGATTCATATGCAAAGAACCAATTTTATACCATTAATACAACAAACATTCATAAACTATTCATATCACAGGTTGTGCAAATAGCAATTCAGTTTAACTGATTCATATGCAAAGAAACTATCCATATCACAGGTTGTGCAAGTATCAATTCAGTTTAACTGATTCATATGCAAAGAATCAATTTTATGCTCTTAATACAACAAACATTCATAAACTATTCATATCACAGGTTGTGCAAATAGCAATTCAGTTTAACTGATTCATATGCAAAGAAACTACCCATATCACAGGTTGTGCAAGTATCAATTCAGTTTAACTGATTCATATGCAAAGAATCAATTTTATGCTCTTAATACAACAAACATTCATAAACTATTCATATCACAGGTTGTGCAAATAGCAATTCAGTTTAGCTGATTCATATGCAAAGAAACTCAGTTAATACAGTTTTAAAATGGAGAGAGAAAAAAAAAAACATTAGTATGAAAATAATCAAACACTTTCTTTAAATCTGGTCATAAATATACCTGGTTTCAAACAGGCAATATTTTCCAAGTCATTACACCAACAACCAACATACAGATAATAAACAAGCAGTTTGCATCAAGATATGTAACAGTAATAATGACCGAGAGGCTATAATAAAATCAAGCAAAGTAAGAAAGGAAGTGACATAGATCTAAACAGTCATTTTCCCAAAAAAGAAACGACGGGAACTTCCATATTACTGGTTAAGTCCCGCTACAGTTGTCAGCCGTCCTCCTCAAATACACGTGTTTCAGTCTCGCCAGTAATAGAGCAATATGCAGAAAACTCCAGGTTTGTCCTGCTAGTAATACAGCAGTATGAAAACCCCAGGTTTCAGTCTCGCTAGTAATACAGTAATATGCAGAAAACTCCAGGTTTGTCCTGCTAGTAATACAGCAGTATGAAAACTCCAGGTTTCAGTCTCGCTAGTTTAAAACAACAAACAGAATCCACATTGCTTTCACACTCGTGCAACAAACCACTACCCGCAGCTTCAATTGTTTGAACCAAAAAAAAACTCAATATGGATTGCTCTCCACGCATTAAATAACCATGTGTGTATTCGAAGTTGCAAACCGTGTCGGCGTCTTCACTGGTCATGCACGTTTCAAATCACTCAGCACTTTATTCCTCAATCGTTGACTTGACATCATTCCTGTCCCAACGAGTTTCCCCAGACACAAAACATCCGTGGTGTCAAAGCTATATTTCATATATTAATTAACAGTAAGCTTAGACACCAAAAAAAAACAAACAAAAAAAACTATTACAACTTATTGCCATACTGCATACTCTCATTCTCTCTCTCTCTCTCTCTCTCTCTCTCTCTCTCTCTCTCTCACTGCGTCAGCTATAACGTCACTTCCTATGATCAACCTCTCTCTTCCTCCACCCGACGTCTTTATACAATTTTTTAAATGATTGACAGCCAAAGAGGCTAGTGCTGAATTCAATACGGCACATGGTTACCATCTGGTTTAATAAACACCTTCATTAGCAGTTAACTGTATGCAAGTCAAAGAGGTTTCAATTCTTCATTGAGTGCAGTCCTCCAGCCCACTTTCCCAGAACTCTAAAAAGAAAATCCAGCACTCCCCACATTATAATGTGCACTGCGGTTACCCTTCTACACAGAAGAGCTGTCACTGGAAATGCCATCAGCATTGGAATCACTAGCCTCTGTACACTGCAGGGTTTTTGTATGGATAGGGTGCTGCTTTGTATCACTGTGCTGGTTCTATTGCACAGTAGTAGATGGCAGAATCAGACACTGAAGGCTGTATTGTTAGGGAGCCAGTTTTAGATGAGGTATCTACTGCTGGTTTATATTTCCCAGAATCGTCTCCATGTGTTTCTGAACTTGTCTCTTGATTTATGTATTTTAAACCCTGGTGAGGCTCTTGCTTGTACCACTGCATTGAATAAAAGCTGCTTGTTGTATATTGACAGTTTATACGGATTGAATCTCCTTCTGAAACTCGCTGTGAATCAGGGCTTTGAGTCACCTGGTCTTGACTGTGTGCACCTGAAACAAAACAACACAAAATAATGTACACAGTTAAATCAGAAACACACAAACAAACTAACAAGCAAAGTGATGATCATGGCTCCTTGGAAGAACACACCTGATAGAATCAAGCAAAGAATGAAACATCTCAGTCTTGTCATATTAGTACTCTAGAGTAAGTCGTGTGCATTTGAAGAAAGAAACAAAAGAGGATGGCTATGAAAGTTTCATTTCATACTGAACCAGCCTACCCTTGAGATCACATGAATGAATCCACAGTGGTGTTTGTCACAGCTATTTCCTGTTCTTCAAAGTATATGTGCTGCAGCAACTTGTGGTAACAAAGCACCCCCCTTGTTCTAGATTCAGCTGTTTATTGTAGTGATAGGGAATCAATAATGCTTTTCAAATGAAATGACTGATAATAAAATCAAGGACATTATTCTTCATGTCACGAGTATAAGATCATTCTCACAGACCCTCGTTGTCACTACAAAACAACACTCTCATGATTGGCTATCTTTGCTCCAGTAAGCTTCATTATCACAAGGTTACATTTACTTGCAGCTACAGTAATATGTTTAATGGATAATCATCTTAAAACTATATATTATGTGTTGGTGATGAAGCTTGTATCATGTCTACTGTTGGATGAAATGTTTGTAATATTATTGAGATGAGACACACGCACAGCAAACACAGACTCTGCAGCGCTGTATATTATGCACAGAGCAGTCTATTCGAGATGGGAACTGGGGTTTGAAAGCTCTAGATTATGTTTACAATACAAATTAGGAGTAACATAATGTCATGTGTGCTGTATACTGTGGATGAATCCTCTCACAAGCCAATGCCCGGAGGCAAGGCTGCAGTTACGCCATGGGGTTTGTGAGTGTAGACACAACCCAGTTAGTGTCATGTAAGTGTTGTGCTTTTACACTGTCCTGTAGTTGAAAGATGAGTGTAATCCTGCCTCCTCTCTATGGGGAAATGGTGATTAATCTTAATCACACTGCACCCCCTGGTGGTAAAGAGCCTGTAGCTCACTTTAAACATATACAGTTCATCTTTATCAATAATGAATGTTAAATATGTGCATCTGTGCATGGTATACACTGATTGATCAATGGTCAGCAGTGTGGAGTAGTGGTTAGGGCTCTAGACTCTTGACCAGAGGGTTGTGGGTTCAATCCCTGATCGGGGACACTGCTGCTGTACCCTTGAGCAAGGTACTTTACCTAGATTGCTCCAGTAAAAACCCAACTGTATAAATGGGTAATTGTATATAAAAATAATGTAATTGTATGTAAAACAATAATGTGATAACTTGTAACAATTGTAAGTCGCCCTGGATCAGGACTGCTAAGAAATAAATAATAATTAACTTTTGTACATACAATCCTGCCCCAAAGTTACATTATAATACATAAGGTCCATGTGCAGCTGAGTGGTGCTGCCCCTGAGAGCAGGATATTGTGCAGGTGTCTCCACTCCCTCTCTCACTGTGCTCTCACTGCACAATAATACACAGCTTCACAATCCAGCAGCTCAACAGCACTGATGGTTAGAATGCTGGAGAGCTTCTCTTTATTCACAGTCATGTTGAATCGTCCCGAGGTTTCATTTGTAATGTAAGCAGACAGTATTATGCCTGGGTTTTGACCATGTGGTTGTTTATACCACTGCATGCTCTGGTAGTTAGTAACACTGTGATTACAGTTCATTTCAATGGTCTTTCCCAGGAACAACTGGGCAGGACTCAACCCTGCCTTGCCCTGACTGAACCCCTCCCCTGCGCACCATGTGCACTTTACTCTATCAAGTGAACACTGCTCTTTCTTTTTCACTGCAGAGCAGCTGATCAGATATATCCAAACCACGATTTGAATGGGAAAAAGGGTAACTATGAGCCACACCATCATTTACATTTTCACAGAACTCATTTAATAATACTGGTACTAGAGGAAACTCTGCTGGTGGAGGTGGGAGGGGTAAGCTGTCCTCCCACTGCGGTTGAGACGGAACCAGCAGGTATTCACCCTCTGCTGGTGGAGGTGGCGGAGGCAGAGGCAGCAGGTATTTTTCCTCTGCTGCTGGAGACCTAGGTTCTGGGCCTGTGGGCCTTCCCCCCTTGGGCTGTGGCCGCCCATCCCCCTCTTCTGGACGCACGGGCTCCCCCCTTCTTGGCGCTGGACACACAGGCTCCCTCCTTCTGGGCGCTGGACGCACGGGCTCCCCACTTCTGGGTGCTGGATGCTTGCGCTCCCCCCTTCTGGGTGCTGGATGCTCATGCTCCCCCTCTTCATATTGTGTGGGGCATATGGCCAACATGTGCCCATATGCCCCACAGCCAGGGCATAACTCCTCCACAAGGTTCATAAAATAAACCTCCCAGCCATCATCCCCGACCTCCTCCTGCTGTAGCTGCGTTTGCTGTTGCTGCTGCAGCTCTCCCCCTTCTCTTCCTGCTCCTTCTCCCTGCCTTCTTCTCCTGGGCCGGTTCCTCCTCCTCGTCCTGGAAGGGGCAGATCGCCACCATGTGCCCGTAAACCCCGCAAGCAAAGGCACCAGCTTTGGTCCTCCAGACCATCGAGGAGGTCCTCCAGTTCCCCACAGCTGTCTCTTCAGCTCCAGCCTTCCATTATTTTTTATTATTTTTTTTTTCAAACACAAAAACACTATTTGAAAAAAAACAAACAAAAAAACGCCATTTTCTTTCCTGGTCCGGCTCCTGGAGACGTTGTTTGTCCCACGCAGGATACCATATGTGGCCGAGCTGTTGTTGCAGTGATGTGTGGGTAATGATGTCACGGAGCAGGAAGTAAACAGAAACCAAACAATGGATTGCGGTGGTGAAACTGAGCGCTACGGCGCTCAGCTATTTTATTAAATGAACAAACAAACAAAAGATTTAAACAAACATCAAAAAAGGCACAAGGGCCAAACAAATAAACAAATAAGTCGCTTAGGAGTTGTTTTTAAAAGTTGTTTTTTCCGCTCTCCTTGCTCGCTCTCCCGTACTCTCCTCACACTCTCCCCGAGGGTAGAGAACTGCAGGTTTATATACAGTGACCATTTCCCGATTAGCAACAATTAATCAATGAATTAACTCGGGAGATGGTCACCGTCTTCACGAGTTTAATAAGGAGGTGTGACTGTCAGCTTGCTAAATAAATCACTAGCTGATCAGTCACGCATCCTCATGAGGTTTTTAAAAACACAAAAACAATAACAAATACACTGCACTTTTATCTGCGCCGCAAACAATAATACAAATAATAATAAAACACTGCACAAATATATATAGGGGCGGGACACTCCGCCACATCATCCCATTGATACTGTGAGCTGCAACTCCAGTGGGTGCTGTGATTGCCACTTCTTTTCCCAGGCTTTGTCTCACCCATGCTGTGACAGTTTGAATGAGAAAACTCTTCCCTGTGCCTCCAGTGCCTCTCACAAACATGCAGAGGATGGGGGTGTTTGTTTCATAAGAACATAATAACATAAGAAAGTTTACAAACGAGAGGAGGCCATTCAGCCCATCTTCCTTGTTTGGCTGTTAGTAGCTTATTGATCCCAGAATCTCATCAAGCAGCTTCTTGAAGGATCCCAGGGTGTCAGCTTCAATAACATTACTGGGGAGTTGGTTCCAGACCCTCACAATTCTCTGTTTAAAAAAGTGCCTCCTATTTTCTGTTCTGAATGCCCCTTTATCTAATCTCCATTTGTGACCCCTGGTCCTTGTTTCTTTTTTCAGGTCAAAAAAGTCCCCTGGGTCGACTTTGTCTATACCTTTTTGGATTTTGATTGTTTGAATCAGAACGCCGCGTAGTCTTCTTTGTTCAAGACTGAATAGATTCAATTATTTTAGCCTGTCTGCATACGACATGCCTTTTAAACCTGGGATAATTCTGGCTACTCTTCTTTGCACTCTTTCTAGAGCAGCAATATCCTTTTTGTAACGAGGTGACCAGAACTGAACACAATATTCTAGGTGAGGTCTTACTAATGCATTGTAAAGTTTTAACATTACTTCCCTTGATTTAAATTCAACACTTCTCACAATATATCCAAGCATCGTGTTGGCCTTTTTTATAGCTTCCCCACATTGTCTAGATAAAGACATTTCTGAGTCAACATAAACTCCTAGGTCTTTTTCATAGTTCCCTTCTTCAATTTCAGTATCTCCCATATGATATTTATAATGCACATTTTTATTGCCTGCATGCAATACTTTACACTTTTCTCTATTAAATGTCATTTGCCATATGTCTGCCCAGTTCTGAATGCTGTCCAGATCATTTTGAATGACCTTTGCTGCTGCAACAGTGTTTGCCACTCCTCCTATTTTTGTGTCGTCTGCAAATTTAACAAGTTTGCTTGTTGTTGTTGCAAAGTTTTGGCAATGTGGTCAAACACTCTCTGCTGATCTTTATTAGGGTGCTTCAGCATGTCTTGTACATTTTGTAGAAGAGGTTGTGCCCCCACAACTCTGAATTCAGCCATTGCCTCAGCAGCCCGCAGAGGACCAAAATGAACTTGATTTTCAGGTCCTTCTGTTTCAAGCCCATTGTCCTCTTCAGCCTCTATTTCCTTTTGTTTTTGCTCTACTAGTCGAGTTAACTCCTCATCAGCTGCAGCTATTTGTTGTCGTTGGTCATGATAGGCCATAGCTTTTTGAATGAATGACACCCTTTAGGAAGAAGGTCTGTTCTGTCTTTCCATGGCTTGAAAAGTAGGAGGATAGCATAGACGTAGTTCTCTAGGTAGTCTTGTACACTATAATGGTAATGATTGATTAAGTAGGGCATGCTTCTCTTTTTGATGTATCCAAAGAGAAACATGTAACAAGGGATGTTTTCAATTTTGGGCTTCTCTGTCACCACATCATGCCATGCAATGAAATCATAGAGGCTCATTTCTTGCAGAGCCTCCGGATGTATTGGGTAGTATGAGTCAATCCAGGAAGGAAAGTAGATGTCGGTTGAGTCAGGATTTTCTTTTGCTAGCATGTCAATGTGTTCCTTGGATTTCAGCGAACGGCTATTGTTAAAGAGACAGTAGCATCTGCAAGACGGTCGGATTGGCTGAAAAGACCTGAGGAGAACCGTGGAGGGATGAAAGTGCCTGGGGTCTGCAAAAATACAGCGGAAGAAGAAAAAGGAGAAGGACATTTTAACCTTGCCTTGGTGACTTATTTATCTTACTGTATGACAGGTATTGACATTTGTTTTCTACATTTCACTCAAGAGTGTTGTGAACTACAAATTAAAAGTGAAATGTTGCTTTTGGCTAATTTACTTTTGCTGCGCCAGTCCCCTAAAACACGTAAACTATCATTGCTGTACAGAGTCAGGCAGTTCTTGCAATTCGCTGATGATAACTCGATTTCAAATGAAGGATCACAAGGCAACAATAGCAGTAGTTTCACTGTCGTGTCTGTAGGGGTCAGGATTGTCTTCAAAGTGGAGTGGCAGAGACGTTATTGCATGCTGATTTGGTTGAATGAAGAGTGAAGAAAAAATAACTGTTGACAAAATAACTTCCACAAAAACAACCTCTCCACTACAACAGAAAAAACGAAGAAAAAATCATCAGTGTTGGCAATAAGATTGAAGTGTTTGTTCTCTTTATTTACTGGTACAGCACATTCTATTTGTGTGTATCCATTGTGATGTGGTAAGCCATGATATATGGTTTCTTGCTCTTGTTATTCTTAGAACTAAGATCACAAGTCAGGGTGGATTGAGGTGGAGTGTTTGCAGAGTGTTCAGCTCAGGGGTGTGTTCAGTGGAGTCTTCACATCCGGTGCCTTCACAGCACTTTGATACGTTAATGAAGTCCTGCATCAAACACGTGTTTATTATATTATATTGTTCATTGTGGTTCACCATAACCTGCTCTCTTATTCCAATTCTATGAACAGGGAACACATTTCCAAAGAGTGCAGAGAAGTGAATCAAAATGCAAACAGTTTGCCTGCACTGAAACCACTTCCTTTATAATGGACTCATGCCAATGATAGTGTGTGGAAGCAGTTCAACACGACTTTCTTTCATCTTTTACCGGTAACGGGCCTGTGCCAGTTAGTGCTGAGAGAGTTTTTGTACAGCGTCCCAATGAGTTTTCACACTGTGCTATCCTCAGAGCACAGTGATAGATTGCTGTGTCGCACAGAGCAAGTTTGGAAATGGTGAGCTGTGTTTTATCACTGTCTGCTTCTGAAGAAAATCTGTGTATGGCAAATGCAGCATTATGATTGGCCCCTCTGCTCCCCTAGGCTCCTCTGTACAGTATGTATTCCAGGGCTCGGTTTGAGTTCTGCCGATACCAGTAGAGAAGAACATTGTTGCTACTTGCAGTATAAGAGCAGCTGAGCGTTACTGACTCTCCTTCTGTTCTGGACTCTGCTGTCTGTTGAGGACGGATGGAATCCCCGCTTGTCATGACTGAACATTGAGGAGAAAAATAACATTTAATAGACAGTCAGTAATAATAATAATAATAATAATAATAATAATAATAATAATAATAATAATAATAATAATAATAATGTTTCTTGTTGTGTTGAAATTACCTGGCAGGATAGTAAACATACACATGATTAATGTATCCATTTTAGCTCTGTGCTGATTTCTTTTAGAACAGAATAGAAAGGTTCTGTCTCTGTGTTGATTCTGGTGCTTTTCTCTTCACAATGCTGCTCTGAAATATTCTGCTTAGAGGTTTTGAACGTCAAATGTCTGTAACCAATCAGCATAGAGAAACAGAAGCATGTGATGTAAATGTGATGTAATCATGTAACTCTGTGGTTCATAGTTATGGTTACCATCTTGTTTTATCAACACCTTCGTTAGCACACTCTCTGGTGCACTCTGGAACTGTCACTCTTCTGCTAACAAAGCTGATTTCATATCTGCCTTTGCCTCCCACCTCTCGCTGGATTTCCTTGCTCTCACTGAAACCTGGCTGTCCCCTGATAACACTGTTACTCCTGCTGCCCTGTCCTCTCTCTACGTCCTGTCCCATACTCCGCGCCTCACTGGACGGGGAGGTGGGACGGGTCTTCTCCTCTCTCCCTCCTTACTCTTTTCTGTCCCCTCCGATCTCATCTCACTCTCTGTCAGTACCTTTGAATTTCAAGCAGTCCAACTAACCTTTCCCTGTCAACTCCTGCTCATTGTTCTTTACAGCCCCCCTGGGCCTCTCACTCACTTTCTGGATGAACTCGACTATCTACTCTCCTCCCTCCCCTCCCTGTCTACCCCGACTGTCCTGTTGGGTGACTTCAACATCCATCTCTCCAACCCCAGCCACTCTGCTGGATTCCTCCCTCTCCTGCACTCCTTCGACTTCTGTCTCTCTCCGTCCCCTCCTACCCACAAAGCTGGCCGTCAACTGGACCTCACCTTCTCCAGGGCCTGCTGCCCCTCCACCCTCTCTGTCACCCCCCTGGACCTCTCTGATCACTATTTCATCTCTTTTTCTCTGTCTCTCCCCCCTCTCCCTGCTCCTCCTACCCCCACTGTCACCTCTCGCCGTAACCTCCGCTCTCTCTCCCCCTCTGTCCTTGCCTCCACTGCTCTCTCTCACCTCCCTCCTATCGACTCCTTCTCACAACTCTCCGTAGACTCTGCTACCTCCACCCTCTTCTCCTCGCTCACCTCCTCCCTCGACTCCCTCTGTCCCCTCACCTCCCGTCCTGCTCGCCCCTCCCCTCCCCATCCCTGGCTCTCCTCTGCGCTCTGCTCGGCAAGAATCACACTGCGATCTGCTGAAAAGAAATGGAAGAGAACCAAACTCCCTGCTGCCCTAGACCTTTACCGCACTCTCCTCTCCTCCTTCTCCTCTACTCTCTCCTCTGCTAAATGTGCTTATTTCCAATCTGTAATCCAAGCCTCCACTAACAACCCACGTAAACTATTCTCTACCTTCTCCTCCCTCATAAACCCTCCCCCCCTCCTCCTCCCTCCTCTATCTCCCCTGATGACTTTGCCTCCTTCTTCTCTTCTAAAATCTCAGATATCCGCAAACTCTTTAACACCTCTCCCTCCCCCGCACCCCCTCCCACTCCAACCCCTACACCCACTACATCCCCTACTAACTCACCCTCCTTCTCCACCTTCTCTCCCCTCTCAGACTCTGACCTCTCCTTCCTGCTCCAGGGTCACAAACCCACCACGTGTGCCTTGGACCCCCTCCCCACTCACCTCTTTCAAGCTGCTGCTCCTGCTCTACTCCCCTTCATCTCCTCCCTCCTCAACACCTCTCTCCTTTCTGGTCTCTTTCCCTCTGCCTTCAAAAAAGCCTCTATCACTCCCCTCCTCAAAAAACCTACCCTCGACCCCACCTCCCTCCAGAGCTACCGTCCTGTCTCCCTCCTACGCTTCCTCTCCAAAACCATCGAGCGGACTGTACACCGCCAGCTCTCTGCTTTCCTGTCCAACCACTCTCTGCTTGACCCTCTCCAATCTGGCTTCCGCTCTGCTCACTCCACTGAAACCGCCCTCCTGTCTGTCACCAACTCACTTAAATGTGCCCGAGCTGCCTCTCTCTCCTCTGTCCTAATTCTCCTCGACCTCTCTGCTGCCTTTGACACTGTTGATCACTCTATTCTACTATCATCTCTTGCTGACCTGGGGATCTCTGGCACTGCTCTGGCCTGGTTCTCCTCCTACCTCTCCAACCGCACTTACCAGGTAACCTGGCGTGGAGCAACCTCCACACCTCACCCTCTCTTAACTGGAGTCCCCCAAGGGTCAGTCTTGGGTCCTCTCCTGTTCTCTCTCTACACCCGCTCCCTGGGCCCCCTCATCGCATCCTATGGTTTCTCATACCATTTCTATGCTGATGATGCTCAGATTTTCCTCTCCTTCCCCACCTCTGACTCCACCATCTCCTCCCGTATCTCTACCTGTCTGTCTGGTATTTCCTCCTGGATGCACTCGCATCACCTCAAACTCAACCTCTCTAAATCTGACCTCCTTTTCTTTCCCTCCTCCTCCCCCTCCTCTGATCTCTCTATCTCTGTTCCTCTGGAATCTACCACACTCTCTCCCTCTTCCTCAGCTAAGAACCTTGGAGTCACCCTGGACCCCTGCCTCTCTTATTCCCAGCACATCTCCACTCTGGCACGCACTTGCCGATTCTTCCTGAGCAACATCCGAAGAATCCGTCCCTTCCTCACCAACTATGCTACCCAGCTCCTGGTCCAGGCCCTGGTACTCTCCCGCCTAGACTACTGCAACTCCCTCCTGGCTGGCCTCCCTGCGTCCGCCACCCGTCCGCTCCAGCTCATCCAGAACTCTGCTGCCCGCCTGGTGTTCTCTCTGCCTCGCTTCGCCCACGCTACTCCACTACTCCGCTCGCTCCACTGGCTCCCGATCACCGCTCGCATCCAGTTCAAGACTCTTGTACTAGCCTACAGATGCCTTGACCAGTCTGCACCCAGCTACCTCCAGACCCTCATCTCTCCCTACACCCCCACTCGACCTCTCCGCTCTGCCTGTACTAGAAGACTAGCTCTACCACCGCTACGCTCCCCTGCCTCCAAAGCCCGCTCCTTCTCCACCCTTGCTCCGCAGTGGTGGAATGACCTTCCTACAGATGTCAGGACTGCCCAGTCCCTGACCACATTCCGGCGCCTCCTTAAGACTCACCTCTTCAAAGAGCACCTGTAGAACTCCTCTGTTTGTATCCTGGGACACTATCACCCTTCATGTAAATGTGCTTTATTTTGCTCTTATCAGCCCCTATTTTACTGCATCTAATCCTGTACTTCAGAATACTGTAATCTGCCAAGTTTTTAACCTGTAGTACTTTGTATTTAATCACATCCTGATGTAACTATCACTATTTAATCATATCCTGATGTAACTATCACTATTACCTGCTGTATTATTGAATTGTGGTTTGTCAAACTTGTACTTTACTTGAACAAAAGTTATTGTATTTCTTGCCCTTATTGTATTACTTGTATTGTAACGCTTGAAATGTTTTTGCTTACGATTGTAAGTTGCCCTGGATAAGGGCGTCTGCTAAGAAATAAATAATAATAATAATAATAACTGGATGCTAGTCAAAGAGGTTTCAATTCTTCATTGACTAACTGCAGTCGCCCTACCCACTTTCCAATGAACCTTCCCAGAGCTCAGGAAATCCAGCACTCACCACATTATAATGTGCACTGCGGTTACCCTTCTACACAGAAGAGCTGTCACTGGAAATGCCATCAGCATTGGAATCACTAGCCTCTGTACACTCCAGGGTTTTTGCACCGTAGTAGATGGCAGAATCAGAAACTGAAGGCTTGTGTTCCTGAGCCCCAGGCTTGGTTGATGTATTTTAAACCCTGGTTAGGAGCTTGTTTGTACCATTGCATTGTATTAAAGCTGCTTGTCTGATAGTGACAGTTTATCTGAACTGATTCTCCTTCTGAAACTCGCTGTGAATCAGGGCTTTGAGTCACCTGGTCTTCACTGTGCGCACCTGAATCAAAATAACACAAAATAAAAACACAGATAAACAAATCATAAACACACAAACACACTAACAAGCAAAGCGAGGATCATGGCTTCTTGGAGTTCATACCTGATAAAATCAAGCACAAAATGACACATTTCAATCTTGTCATTGTAGTAATCCAGTGTGTTAATTTGAAGAGAGAAACACACGTGGGTGAATATGCACCTTTCTCTTCATACCAATCTACCCTTGAGATCACGTGCATTCATTCACAGTGGTGGTTGTCACAGCTATTTCCTGTTGTTTAAAATATATGTGATGTAGCATGTTCTGGTAACAAAGTAACCACCTTGCTTGTTATAGCTTAAGCTGTTCATTGTAGTGATCGTGAATCTGTAATGCTTTCAATATGGAATGATTGATATCAAAATCACTGATACTTTACTGCAATTCATTTAATGGCACAGATGTCACTACACTGGTATATATCATGTATGGCACAGTGTATTCTAGATGGGAACTGGGGGTTCAAAGTTCTGAGTGATGTTTACAATAGAAATACAAAAGAACACAATGCCAGGAGTGTGTATACTGTGGATGAATCCTCTCACAAGCCACTGCCCTGAGGCGAGGCTGCAGTTACAACGCTAGGGTTTGTGAGTTTAGATACATCCCAGTTAGTGTGATGCAGGAGTTGTGCAGCATTTACATCGTAGTTGAAAGATGAGTGTAATCGTACCTCCTACAGTATCTGCTGGGTAATGGTGTTTAATCTTAATCACACTGCCCCACCTGCTGGTAAAACATCATTTTCAGTGTCAAGATCCTGCCTCAAAGTTACATTATATAACATAAAGCACATGTGCAGCTGAGTGGTGCTGCCCCTGAGAGCAGGATATTGTGCAGGTGTCTCCACTCCCTCTCTCACTGTGCTCTCACTGCACAATAATACACAGCTTCACAATCCAGCAGCTCAACAGCACTGATGGTTAGAGTGCTGGAGAGCTTCTCTTTATTCACAGTCATGTTGAATCGTCCTAAGGTTTCATTTGTAGTGTAACCAGTCAGTATGATGTCAGGACTTTGACCATGTTGCTGTTTATACCACTGCATGCTCTGGTAGTTAGAAACACTGTGATTGCAATTCATTTCAGCGCTCCCTCCTTCAGTTGAATAAACATGTGGAGTCTGATGAATCTGTGAACTTCCATAGACAACTGTAAGATAACAAGATGATATCATTATTACTTTGTTTATGAATGATAATGACATTGAAAACCTGTTTGTTCTCAAGTGTGTTTGTGAATATCACTCACCAAGACAAAAGCAAAGCAGAAGAAAAGTTCCACACGTGTTCCTCATTCTTGAATTGTTCCATCCACAAGTAGAAATGCTTCTGACAGACAGACAGCCTGAGCTGTGGGTGGAGCCCTGCACAATGTCACGTCAGAATAAGGCAATGATTGGTTGATCTGTCTGGAGCCCAGGGAACCATTGGTTTAAAGCTACTGAATGTCAGCAACAGAATATCAATAGTTAGAACATACCTGTAGTGTAATAGTGCTGAACATCCTTCTAATCTTGAAGCACTTCCTCACTTCATCTCATGACAGTGGACTCACTGGTTTATGGACTCCTGCTGGGCTGGTCTATGTACTGCAGGGTCCGGTATCTCACCAACATAGAGCTTCTGGGTCTACACAGGGGAATGGCTTGGTAGTGGGGTCACAAGAGACACTGTATATTGTAGCACTGCAGTAATTTTCACCCACCTGCCTCTTTAAGTAAATGTAGTAGCCTGGCCAGGCCAACCTATAAAACCTACATTTCCCAGTGTCCATTTCTTTCTTTCTTTCACCCCATTGGTCCATTCAAATTTTCATCCACCAATCCTCTCACACAGTCAATCTTCACCTGTCGCTTATTTCTCTGATTGTGGGGGGATGGGAGTGTGTTTTTTTTTCTCCTGTAGCTAGCACCCTGGTGGGAGAGTCTGTCTACCTTTTGTTTATACTGTTAACTGTTGTTTATACTACCTAATCTTTATACTGTTAGCTAGATATTATTCTTTAGCCTTTGTTTTTCTTGTTGTCTGCTGCTTTAGTTTATTGTCTAGTTACAGTTTTTTGCTTAATTAGGTAGGGTAGTTTCTTTTGTGTGTTTTGCTGAAGGGTGTGTTTGTATGTTTTTGTGCATCTGTTTGCAACCTCAGTTTTCATCAAACCTCCATTTCATCACTCTCAATGTTTTCCATCTCATGAAGTCATCTACATCATCGTTCACGTTCATCCCAAGTAATTAACTGGACATCAATACCGGTTTGGTGAGCTCTTTCCATTGACTTGATCATCGTTGTTGTTTTTTTTTTCTTTTGTTACTTTTTGGGACTTCCATAGTATTTTGTTGATTTATATTTTTGTGTTGCATTGTTCATTCATTCTGTATATTCATTATCCTCTGTGTCAGTAATTGTTAATTTGTTGTGGATATATTCTATAAGCTCTGTTGTGTGTTCATTTCTAATCTGTTTTCCTGGGTTTGTTTTCACTCTATTTTCTTCCTTGTCACTCTGTCCCTAATTTAGTTGTTTTCGACTGTAATTGTTTAGTCTGATTCTCTTTGTCAAGCTTTGTGTTCCATGGAATAAACTGGTGTTTGTTTAGTTAAATTGACACATTGTGATGACCCTGTTTTACTGTCAGTCACCCTTACTGAATTATTTAGTTTTAATTATTTGGCCAGTAGTATCTCCTAAGGGAGGACAGTACAGTTGCCTATCAACTGTGCAGGGTGACCGTTACAATATGTATGAAAGCTACTGAAAGTTAGTAACACAATTTTGGTTCCTGGGTAGTAAGTGTTATTTCCTAATTGCTTATGCCTCAAAAGTATAGAAAATGGCTATTATTCCCCACAAACTTTGCTTTTGTGACCAGGACAGTGATATTTTGAAATTTACCTATTTCCAATGAGAAAACAGGCGAATTTGTGTCTTTTCGTTCACATAAAGTCAGAAAAAAACAACATATGAATCCAAATTAACATGTATTTATACTAAAGTAATACAAAAATGACTACAAAAGATTTAGAAGTGAGTAGTTTTTCGAGATTTACGATTATACTGTAAATCATGTGGCAGTCTGGCTCGCAGTGGTGATGTGGATGACGTCACGGACCAGGAAGTAACTCAAACCAAAACAGTGGATGGGCGGTTGAAGCTGAGTGCTGGTGCACTCAGCGTATTTAATAAACAAAACAAAAACAAAAGATTTAACAGAACACCAAACAAAAGGGCACGAGGGCCGAACGAATAAACAAACAAGTAAGTTTCGTGCTGGATACTCCAGCACGTTTTAGCAATTGTTTTCTTCCTCTCTCTCTCCCGTTCTCCACTCTCGAACACTCCACACCCCGAGTGCATAGTGCTGCTGGTTTATATACTCTGGCCGAGGGATTTAACTAGTTGGTAATTATCTTATTATCCCCCGGCCAGAGTCTGCACGCGTTTGGTAAGGATGCATGACTGTCAGCTAGTTAAATAATCAGTAGCTGATCAGCCATGCATCCTCACGAGGTTTTTAAATATAACAATAAAAGACGCGGCGCTTTTACCCGCGCCGCAAACAAAAATACAAATAATAATAAATAGGGGCGGGACACTCCGCCACACATGCCCCCCCTTGTGCGCAGCACACATGGCCTTTTCGGCCACCTCCCCCCTTAGTCCCCAAAGTCCCGGTTAGCAGTCCCGGCGCAGGAACAGGGGCAGCAGCGGACCAAAGGTGGCGGCCACGGTGGGATGTCCTCCTCCCACCCAAACAGCCGTAGTGTTCCAATGGCCCGCGCACCGGCCGGCTCCTCTGGCCAAAAAAATTTTGGGGGTGGTCTCCAGACCTGCCCCCCCTTCTTCATGGCCGGCCACCCTTTCTCCTGCAGCGAAATTGCTGCGGGGGAAGCTGGTCTCCTGACCTCCCCCCCCCTTCTTCATGGCTGGCAGCTGCCCTTCATGGGGCTCCAGCCACAGTATTTCCTGCCGCGAAAGTGCGGCTGGGGGAGCTGGTCTCCTGACCTCCCCCCTCCTCTTCACGGCCAGCAGTTCCCCTCCGTGGGGCTCTGACCACATGATCTCCGGCCGCGAAAGTGCGGCTGGGGGAGCTGGTCTCCTGACCTTCCCCTTCCTCTTCATGGCCAGCAGTTCCCCTCCGTGGGGCTCTGACCACCCAAACTCCTGCCGCGAAAGTGCGGCTGGGGGAGCTGGTCTCCTGACCTCCCCCCCTTTCTTCATGGCCGGCAGCTCCCCTCCGTGGGGCTCCGACCACAGTGTAGTGACCCCAGGCGAAGCAGGATCCCTGGCGACCCCAGGCGACTGCAGCGGCAGCGGACCCTCGGGAGGTGAACTCGGGAGGGGAGCCCCTGGCCATGGAGGCGGCAGCGGGAGCTCCACTTCTCCCTCGTTCTCTGTAGCTGGTGGCTCTCCAGGTGATGCGGAGCAACAGGCAGCCCCAGGCGATGCGAAGCAGGCATCCCTGGGTGGTGCGAGGCAGGGCAGGAGCAGTCCTTCCCATGACGGTGGATGTGGAACCAGCAGGTATTCACCCTCTGCTGGTGGAGGTGGGAGGGGAAAGCAGTCCTCCCACGGCGGCTGAGACGGAACCAGCAGGTATTCACCCTCTGCTGGTGGAGCTGGGAGGGGCAAGCAGTCCTCCCACGGCGGCTGAGGCGGAACCAGCAGGTATTCATCCTCTGCTGGTGGAGGTGGGAGGGGCAAGCAGTCCTCCCACGACGGTTGAGGCAGAACCAGCAGGCATTCATCCTCTGCTGGTGGAGGTGGGAGGGGCAAGCAGTCCTCCCACGACGGTTGAGGCAGAACCAGCAGGCATTCATCCTCTGCTGGTGGAGGTGGGAGGGGCAAGCAGTCCTCCCACGACGGTGGAGGCGGAACCAGCAGGCATTCACCCTCTGCTGGTGGAGGTGGGAGGGGCAAGCAGTCCTCCCACGGCGGTTGAGGCAGAACCAGCAGGCATTCACCCTCTGCTGGTGGAGGTGGGAGGGGCAAGCAGTCCTCCCACGACGGTGGAGGCGGAACCAGCAGGCATTCACCCTCTGCTGGTGGAGGTGGGAGGGGCAAGCAGTCCTCCCACGACGGTGGAGGCGGCGGAGGCAGAGGCAGCTCTTGCTGCTCTGCTCCTGGTGATGGTGGAGACAGAAGCAGCTCCTGCTGCTCTGCTCCTGGTGGTGGTGGAGACAGAGGCAGCTCCTGCTGCTCTGCTCCTGGTGGTGGTGGAGGCAGAGGCGATGGGGCGGATGCTGGCCACTCAGAGGGAGGCTGTGGCGGTGCTGGCTCCCTCTGCTGTGGCGGCTGGGCTGGTGTGTGCCGTGCTCCCTTCAGCAGCATAAATAGAGGCTGCTGGGGAACACCAGCATCCTGCCCTTCTCCCCCCCAGAAAAATTCAGGGGGTTGAGCCTGTAACTCCTCCCCTTCTGGCTCTTGGGACTGCAGCTTGGGTCCTAGGGCTGTGGAAGCCCCGACTTCCCTCTCTTCGGGCCGTGGACACACCGACTCCTCCCTTTTGGGCTGTGGACGCACCGACTCCTCCCTTTTGGGCTGTGGATGCACCGACTCCCCCCTCTTGGGCTTAGGACGTTCGGGCTCCTCCCACTCAGGCGCAGGACGTTCGGGCTCCTCCCACTCAGGCGCAGGACGTTCGGGCTCCTCCCACTCAGGCGCAGGACGTGCGGGCTTCTTTGCCTTCTTAGCACCGCCCCTCCTTCCCTTCTTCGGGACCAGCAATTCCACCTCCTGCCATGGAGGGGGTTGGTCGGGTGCTTTGTGCCCGACCTTGCCGACGGCAAAGCACCACTCCTCCCCTTTGAGGCAGGTGAGGCAGGTTTCCTGATCCACCTGCGGCGATGGTATGGCCTTCAGGTGGATCCACTCCTCCGCAGTCTCCACCTCACCTCGATCAAAGGCCTGCACAAAGAGGGGGTCTTCATATGGGCACACCTCAGGGAGGTGCCCATACTCCAGGCAGGCGAGGCACCATGTAGCCCCTCCTTCCTTCAACTCCCTCTGATGCGCATGCCACCTCTCCATATAGGCGTCCACTTCATCCATTTTTTTTTTTTTTTTTTTTTTTTCAAACACAAAAAACACTATTTGAAAAAACGAACACGAAAAAAACTTCCTTTGCTGTTCCTGGTCCGGCTGTTGGAGGCGTTGTTTATCCCACCGCTGCCACCATATGTGGCAGTCTGGCTCGCAGTGGTGATGTGGATGACGTCACGGACCAGGAAGTAACTCAAACCAAAACAGTGGATGGGCGGTTGAAGCTGAGTGCTGGTGCACTCAGCGTATTTAATAAACAAAACAAAAACAAAAGATTTAACAGAACACCAAACAAAAGGGCACGAGGGCCGAACGAATAAACAAACAAGTAAGTTTCGTGCTGGATACTCCAGCACGTTTTAGCAATTGTTTTCTTCCTCTCTCTCTCCCGTTCTCCACTCTCGAACACTCCACACCCCGAGTGCATAGTGCTGCTGGTTTATATACTCTGGCCGAGGGATTTAACTAGTTGGTAATTATCTTATTATCCCCCGGCCAGAGTCTGCACGCGTTTGGTAAGGATGCATGACTGTCAGCTAGTTAAATAATCAGTAGCTGATCAGCCATGCATCCTCACGAGGTTTTTAAATATAACAATAAAAGACGCGGCGCTTTTACCCGCGCCGCAAACAAAAATACAAATAATAATAAATAGGGGCGGGACACTCCGCCACAATCACTTTCACGAATCAGCCCCCAATGTAGTCTCCCATCATGTTCTCGTTATACTGTCCTTGGTAGCGGCGTTCAAAGTCCAGTATATCCTGGTGGAAGCGCTCGCCTTGCTCCTCCGAGTACGCTCCCATGTTCTCCTTGAATTTATCAAGATGAGCATCAAGGATATGGACTTTGAGGGACATCCTACAGCCCATTGTGCCGTAGTTCTTCACCAGAGTCTCAACCAGCTCCACATAGTTTTCGGCCTTGTGATTGCCCAGGAAGCCCCGAACCACTGCGACAAAGCTGTTCCAAGCCGCTTTCTCCTTACTAGTGAGCTTCTTGGGGAATTCATTGCACTCCAGGATCTTCTTTATCTGTGGTCCGTCGAAGACACCGGCTTTGACATTTGCCTCAGACAGCTTAGGGAAGAAGTCTTGAAGGTACTTGAAGGCTGCCGACTCCTTATCTAGAGCTCTGACAAATTGTTTCATAAGGCCCAATTTGATGTGCAGTGGTGGCATCAGCACCTTCTGGGGGTCCACCAGTGGCTCCCAGTTGACGTTGTTCCTCCCCACAGAGAACTCGGTCCGCTGTGGCCAGTCCCACCTGTGGTAGTGCGCCTTGGTGTCCCTGCTGTCCCAAAGGCAAAGATAGCAGGGAATCTTGGTAAAACCGCCTTGGAGACCCATCAGGAATGCCACCATTTTGAAGTCTCCTATGACCTCCCAGCCGTACTCATCATACTTCAAGGTGTCCAGCAAGGTCTTGATGCTGTTGTAATCCTCTTTGAGGTGCACCTTGTGAGCCAGGGGAAGAGACGGGTACTTGTTACCATTATGGAGCAGCACGGCTTTGAGGCTCCTGGATGAGCTGTCAATGAAGAGGCGCCACTCATTCTGGTTACAGGCGATTCTGATTGCCTCGAACAGACTGGTCACATTGTGGCAGAAGCAGAGCCCATCTTGACGGGTGAAGAAGCTGGAAAAAGGTTGGTGACGCTTCCTCTGATCTGCGACTTGCACACTTTCATCCAACAAGTTCCACTGCTTGAGCCTAGACGTCAAAAGCTCGGCACTGGACTTGGTGAGACCAAGATCTCTAATCAAGTCGTTGAGGTCTTTTTGGTTGGGGTAGTATGGGTTTCTCTCCTCAGCTCCACCTCTGAAATTGTCATCTGGATCTACAACATCTTCCTCGCTCTCTGACTTGCTGCTCTCTTCTAAAGATGGCTGCTCTCTCTCCGGAGGAGTGGGTACGGGGAGCTCATGGCAGTGTGGCACCAGGGCGATGGATGAATTAAGGTCCGGATACGTGATAGCAGGTGCATTCTTGCCAGTCCGACGTTTGGAAGGGTCCACCATGCAGAAGTAGCAGTTGCTTGAGTGGTCAGTGGGTTCCCGCCTAATTCTTGGGATAGCGAACTTCATGGCTCTCTTTTCCCCTCTGTACCATCCTACAAAAATACATTTATTTCACCCATGACTAATGTGTAAGAGATTCTCGCAACATTTTTCATATATGATATATTTTTTCAATAACATTGAAAATTGTAAAACATTTTAAAATTAAAAACTTTTACAATTTAAAAAATTAACAAATTTTATAACATAAAATTCCGAGCAACAATTGTCCATCTTACCTTCCAGAGTTTTTTTGCAGTGCTCGCAGGTGAAATGAGGTGCCCAGGGTTTGTCTTGATCCCCGATAGGCATGCCGAAATATGCCTTGTAGGCCTCACACATCTTAGCAGATGCTTCCACGGAGTACTTTTTCGCTCTTGTCTTGATAAATTGGCCGCAGACATAGCAAAATGCGTCTGCCGGATGCTTGCAGCCTCTTGATGCCATCTCAGAAAAATGCAGATATGTATCCACTTAGGTAGCTGGAAATAAACTGAACTGGTGGGCTTAAGGCCCCTGTATTTATACTACTATTTATATTACTGGAAAGTTCTAGAAAGTTCTAGCAGTTAATCCAAGTTTACTCAGCACTGAATCTATCTGGAATGTTCTGGAAAATAGGTAAATTTCAAAATATCACTGTCCTGGTCACAAAAGCAAAGTTTGTGGGGAATAATAGCCATTTTCTATACTTTTGAGGCATAAGCAATTAGGAAATAACACTTACTACCCAGGAACAAAAAAAACAAAAAAAAAATTGTTACACGGTGTAGTTAATGTACCATAGTTCTATTATATTATACTAAAGCTTCATTCCCTTATCCAAATATTAAGCTTCAATATAATTTGTTTCTGTGTAATAAACATGGTTATATAACATTATGATGCAATGTATTTATTTGAATTTATTATAAGAGTTTACATTAATTTAAAATATTTTCCATTAAAGAGTAAAAGCTATCTAATGAACACATGTTGATTTGAAATTGCAGTGGGTCAATATGACCCGAAACATACCAGCTGTACCTACATTCTGAACATACTGGGAGGGTTCAATAGATTCACATTGAGTGCTTTCAGCAGGGAGCTGCGCTGGTCGCTGTTCATGGGACTGAACTGGTCTGACATGGAACTGCATTGGGCTAAAGGGCTTAAGGGATGTATCTCTGAATGTATTTCACATTCTGTGCTATTAATGTATTGTCATCTCCTTATTGCCGGGTATGTGCCTTGTTTAATAAGGGAAGCATTGTCTGATTGTGAATATTGAACTTCAAACACTGACAATTCATTGTCATACACTGCCCCCTAGTGGGGGTTCATTTGAATTGCAAGGACAAAGAGTTAGAATATTGAGCCCGTTTTCGTGACCACAAAGAAAAATGTTAATGAACTAACTGATTGTGACAGGTTGGCTGAGGGTGTGGTGTAAAAGATCGCTAGACCAGTCCAGGTTTGTTGGTAAACTCCGGGTTTTAATCCACAACACGGGAAAAATCCAACAATAATAACGCCGGGATACACAGCAATGTGTAACCCGGTCAAACAACAATAATAATAATAATAATAATAATAATAATAATAATAATAATAATAATAATAACAGCGCCGGGATACACAACAATGTGTAACCCGACAAACAAAGGGAAAGAAAGGGGTTGCAGTCCCAAATGAAAATGAAACCAAAACGCAAGGACAATCAAACAAAAACACAGTCCGTCCTTCCTCACTCCCCCCGAGATGAAGTACTGCACACAGTCCGGCACTTCCGGGTCCGCGCTCCTCCAAAGTATTCCCGGAGCGTCCCGTCAGTGCTCTATGGACAGACAAAGGGTGAAGGGGTTAGCAGGTATATTCAAACACAATACGAACTCTCCTGATTCCGTTTAGTTATTCCCCTGCTCGTATACACTGCAGTAAAAATGCGCTCTCGCTCGCCTCTCTCTCTCTCTCTCTCACACACACTGTACCTTGCCAGAAGGAACAGAACCCTGGGCCACACCCCCTTTTGTACGCCCCGTCTCGTCCCCATTGGTCAGCGAGGGCAACCGCCGTCAGCCAATGCGCGATTGCCACCGCGCTTCCCGACCGGGTCTGTGACGTTGCGCACCGCGGCTCTGTCTGCTCCTCCTCCCCAGTGTCCTCACCGGTCGGAAGGGAGATCTAAAACAAGAGTTCACTCTCTCTTTGTCACATATCCCACCGCTCAGAGTGGAGCCGAAGGAACACTCGGCCAAATCTACCATTCCCATTACTCCCCCCTCCCGGGAAAAATAATCCGCATTTTGGTGATCTTTCCCTGCACGATGTACCATATGATACATATAAGGCTGCAATGCCAAATACCACCGAGTTATTCGGGCATTGCTATCCTTCATAGTGCTTAACCATCTGAGTGGGGCGTGGTCCGTGACCAGATCAAATGAATGTCCCAGCAAGTAATATCTGAGGGAGTGGGTGGCCCATTTAATGGCTAGGCACTCTTTCTCTACCACCGAGTAATTGCGCTCCCGAGGAAGCATTTTCTTACTAATGTAAAGAATCGGGTGCTCCACCCCGTTAACTCGCTGAGACAAGACCGCCCCCAAACCAACCTCTGACGCGTCGGTATGGAGGAAGAATCTCTTGCTAAAATCTGGTGATATTAGCGCAGGAGCCTGACACAGTTTTTGTTTAATGGTCTCAAACGCTCCCTGACACTCTGCTGACCACTTAACTAAATTTGGTGCACACTTTTTAGTGAGGTCTACCAGGGGATTGACCACGGTGGCATACTCGGGGATAAAGCGGCGGTAATAACCAGCCAATCCCAATAGTGACCTCACCTGGGACTTGGTTTTGGGGACCGCCGCGTCCACCAAAGCCTGGACTTTGGTGGCCACGGGTTTCACCCGTCCATTTCCCATGATAAATCCTAGGTACTGGGTCTCTAATTTAGCAAACGCACATTTCCTTAGGTTGGCTGTCAGCCGGGCCGCCCTTAGAGACTGAAGGACGGCTGTAAGTCGAATTACATGCTCTCTCCAGGTGGAGCTATATATAACCACATCGTCAATATACGCTGCTGCATACTCACGATGGGGATGTAACACCTCGTCCATCAGTCTCTGAAAGGCGGCGGGCGCACCATGTAGCCCAAACGGCATGGTTTTAAAATGGAACAGCCCATCCGGAGTTGAAAATGCCGTTTTTTCACAGGAATTGCGGGTCAAAGGGATCTGCCAATATCCCTTCGTCAGGTCCAGAGTTGAGATAAACCTGGCCGTTCCCAGTCGGTCGAGGAGTTCGTCGATCCGAGGCATGGGGTAGGCATCGAACTTGGCGATAGCATTGACCTTTCGAAAGTCCACACAGAAGCGATTAGTGCCGTCCTTCTTAGCCACTATAACAATGGGACTGCACCACTCGCTTCTGGAAGTCTCAATGACCCCAAGTTCAAGCATCACCCTCACCTCGTTCTGGACGCCACTCCGCCGGCTTTCTGGGATCCGGTAGGGCCTCTCCCGAACAGTGACCCCTGGCGGAGTAATAACAGCATATTCAGTAAGGTTAGTTCTGCCGGGCACGTCAGAAAACACATCCCCAAATTTCCCAATCAACTTACGCAATTCCACCTGCTGATCCGGAAGTAACTGTTCCCCCATTGAAATCTGGCTGGGGCTAGGGGCCTCTATGCAGGGTCCTAAGTCATCCTCCATCTCGCCTGGGGCTATGAATAAGACCTCCCTTGCCTTCCAGGGCTTTAATAAGTTGACATGGTAAATTTCCGTTTTATTTCGGCGATCAGGCTGTCTAATTTCGTAATTCACTAATCCTACTGCCCGTATCACTTCATATGGCCCCTGCCATTTAGCACACAGCTTTGACTCCAACGACGGAAGAAGCAGCATTACCTTATCTCCTGGCCGAAAAGTTCGAATTCGTGCATTAGTATTGTAATGCTGCTGTTGCCGATGTTGAGCCGATCTAAGGTTGTCTTGAGCCAACCGACCGATTAAATCAAGGCGATCCCGCAGTAGGAGCACATGCTGCACTACATTTTTAGAGGAGCTTTTATGTTCTTCCCACCCTTCTCTCAACAGATCGAGGATGCCCCGTGGCTGCCGGCCATATAACAGCTCAAAGGGGGAAAATCCCGTTGAGCTCTGAGGCACCTCTCTCACTGCGAAGAGTAGGTAAGGAAGAAGAGTAGCCCAATGTTTTTGCTCCTGACTCACAAACCGTCTCAACATGTGCTTCAATGTTTGGTTAAAACGTTCCACCAGACCATCCGTTTGGGGATGATAAACGGACGTCCTGATGGGACGTATTTTTAGAATTTTATACACCTGCTGTAGCGTTTTGGACAAAAAGTTTGTTCCGTGATCAGTTAATATTTCTTTTGGGATCCCTACTCTAGCCATAATCTGACTTAATTCTTTCGCAATTGCAGTGGCACTAGTGGACCGCAAAGGAACTGCTTCCGGGTACCGCGTCGCATAATCCACCATCACTAATATGTGCGTGTACCCAGAATCAGAAGGCAGCACTGGCCCAACTATGTCCATTGCAACGCGTTCGAAGGGAGTGGAGACAATAGGCAGTGGGACCAAAGGGGCGGGGCGCACTCGACCCGGTGCTATTCTCTGGCATTCCGGGCAGGTAGCTACATATTTCGCCACTTCGGTGTAGAGTCCGGCCCAATAAAATCGAGCCAGTATCCGGTCCCTCGTCTTGTCAACACCAAGGTGTCCTGCAAAGGGGACGTCATGCGCCAGCCTCATGACCTCTGGTCGACAAGACGGGGGAACCATCAACTGTTTGACAGGCTGTCCTGTGCCCGGGGCTGGGTTTACCCTATACAGTAAGTGCCCCTCCACCACAAAATGGGGATATACCAGCGTCCCGATGCCGTCAACATCCTTACCCTCAATAGACCGAACCTGTTCCCAAGCGTGCACCAGTGTGGGATCGTTGTTCTGCTCCCACACTAGGTCCGCGCTTGAGGCCCACACGTCCGGGATATTGACAGGGGCTGGAGCAGTCTCTACCCTCAAGGGTCCAGTAACCTCGCCCGTCCGGTCACACTGGGTGCCCACCCCCTTCGATTGGCGTTTGGGACCATCACAACCTTCCCCCGCCAGGCCCCAACCGTGTCGGATCGATGCGCCCTCCCACTTTTCCCTCCGTCTCTCCTTGTGCGTTTTCCTAGGACGAAAAAGTGGAGAAAACAGTTCTGCATGGAAAGGGAACATGGTGCCAATTACTTCCTTTTCCCGGGGGTCTGCCGTGCCTACACGTGTGGTCGAGGCTGCCGATATTTTTACTAAATCCTTGTATCGCGGCCAGTCTCGGCCCAGAATGATTGGGTGTGGCAACTTTTCGGCCACCCCCACTACTAGGTGGCGCTTTATCGGTCCTACCGACAGATATACTTTTAGGGTGGGGTATGTCGCCGTATCTCCATGGATACAGGAGATCGCCACCTGACCTCGTGGCTGCCACGACATACCGCCAAGGAGAGCTGTCTGAATCAAAGTCTGCTCACACCCGGTGTCCACTAACGCGTGGGTTTTCACCTTCCCCAGCACAACATCAACAACACACGGGCCCTCCCGACCATTTCCCCATTCCTTACCTGTCTCTGATGCCAGATGACACGCAGCCACGTCGCACTCCATGGCGGCCGGGCAGTATCTGGCGATGTGTCCCGGCTGCTGGCACCTAAAACAGACTGGTGGGGCAGAGGGCAAGGGCGGTACATACTTGTCCCGCTGCTGGTATGACAGCGGGGCGGGGGAAACCATTCTACCCCAGCTGGGAGCCAACCTCTGCCTCCATGGTAAGGAGCTTGGATGGCCCAACGGGGCCGGTGGTCTGGCAGGTCTTGGTCCGGGGGGGTTTGGTGGTGGTCCCTTAGTAACGGAGGAGGAGGGGTAGTTCAGCAAGGTGGTCTGGGCGGACATGAGGGAGTCCTCGAAGTTCTCGGCCAGTGCTACGGCCTGGTCCAGGGTGGTGGGGTTGTGCCGGCGTATCCAGGCCTGCGTTTCGCCTCCGACCACATGGCAAAACTGATCCATGACAATGGCTTCCCCCATCTGAACCCCAGTTTTCTGGCTGGGGTTTAGCCATTGCGCCATGTGGTCGCATAGCCGTTGGGCCACCACCCTGGGTCGTGTGTTTGGTGGCCGCCGGAACTCCCTGAATCTGACCCGGTGGGTCTCCCCCGTGATGTTCAGACGGCGGAGGATAGCCTGCTTCACCAAGTCGTACTGGGCCGCGTCTTCATCAGTCATAGCCCGATATGCGGCTTGCGCCTCCCCAATCAAGCAAGGGCCCAGTTGGCTCGCCCAGTACTCCCGGGGCCAGGCTGCGGTGGTGGCCAGCCGCTCGAATGCCACAAGGTAGGCTTCGGGGTCATCCTCCACCGTCATTTTCTGGGCCCGGGCCTTCGGGGCAACCATCACGGGGCCCGTTGTTGCTGCTGACGTCATCCCCATCCCGACCCTCTCGATAAGGGCCATGTATCGCTCCTCCCTCCTCCATTCCTCAACCTCCCTTCGGCTGTCCAAAGCCTCCAACACCGCCGCAAAACTGGCTGGATCCATCCCGCTTCTGACGCCACGTGTGACAGGTTGGCTGAGGGTGTGGTGTAAAAGATCGCTAGACCAGTCCAGGTTTGTTGGTAAACTCCGGGTTTTAATCCACAACACGGGAAAAATCCAACAATAATAACGCCGGGATACACAGCAATGTGTAACCCGGTCAAACAACAATAATAATAATAATAATAATAATAATAATAATAATAATAATAATAACAGCGCCGGGATACACAACAATGTGTAACCCGACAAACAAAGGGAAAGAAAGGGGTTGCAGTCCCAAATGAAAATGAAACCAAAACGCAAGGACAATCAAACAAAAACACAGTCCGTCCTTCCTCACTCCCCCCGAGATGAAGTACTGCACACAGTCCGGCACTTCCGGGTCCGCGCTCCTCCAAAGTATTCCCGGAGCGTCCCGTCAGTGCTCTATGGACAGACAAAGGGTGAAGGGGTTAGCAGGTATATTCAAACACAATACGAACTCTCCTGATTCCGTTTAGTTATTCCCCTGCTCGTATACACTGCAGTAAAAATGCGCTCTCGCTCGCCTCTCTCTCTCTCTCTCTCACACACACTGTACCTTGCCAGAAGGAACAGAACCCTGGGCCACGCCCCCTTTTGTACGCCCCGTCTCGTCCCCATTGGTCAGCGAGGGCAACCGCCGTCAGCCAATGCGCGATTGCCACCGCGCTTCCCGACCGGGTCTGTGACGTTGCGCACCGCGGCTCTGTCTGCTCCTCCTCCCCAGTGTCCTCACCGGTCGGAAGGGAGATCTAAAACAAGAGTTCACTCTCTCTTTGTCACACTGATGTTAAAGAACTAACTGTTTGTTTCCATTGTTATGATATTTAGTTTTCTTGATCTGCTTATTTATATTATTGGCTATCAAAATAACGCACTTTTTATCACAACAAAATATAGTTTTCCCACCTGTTTATTTAAATCCTCTTTACAATCCCTGTGCCCATTTGTAATTAGTTTAATTAATGAATCACTGAGATCTGGTGTGGTCCCCTCACCTTGCAAACTGGCTGCTGTTACTCTGTTGCTGAAAAAGAGAAATCCTAGATTTCAATGTGGTCTGTAATTACATAGAAATCTCAAACTTACCTTTTCTGGCAAAAAAATTAGAACGGGTGGTAGTGTCACAGCTTCAGTTCCATTTAGTGCTTAATCAGCTTTATGAACCTTTTCAGTCTGGTTTTAGATCATAGCACAGAAACTGCCTTGTTAAGGTGTTAAATACTTTATTGATTTCCGCAGACTCAGGTTCTCCATCTATTCTTGTTCTGTTGGACTTGAGTGCTGCCTTTGATCCCATCAACCATGATATTCTGTTACATGGTTTAAAGGACATATTTGGTCTTTCTGGTGCTGTACTTAAGTGGTTTACTACCTACCTGTCCAATTGAAAACAGTTTGTCACCTTCGGTGGTTTTAACTATGATATCAGTTCTGTTACATCTGGTGTCCCCCAGGGTTCTGTTCTGGGACTGCTTCTATTCAATATTTATATGTTCCCTCTTGGTCAAATAATCAGTTGTTATGGAATTCAATTTGACAGACATACAAATTTGGATGCAGAAAAATGTAGAAATTAAACTGTAGTTAAACGGATAGTATAGTTGATAATTTCCGGGTGTTTATTGATGGATGTGGGATCAGTCCAAACCCTGAAGTGACCCACTTAGGTGTGAGGTTAGGCTTTTTACATCTGCGAAACATTGCTCACCGGAGATCATCCTTATCATTGTCTGATGCAGAGAAGCTAATACATGCCTTCATCTCATCTAGATTGGACTATTATAATGCTTTGTTTGCTGGAGTTTCTAAAAAACAATTCAAAGGCTGCAATATGTACAAAATAGTGCTGCACGAAAGCAGAACGATAGGTTGCGGATGCAACCCCGGTTCCCTGAAAGAGAAAATAACCATCAAGGTATGGGACATTGCCGTCAGGCAGTAGGGATTGGCTGAGCTTTATGTCAAAGCTGCCGATAGGCCTCCGCGCAAGCTGCCGTGTAAGCCCGCCCCCTTGGGAGCTTACTATACACAGCGCGCGGAGAGTCACTTCCTCTTTTGCCCTTCAGGCCGTGAAGGCCTCCAGAGCGACCTCGCGGCTTGATGGTTATTTTCTCTTTCAGGGAACCGGGGTTGCATCCGCAACCTATCGTTCCCTTTCAAGTCGAAAATAACCATCAAGGTATGGGAACAGTGTACCCAAGCCGTCGCGAGGGAGGATTCTCGGCAGTAGGACAGACTTACGTCATAACACAACTGCGTAGGCAGTACATCTACACATATGCGGAGCTGCGCCTCAGCGTCTATGCTCGCAATGACACCTGTCCCAAGGTGGAATAGTCACACCATATTGTCACCTACTCTAGACGTCCGCAACCTGAGGCGTCATAGAGTGCAACACAGATGCTCCAAATGACGGAGCAGAGGATTCCAGCACATTTAGCCTGTAAAACCTCATGAAAGTATGCGGCGTAGCCCAACTGGCTGCCGCGCAAATATCAGACACCGGCACCCCTCGAAAGAGGGCCCAGGATGTCGCCATACCCCTGGTAGAATGCGCCTTCAACTGCCCTGGTGGTGGAAGGCCTGCAGATTCATACGCTAATTTAATAGCATCCACTATCCAGTGGGAAAGGCGCTGTTTAGACAGCGGCTGACCCAAAGATCTAGAACCATGGCATATGAACAACTGTTCTGTCTGCCTCACAGTCCTTGTGCGGTCAATATAACACCTCAATGCCCTCACAGGGCAGAGCATGTGTAACCGCTCTTCCTCTGGGGAAGAAAAAGGAGGAGGATGGAACGCCATCAACTCGACTGACTGGTTCATGTGGAACGGGGATATAACCTTTGGTAAAAAGGCCGGATTAGGGCGCATGGAGACCTTAGAACCGTCTCCTGCAAAACGAGTACAAGAAGGATGCACTGACAGTGCATGTAACTCGCTCACGCGTTTTGCTGATACTACAGCCAGCAAAAACGCAGTCTTAATAGATATGAGCTTCATATCTACGCTGTGGAGAGGCTCAAACGGTGCCTTGGCAAGGGCTTCCAGCACCACATCAAGGCTCCACGACGGTAAACTGGTCGTTCTTGGAGGCCGCAAGCGTCTTGCGCCTTTCAGAAACTGAGATGCCAAAAAATGGCAACCAGGTGATAACCCGTCAAAGCGTACGTGGCAAGCCGAAATAGCGGCCAAATACACTTTAAGTGTAGAGGGAGACTTACCCTCGTCTAACAGCTTCTGCAGAAACTGTAATATCACTGCCATAGGGCAGGAGACCGGGTCATGGCCCTCAGCCAGACACCAACTCTGAAATAATTGCCACTTATACGCATATTGCGACCGAGTAGAGGGCGCTCTCGCACTCTGAATAGTGGATATAACCGCCGTCGAAAGCCCTAAGGCTGACAGGCGCTCCCGCTCAGGGGCCAAGCCCATAGCTGCATGAGCTTGGGGTTCGGATGCCATAGCCCTCCTTGGGCTTGGGACAACAGGTCCGCTCGCAGAGGGAGCTCCCTCGGGCGACCGTGCAACAACTGCACTAGACTCGGGAACCATATCCTCCGAGGCCACTGAGGAGCGATCAGAATCACTGTCGCTTGCTCTACCCTGACCTTCTCCAAGAAGGCGGGGAGCATCGAAATCGGTGGAAATGCGTACAGGAGCCCTGGCGGCCATTCGTGAGCCAGTGCATCGACTCCTAGGGGGCTGTCGAGGTCCTTCACCGAGAACCATAGGGGGCAGTGCGTGGTCTCTCGCGAAGCGAAGAGATCGACCTGCGCTGTGCCGAACCAGTCCCAAATGCGCTCTACCACCTGAGGGTGAAGACGCCATTCGCCCGCAAGAGGACCTCCTCTGGACAGGAGATCCGCTGCGTAATTGACTCTGCCCGGCAGATGAACTGCACGCAGAGTGGCTAACCGCGGTTGAGCCCAGAGCAACAGCCGCGTTACCATCCGGTGAAGACCTGGGGACCGCAATCCGCCCTGGCGATTGATATACGCCACTACTGTGGTGTTGTCTGACCGCACTAACACGTGCTTGTCTAGAAGCACTGGCAAGAAGTGCCGAAGGGCGAGGTCCACTGCTCTGAGTTCCAGAGCGTTGATGTGGGCTGACCTCCAGGGTCCTGACCACACTCCACGGGTCCCTGTCCCGTTCCAGACTGCTCCCCAACCTTGGTTGGAAGCGTCGGTTGTGATAACTTCCCTTCGGAAGATGGGACCCAAGCGCACGCCCTGGCGGATGTTCGACTGAACTTTCCACAAGCGTAATGCTTCCCAGCAGGTTCGGGATACCCTCAGCCTGCGGTGCTTGTCTCTCTGCGGGTGCAACGCGAAGGCATTGAACCAGGCCTGCAGAGGTCTCTGGTGTAGTAAGCCCAAAGGAAGGGCTTGCGAGGCGGCAGCCATCAACCCCAGCATGCGCTGACAGAGCTCCATGCTGACTGTTTCTCTCAACCTGAATAGGGAGAGACACCGCTCTAATGAGGCAACTCTTTGTGTCGATAGGGTCGCTTCCATGGACACTGAGTCCAGATGCAGACCCAAAAACTCGGTCTGTTGGCTGGGCACGAGGCGGCTCTTGTCTGGATTGACCTTCAGACCTAGCCGCTGAAGATGGTCTGTAACCATCACTGTGTGCTGTGCCAACTGCTCCTTTGACTGCGCGCAGACGAGCCAGTCGTCCAGATAATTCAGCAGTCGTACGCCTTGAACCCGCAAGGGGGCTAAAATGGCGTCCATACACTTCGAAAAGGTTCGAGGAGCTAGAGACAGGCCGAATGGCAGGACACAAAACTCGTAGACCTTGCTCTGAAATGCGAAACGTAGGTACTTCCTGTGACCCGGACAGATGGGAACGTGAAAGTACGCATCTGTGAGGTCTACGGTGGTAAACCAGTCGCCCTGCCGGACAGACTGGACAATGTGCCTGTGCGTGAGCATCTTGAACGACAACACCCGTAGGTATTTGTTCAGTACACGCAGGTCTAGAATAGGGCGGAGCCCGCCGTCCTTCTTTGGCACAAGGAAGTATTTGGAGTAGAACCCCTGGTCGGTCAGAGCAGGGTCTACTAGTTGAATGGCACGCTTCTTGAGCAATGCCTGTATTTCTGCATTTAGAGCTGAGGACTGAACCGAGTCCTTCACTGCAGTTACCACCACTCCCCTGAAGGGGGGGGGGTTTAACCGGAATTGAAGGGTGTACCCGGTGAGTATAGTTTTGCGCACCCAGATGTCGTTGGTGCATTGTTGCCAGAACAGGAGCTGTGGAACAGTGTAGGGGTGGGTTAACGGCTGCCGGGGTTTCTCAGGGCTGCTTAGGCTGCGCTCGCTCACGAGGGGCCTGACCAGAGCCACGAGGGCGTGGTCTGCTACCTCCTCTGGGGCGCCACCCTCCGCGCTGCGGTCTTGCAAACGCGGGTTGACTGCGTGCTGCAACCCCCGAAGGGGCGGTTTTACTGCCCTGTGGGTGCGCCTGCTGCTGCGGCGGCGCCCTGCGCCATTGGTGCTCCTGCGGCCGCCTTGGCTGGAAAGGCTTGCTTGGCCACATCTTAGCCAACTGCTGCGACGCCTCACGCGCCTTGACGGAGCGTTGCAGCATCTCCTCCACCGCTGGGCCAAACGTGTGCCCCGGGGATATAGGAGCATCTAGCAATGGGGCCTTATCAGGCTCCTGTACCCTGGCCTGTGAGAGCCATAGCTGCCTCCTTGCTACTACGAGGGAAGCAATGCTCCTGCCCTGTGCTCGCGCATTTAGCTGAGCCAGCCTGACCAAAAGCTGTGCAACTGCACCCAGCTCGGTTCTGAGCCCGACGGATGGGGACTCAGGCAGGTCGCGAATCAGCGCCGCCTGGTAGACTGTCAGGAGGCTGGCCACGTTGGACAGTCTAACTGCCTCTGTAGCCGCGGCATAACCCTTTTTTAGGTGGGCCTCCGTAATCCTACACTGCCTGTTAGGGCAGGAAGGGTCCTTAGCCAGCCCCGAAAGTGTCGGCGTCTTTACTAGCGTGGCGAACGCGGCGCCCACTGGCGGAAACAACGCCAGCCCAGCTTCGCTCGCCCCGTGCATGGTGAAGGCCGAAGCCTTGCGAGAAGTCGCAGGGGCGGAGGCCGGTGCTCCCCAGGTGGACTGCACCTCCTTAATAAAATCCGGGAATGCCGGGAGCATCCTGGACTGAAGGGGCGGAGCCGATGGCAATTCAAATAGAGAGCGACGTGTTGGCTCTGATGCAGGCCAGTCCACGCCCAGATGACGGGCTGCCCTCTCCACCACTGACCAGATAGGGTCATTAGTATCCAGCACTTCAGGGTCGTCCTGCCCAGAGTGCTGGGATGCCACCTCAGGCTCTGTGTCTTCAAAGAGCGGGTCTGCATCAGATGCGTCCCTTGAGACAGCATCGGCGTCCCACTCTACTTCCTGGGGAACTGGTGGAGGAACCATCGGCTGACTAGCGCTGGGTCCGGTAACCATCTCTGGGGCCCGAGGCGCCACATTCGCTAGAGTCATGAGGAGGGATTGTTGTCCCATCATGAGCTCCATAAACTGCGACATCTTGGAGGTGAGCTCAGCCACCCCAGATGTGTCCTGATGCCGTCTACCCCTTCGAGGGGAGCGGGAGTGCCTTCTCCGGCGAGGCGATCGAGATCTGGATCGCGACTCCCGACGGGGGCGAGCCCCGCGAGAGGAGGGACTGCGGGAACGTTCCCGAGCACGCCTAATTGGAGACCTTTGACCAGCTGTAAGCTGGGAAGATGGGCTCATAGGCTGAGACGTCGCCGGCAGCGACACGATAGACGATGGTGGGGCCGAGACGGTGTGGGACGAGCCCGAGGATGGGGAACGACCTCCCACCGCCTTCCTAGCTCTCTGGCGCAGGGTGCGTGTTTGAAACCTTGCACATAGCTGGCAGTATGCCCTGTCTGCCAGGGCAGATGCTGCATGGTCCGGCCCTAAACATGTGACGCAGTCCTCGTGAGGGTCACTGGCAGGCAACTTGGCCTGACAGGTCACACAACGGTGGAACCCAGACATATTGACGTCAATGACGAAGAGCCGAGGTGCGCGCGTCGAGCGCCGAAGCGCTGGGCACCAAGCGTCAAGCACCTGAAGTGCGTGCGTCGAGCGCCGCCGCGTCGAGCGCCGAGGCGTCGAGGGTGCGTGCGTCGAGCACCGAGCGCCGAAGCGTCGAGCACCGAGGTGCGTGCGTCGACGTCAAGGGTGCGCGCGTTGAGGCGTCGAGCACCGAGCGCCGAAGCGTCGAGCGTCGAGCGTCGAGCGTCGAGCGCGTGCGTCGAGTGTCGAGGGTGCGTGCGTCGAGGCGCCAAGCGCCGAGCACCGAGCGTCGAGCGCCGAAGCGTCGAGCGTCGAGCACCGAGCGTCGAGCACCGAGGTGCGTCGAGGGTGCGTGCGTCGAGGCGCCAAGCGCCGAGCACCGAGCGTCGAGCGCCGAAGCGTCGAGCGTCGAGCACCGAGCACCGAGGTGCGTCGAGGGTGCGTGCACCGAGCGTCGAGCACCGACGTTGATGGAACGTGCACCGAGCGTCGAGCACCGAGCGCCGAAGCGTCGAGCACTGAGCCCCAAGTGCAGAAGCACTAAGCACCAAGCGCAGAAGCGCTGCACAAAGCGCCGAAGCGCTGCACCAAGCGCACAAGCGCTGACACCAAAAGCGCCGGAGCGCGAGCGCCGAAGCGCGAGTACCGAGCGTGGAACGCAAGCACAGACGCCTAAGCGTCAGCTGACCCGCCAAGCGGAGACGCAAAGTGCTGGTACAGTGTCTGATGCTGTGCAATACTTACCTGAAGGTGCTGGGGATTTTGCACGTTGGTGGTTGTCTTCCTCTGTATAGTGAAGGGAAAAACTTTTTTTTTTTTTTTTTTTTGTGGACGCTGTAGAAGGAAAGGGAGTGTAGTGCAATACCACGTGGCGGGAACGCGCCGCGGGGGGGACACTGCAGAGCAGACTACCCGCACACACACACGGTTTAGCCTAAGCTAGACCGAGGATGCAATTGCGCGTGGCCAAGGCCAACGCAACACGCGTCCGACACACAATGTAAATATATAACGATATATAATTACACAATAAATATAATATATATAGAATATATATATACAAAAAACCGACACAGTAATAATAAAGGAACAGAGGAAAGACGGGGAGACCACGGAGAACGCAATGCCGAAGCAAAGCGAGAAGGAATATATAATGTAAAAACAAAATATATCCTAAAATAATACAATACACAATAATAACAATAATAACTGAAATAAACTCGGAGAAGGGGATAAACCAGCTTCTCAAGCCTAAGTTTAGTGAGTACAATCAGTTAAAATAGCTCTAAGTCCTACCGCTACTGATGCTGAAGGCAAAAGAGGAAGTGACTCTCCGCGCGCTGCGTATAGTAAGCTCCCAAGGGGGCGGGCTTACACGGCAGTTTGCGCGGAGGCCTATCGGCAGCTTTGACATAAAGCTCAGCCAATCCCTACTGCCTGACGGCAATGTCCCATACCTTGATGGTTATTTTCGACTTGAAAGGGAACCATGTATCACCAATCTTAGCATCTCTCTTTGCTGCTTATTTTCAAGTGTTTACATGGCCTGGGTCCAGCTTCCTTGAAGGCTATGCTTTGCCACTATGTGCCCCAGCGCAGTTTGAGATCTGCCAGTAGTGCCAAACTAATTGTGCCCTGGACAAGGCTGTGCAAGACGGGCGATCGGGCATTTTGCTCTGTGGTCCCTCACATCTGGAATGACTTGAGGCTTTTAAATCTGCTCTAAAGACTCATTTTTCTCAATTGGCTTTTTTATAGTATGTTGTTGTTTTAATATGTGTGAATTGTTTTTATTTTACCTGGAAAGCGCATTGAGATAATTGTAATGAAAAGCGTATACAAAATAAATGTTATTATTATTATTGTTATTATTATTATTAGTTCTGTGAAAGACAGAAACTATCACCAACTGGGATCAATCAGGTTCATCTGTGTAGAGAATGTGGTTTGTATCGAGCGCTGAGCAGGGACAGACTCTGGTCGCTCTTTGTGACACTGAATGTGTCTGACAAGATAATTCTTTGTGGAAAAGTGACATGCAGTTCTACACTGCCATATAGCGGTGTTGCGGTAAAACTGCATTGACAACACATTCTCTTGCAGTAGAAAGGTTTGTGTTCAGGCTCATCAGTGAATGCATCGCTGTGGGCTTCAGTGCACAGTAGTACCTCACAGAGTCCAGCGCATTGGCATTGTTCACAGTCAGGTTAGGTGAATTAGCTTCAGGGTTTAAAGAAGCAGACAGTCTGGGGTCAGTGGCTTCAGGCTTGTCTGTATTGATTGTGCCTCCAGCAATGGAATAGGTTTGTAGTAAATATTGTGGAGATGTATTCCCATTCTGCTTGTACCATTGCAGGTAAATCCTATCACCCTTGCTTGCAGTGTATGCACACTGTATTGTGGCTGTTTTCCCTTCAGTGGTGCTGATGTGGGCAGACAGTGATGTCACTGACTCCTTCCCATAAGAATGCAAGGATTGAAGCAAAATGCTGCAGTTAAAAAGGTGTCTTGAAATAGGAGATGAAATACCTTGTTAACAAGGGAGCCCATAGAAGCAGAAGCAGCAAACTGTAAGCAAGCAGTAAGATGCAACCAACACTCACACACAAACAATCCCATATATATATATATATATATAATATATATTGTGGGCGTGTGGGTGCACACAGACCAAGCAGACAGTAGTTTCCAATCCAAGTTGGTTTATTAAACTTCACAAAAACACAAAAAAATAAACTTGCTCGCTTACTTCACAACAGAAAATACCATCCTGGTTGTGAGATGCAATGTAAAGAAAATAAACAGTTCAAACAGGATTTGTATTACCAAAAAAAAACACAACCAAAATGTAAACTAACTGGACAGTTCCCCACATCCAGTTAAATTACTTGGTTCCAGGGTTTTACCAGGCTGGTTGTTGGCTTCAGTTTGTCTCCAGCTTGTAAAAACCAGCGGCATCTATTTCCCCGTTGCTGTATTCCCTTCCCACAGCGAAAGGAAAGAAGGTGTTAGTTGCAAAGGCAGTTCTTTTAGCTTCTGTTTTATATTGACGGTCCGTCTATGTTGTGGATAACCTCACGCTGCTCCCTGGTTAGAAGCCAACCTTGACTGGCTGTGAAGGCTTTCTTTTAAAGGGTGCTGCATCATCTGGTAATGGGACGGTTACAGGCTACAGGTGCGGGCAATTTATGCTAATGGGAATTAACCAAGATACATCCTTGGTCCCCTACCTAACCACACCTGCAGCCTGTTTACCCGTTAACTCCTTGATGTCATGGCAGGCAAGTATGCTGACCACAGGTCTATCATTGTATTATCTGCCACACCTGTGGGCTTGTTCCTAGCCTGCCATGAACGCCTCCTGCTGGTGAATCTGTGAGCTGGCTCACATTCCCTCCCCCTTTGCGACTGCATATTCCTGGAAAAAAAACAGAGTCATCATGCAGTCTGGACAGCACATCAGCATTCACATGTTCCTTCCCAGCCCGGTGTTTTATATCGAAACAGTAAGGCTGGAGGGTCAAGAACCAGCGAGTGAGACGCGGATTGCTATCTTTCTGACTATACAACCATCTAATAGGGGAATGGTCGGTGACGAGTGTGAAACGGCGGCCCCATAAGTAATACCTGAGACTTTCCACAGCCCATCTTATGGCCAGGCATTCTTTCTCAATAGTTGCATAATTACGCTCACGGGGAAGGAGCTTCCTACTTAGATACATAATCGGATGCTCCTCCCCCCCAACCTCCTGTGCCAAGACTGCTCCCAAGCCAACATTGGACGCATCAGTCTGTAAGAGGAACGGTTTTGAAAAATCAGGATTACGCAAAACGGGGTGCGAGGCTAAAGCCTGCTTTAGGTCCTGAAATGCCACTTCACACTGGTCTGACCACACAATGGGTTGATTTTTCCTACCTCTTGTGAGCTCTGTGAGGGGTGTAGCGCGAGTGGAGAATTGTGGTATGAACCTCCTATAATACCCCGCTAACCCCAGGAATGCTCGAACCTGCTTTTGAGTTTTGGGCCGAGGGTAACTGTGAAGGACCTCCACCTTCTTTTCTTGTGGCTTCAGCCAGCCCTGCCCCATAGTATACCCCAGATATTGTGTTTCAGAGAAGGCTAACCTACATTTCTTTGGGTTCGCTGTCAATCCGGCCTCACGTATGGAGTCCAGTACTGCTTGAAGCCTTTGTAGGTGAGTCTGCCAGTCATCACTAAAGATGACAACATCATCCAAATAGGCTCCGGCATATGCAGTGTGAGGACGCAGCACCTGATCCATTAACCGCTGAAAAGTAGCAGGGGCTCCGTGAAGACCGAAAGGCAGAACCACAAACTCAAATAAGCTGTTAGGGGTGGCAAACGCCGTCTTTTCGCAGGAGCTTGGGGACAACGTTACCTGCCAGTATCCCTTGGTTAAATCCAGGGTAGAGATATACTGGGCGGTCCCCAACCACTCCAGTAACTCATCCACCCGGGGCATGGGATAAGCATCGAATTTAGATACCATATTCAGTTTCCTGAAATCTATGCAAAATCGAACTGAACCATCTGGTTTTTCCACCATGACCACAGGGCTGCACCACTTACTGCGTGACTCCCGGATAACCCCCAAGTCCAGCATTTTACGCACCTCATTGCGCATGACTTCCCGTTTAGCCCCTGGTACCCTAATGTACCTTTGCTGTACCTTTACTCCCGGTTCGGTCTCGATCCGGTGCTGGCAGAGGTGTGTGGACCCTGGGAGGTCTGAAAAGACCGCTCCGTTACCCTGTAGAACCATGTATCACCAATCTTAGCATCTCTCTTTGCTGCTTATTTTCAAGTGTTTACATGGCCTGGGTCCAGCTTCCTTGAAGGCTATGGTTTGCCACTATGTGCCCCAGCGCAGTTTGAGATCTGCCAGTAGTGCCAAACTAATTGTGCCCTGGACAAGGCTGTGCAAGACGGGCGATCGGGCATTTTGCTCTGTGGTCCCTCACATCTGGAATGACTTGAGGCTTTTAAATCTGCTCTAAAGACTCATTTTTCTCAATTGGCTTTTTTATAGTATGTTGTTGTTTTAATATGTGTGAATTGTTTTTATTTTACCTGGAAAGCGCATTGAGATAATTGTAATGAAAAGCGTATACAAAATAAATGTTATTATTATTATTGTTATTATTATTATTAGTTCTGTGAAAGACAGAAACTATCACCAACTGGGATCAATCAGGTTCATCTGTGTAGAGAATGTGGTTTGTATCGAGCGCTGAGCAGGGACAGACTCTGGTCGCTCTTTGTGACACTGAATGTGTCTGACAAGATAATTCTTTGTGGAAAAGTGACATGCAGTTCTACACTGCCATATAGCGGTGTTGCGGTAAAACTGCATTGACAACACATTCTCTTGCAGTAGAAAGGTTTGTGTTCAGGCTCATCAGTGAATGCATCGCTGTGGGCTTCAGTGCACAGTAGTACCTCACAGAGTCCAGCGCATTGGCATTGTTCACAGTCAGGTTAGGTGAATTAGCTTCAGGGTTTAAAGAAGCAGACAGTCTGGGGTCAGTGGCTTCAGGCTTGTCTGTATTGATTGTGCCTCCAGCAATGGAATAGGTTTGTAGTAAATATTGTGGAGATGTATTCCCATTCTGCTTGTACCATTGCAGGTAAATCCTATCACCCTTGCTTGCAGTGTATGCACACTGTATTGTGGCTGTTTTCCCTTCAGTGGTGCTGATGTGGGCAGACAGTGATGTCACTGACTCCTTCCCATAAGAATGCAAGGATTGAAGCAAAATGCTGCAGTTAAAAAGGTGTCTTGAAATAGGAGATGAAATACCTTGTTAACAAGGGAGCCCATAGAAGCAGAAGCAGCAAACTGTAAGCAAGCAGTAAGATGCAACCAACACTCACACACAAACAATCCCATATATATATATATATATATAATATATATTGTGGGCGTGTGGGTGCACACAGACCAAGCAGACAGTAGTTTCCAATCCAAGTTGGTTTATTAAACTTCACAAAAACACAAAAAAATAAACTTGCTCGCTTACTTCACAACAGAAAATACCATCCTGGTTGTGAGATGCAATGTAAAGAAAATAAACAGTTCAAACAGGATTTGTATTACCAAAAAAAAACACAACCAAAATGTAAACTAACTGGACAGTTCCCCACATCCAGTTAAATTACTTGGTTCCAGGGTTTTACCAGGTTGGTTGTTGGCTTCAGTTTGTCTCCAGCTTGTAAAAACCAGCGGCATCTATTTCCCCGTTGCTGTATTCCCTTCCCACAGCGAAAGGAAAGAAGGTGTTAGTTGCAAAGGCAGTTCTTTTAGCTTCTGTTTTATATTGACGGTCCGTCTATGTTGTGGATAACCTCACGCTGCTCCCTGGTTAGAAGCCAACCTTGACTGGCTGTGAAGGCTTTCTTTTAAAGGGTGCTGCATCATCTGGTAATGGGACGGTTACAGGCTACAGGTGCGGGCAATTTATGCTAATGGGAATTAACCAAGATACATCCTTGGTCCCCTACCTAACCACACCTGCAGCCTGTTTACCCGTTAACTCCTTGATGTCATGGCAGGCAAGTATGCTGACCACAGGTCTATCATTGTATTATCTGCCACACCTGTGGGCTTGTTCCTAGCCTGCCATGAACGCCTCCTGCTGGTGAATCTGTGAGCTGGCTCACATTCCCTCCCCCTTTGCGACTGCATATTCCTGGAAAAAAAACAGAGTCATCATGCAGTCTGGACAGCACATCAGCATTCACATGTTCCTTCCCAGCCCGGTGTTTTATATCGAAACAGTAAGGCTGGAGGGTCAAGAACCAGCGAGTGAGACGCGGATTGCTATCTTTCTGACTATACAACCATCTAATAGGGGAATGGTCGGTGACGAGTGTGAAACGGCGGCCCCATAAGTAATACCTGAGACTTTCCACAGCCCATCTTATGGCCAGGCATTCTTTCTCAATAGTTGCATAATTACGCTCACGGGGAAGGAGCTTCCTACTTAGATACATAATCGGATGCTCCTCCCCCCCAACCTCCTGTGCCAAGACTGCTCCCAAGCCAACATTGGACGCATCAGTCTGTAAGAGGAACGGTTTTGAAAAATCAGGATTACGCAAAACGGGGTGCGAGGCTAAAGCCTGCTTTAGGTCCTGAAATGCCACTTCACACTGGTCTGACCACACAATGGGTTGATTTTTCCTACCTCTTGTGAGCTCTGTGAGGGGTGTAGCGCGAGTGGAGAATTGTGGTATGAACCTCCTATAATACCCCGCTAACCCCAGGAATGCTCGAACCTGCTTTTGAGTTTTGGGCCGAGGGTAACTGTGAAGGACCTCCACCTTCTTTTCTTGTGGCTTCAGCCAGCCCTGCCCCATAGTATACCCCAGATATTGTGTTTCAGAGAAGGCTAACCTACATTTCTTTGGGTTCGCTGTCAATCCGGCCTCACGTATGGAGTCCAGTACTGCTTGAAGCCTTTGTAGGTGAGTCTGCCAGTCATCACTAAAGATGACAACATCATCCAAATAGGCTCCGGCATATGCAGTGTGAGGACGCAGCACCTGATCCATTAATCGCTGAAAAGTAGCAGGGGCTCCGTGAAGACCGAAAGGCAGAACCACAAACTCAAATAAGCCGTTAGGGGTGGCAAACGCCGTCTTTTCGCAGGAGCTTGGGGACAACGTTACCTGCCAGTATCCCTTGGTTAAATCCAGGGTAGAGATATACTGGGCGGTCCCCAACCACTCCAGTAACTCATCCACCCGGGGCATGGGATAAGCATCGAATTTAGATACCATATTCAGTTTCCTGAAATCTATGCAAAATCGAACTGAACCATCTGGTTTTTCCACCATGACCACAGGGCTGCACCACTTACTGCGTGACTCCCGGATAACCCCCAAGTCCAGCATTTTACGCACCTCATTGCGCATGACTTCCCGTTTAGCCCCTGGTACCCTAATGTACCTTTGCTGTACCTTTACTCCCGGTTCGGTCTCGATCCGGTGCTGGCAGAGGTGTGTGGACCCTGGGAGGTCTGAAAAGACCGCTCCGTTACCCTGTAGAACCATGTATCACCAATCTTAGCATCTCTCTTTGCTGCTTATTTTCAAGTGTTTACATGGCCTGGGTCCAGCTTCCTTGAAGGCTATGGTTTGCCACTATGTGCCCCAGCGCAGTTTGAGATCTGCCAGTAGTGCCAAACTAATTGTGCCCTGGACAAGGCTGTGCAAGACGGGCGATCGGGCATTTTGCTCTGTGGTCCCTCACATCTGGAATGACTTGAGGCTTTTAAATCTGCTCTAAAGACTCATTTTTCTCAATTGGCTTTTTTATAGTATGTTGTTGTTTTAATATGTGTGAATTGTTTTTATTTTACCTGGAAAGCGCATTGAGATAATTGTAATGAAAAGCGTATACAAAATAAATGTTATTATTATTATTGTTATTATTATTATTAGTTCTGTGAAAGACAGAAACTATCACCAACTGGGATCAATCAGGTTCATCTGTGTAGAGAATGTGGTTTGTATCGAGCGCTGAGCAGGGACAGACTCTGGTCGCTCTTTGTGACACTGAATGTGTCTGACAAGATAATTCTTTGTGGAAAAGTGACATGCAGTTCTACACTGCCATATAGCGGTGTTGCGGTAAAACTGCATTGACAACACATTCTCTTGCAGTAGAAAGGTTTGTGTTCAGGCTCATCAGTGAATGCATCGCTGTGGGCTTCAGTGCACAGTAGTACCTCACAGAGTCCAGCGCATTGGCATTGTTCACAGTCAGGTTAGGTGAATTAGCTTCAGGGTTTAAAGAAGCAGACAGTCTGGGGTCAGTGGCTTCAGGCTTGTCTGTATTGATTGTGCCTCCAGCAATGGAATAGGTTTGTAGTAAATATTGTGGAGATGTATTCCCATTCTGCTTGTACCATTGCAGGTAAATCCTATCACCCTTGCTTGCAGTGTATGCACACTGTATTGTGGCTGTTTTCCCTTCAGTGGTGCTGATGTGGGCAGACAGTGATGTCACTGACTCCTTCCCATAAGAATGCAAGGATTGAAGCAAAATGCTGCAGTTAAAAAGGTGTCTTGAAATAGGAGATGAAATACCTTGTTAACAAGGGAGCCCATAGAAGCAGAAGCAGCAAACTGTAAGCAAGCAGTAAGATGCAACCAACACTCACACACAAACAATCCCATATATATATATATATATATATAATATATATATTGTGGGCGTGTGGGTGCACACAGACCAAGCAGACAGTAGTTTCCAATCCAAGTTGGTTTATTAAACTTCACAAAAACACAAAAAAATAAACTTGCTCGCTTACTTCACAACAGAAAATACCATCCTGGTTGTGAGATGCAATGTAAAGAAAATAAACAGTTCAAACAGGATTTGTATTACCAAAAAAAACACAACCAAAATGTAAACTAACTGGACAGTTCCCCACATCCAGTTAAATTACTTGGTTCCAGGGTTTTACCAGGTTGGTTGTTGGCTTCAGTTTGTCTCCAGCTTGTAAAAACCAGCGGCATCTATTTCCCCGTTGCTGTATTCCCTTCCCACAGCGAAAGGAAAGAAGGTGTTAGTTGCAAAGGCAGTTCTTTTAGCTTCTGTTTTATATTGACGGTCCGTCTATGTTGTGGATAACCTCACGCTGCTCCCTGGTTAGAAGCCAACCTTGACTGGCTGTGAAGGCTTTCTTTTAAAGGGTGCTGCATCATCTGGTAATGGGACGGTTACAGGCTACAGGTGCGGGCAATTTATGCTAATGGGAATTAACCAAGATACATCCTTGGTCCCCTACCTAACCACACCTGCAGCCTGTTTACCCGTTAACTCCTTGACGTCATGGCAGGCAAGTATGCTGACCACAGGTCTATCATTGTATTATCTGTCACACCTGTGGGCTTGTTCCTAGCCTGCCATGAACGCCTCCTGCTGGTGAATCTGTGAGCTGGCTCACAATATATATATATATATATATATTGGAAGACTGGTTTTCTGGTTTGCTTATTGCTGTTTGTGTTTAAAGTATAAACCTAATTTACTGCAGCTGTGTCCGATCCGTTGCAGGCTGTCCCACCGGTGGTTTGGGCTGGTACTGCACCCCTGACCACTTCACAGTACACTTTATTTATTAGTAATAGTATTTTCTGTTTCCTTAGTTATTGTGATTAATTATCTGGTTGAGTTTGCGTGGTGTATTTTCTTGGTTTATTTGATTATTTTACATTACATAAGATTTATAGTTTTATTTATTTGAGTGATTTCTGTGGCACTAGATTTATTTTTCTTGTTTGCACTTTCCCTGTGGGTTGGACAGAGCTGCGTCTCCAGCCACCCTCCCCTTGTGGTACAGCTGTGACTGAAATAAAACCAAGGTGTACCTGAATACCCATAAACCCTGTGTCTTGGGATTCATTGAAGGGATATTGTGACAACCAACCTGTTTTCCAGAAGAGTCTGTGATGATGTGTGTAATAAATATTTAAATTAGATGTTTAAACCACTGTTATATAACCACTAATAATATCTATTAGTATCACACGGCGAGACCAGAAGAACGTGTGCTGTTTTATCCGGAGTAGTTTCTACACAGAACACAGGCTGCACTGCGATCTTCACCAAATACTCCAGGAACGTCCATAGATTCTGTAGTTATTATTCTCTGTTCTCATTCGTAGAATAACTACAGTACTCTACTGGAGTCCATGGTGTATCGTCTATGTGCTGTATGCTTGCTGTATCCTCTATATATTCAGTACAGTCACTGTTGCCCGAGCAGTTATAAAGTACGGTAAAATCAGTAGAAAATAAGATCAAATTCAAATAAGAGCAAAATAAAGAATACAGTAAATAATTAAATTGAATCTGTAAAATCAATCTACACCTTGTTAAGAGGTTGATTGGTCCCTGTATTAAGGCAGGTGAGTTCCTTTGCTTCGGAGCAGCGGTCTGTGTCTGGCGCAGATGAGTGCGCTCCGTGCTGGACGCTCTCCAGGGTACTGAACTGGTTTGACTCGAAATTAAACTGAGGGCAATTCTAGAGAGGTGTTTCTAAGTATTGATATTGTCGATGTAAATTAATTGATTATATTTCAATTCAAAGTTCCATGATCTTTTCGTAGCAGAAAAAGTGTTCTTAATTCTTAAAAAAAAACTTCAAAATATTTACAAATTATATCACATGACAGTCAGGAGTCAATACAGCGCCCTTTAACGCAATGTCTTCATGCTGTAGCGATGCTGGTGCTGCACTTGAATTGCTTTCATACAGGCAGCGCTAGAAAGCAAGCTGCAGGAGAGCGAGTCACAGTGAAACAGTGTTGTGAGCGGAAACTCTACAGGAGGAGAGCAGGAGAGTCTGAATGAAAAATGAGCTTAGAACAGAGACAAATAACTGTCCTACACTGCCCCTTGGCGGGAATAATCTGAAATGCAGAGCTAAGGAAAATGATGTATACTGATAGCTAGAACATGTGTTTGAAACTGAAAGCAGCGTCTACTATTTCTTTGAGGTTTTCTGCCAACTTCTTAAAAGCCTACTGTCTGCATCACAGCGATCCCCAACTTAGGAGGCAAACATGATGCAGTCTGTAAGCGACTTCATTGCTTTAAAATCGAGATATCTCTCCTTACTGTCACGACTCCTGTGTATGTATTGTTAAAAAACAACACTTTAAGCATATATCTGTGCATTGGTGTTTTCATTGCTACATAGTTATTTGAAGGATGTCTCTTAATTAATCAAATACAATTAGATATTCAAAAATGCGTTGCTTTTTCAGATTAATGTGTGCTGTTTTCTACACGGAACACAGGCTGCACTGCCATCTTCACCAGCGAGACTCACTCGGCAGGCAGCAGGAGGTTTTTGTATGAAGTGATATAGAGACTCTCACAGTGTGGGACTCAGAGCACAGAAGTACGTGGCAGAGTCAGACAGCACAGCCGCAGTGATATTCAGATGAAAGGTCTTCTCTGCGTTGTCATGAGATGCAGAGAAACGATTTCGAAACCTCTGTGGAATGTCCTCCTGCTTAGAATATGCATTCAGTATGAGCTTTGGGGCTTGATTCGGATCCTGAATGTACCAGAAGAGATATGGAGTACTGCCATCATAATTACAGTGTATAGTGGTGTTCTCTGTTTCTTTAACGAGAGTTTTATTGGAAGGTTGAGTCACTGTATCTCCCTGGATCATTTCTAAAAGAGGAGACAGAAAGATAATCACTGTGAAATTAGAATGAAACAGACTACAGGTACAAGCTTCCTTACAGTAAATAGAGTGATAAATAAATAATCGCTAAATGCTGTAACAGACTACAGATAAAGTAACATGAAAGCATTGCAAAATCCGGACAAAATGTGTGTCTAATATGAAATACAATATTTATGTTGTATGACGGAACAGACGTTAGATAAAGTAACACTAATTGTGTCTAATTGTGTAGCAGTTTATTTACCTATGATTAAACAGAGAAGTGTCAAAGTAAAAACAGCGCATTCCTGTTCCATTGTCAAAACTTTCAAACGACAAACCTCCCTCCAGCGTCTGCTTCAATCTGCAGCTGAAACTGTGAAGAATGCGTTTCTATAGCAGTGATGTCATGAAACCAGTGCCCCGCCCCTACACAGTGCACGCCTTTATTGCGTCATCACTCGCAACTCGTTTCGTTCACGGTTAGTCTGTTCCATCTCAGAAGTGCAACAAAGATTTATTTTGATCAGCTGAATATGTCTATAAAATACACAAGCTTTCGAGACCACAGTGGAGACTGAAGGTAAAGAAAGATCCTCGTTCAGGTTAGATCAGTCTCAGACCATTAAAAAGAACACAACTCACATACAAAGGAATGTGTAAAACAACATTGTATCACAGAGGTGTTGTCATAGCATTCTATTGTAATGAGGACCATTGCTTTCAATTGGATTGGAAATATTGTACTCACATTTATATTGAAGTGTGTAACGTTTTGTTGTTTTTTTTTTTTATGTCAGGATAATCTATAAATTATGAAAGTCATTTTTTATAGATTAGCAAAAACTAAACTAAAACAAATGTATTTAAAAATAAAAAGGTCTTGTTTTTTATTCTGAGATATGGTTGATGTCGGATCCCTAATTGTTGTTAGATAATAAGAGCTGAACCTAATTGTCTGCCTCTAGTTCCATGCTACTGGTTTATATTATTATTATTTATTTCTTATCCAGGGCGACTTACAATTGTTGCAACATATCACATTATTTTTACATACAATTACCCATTTATACAGTTGGAATTTTACTGGAGCAATCTGGGTAAAGTACCTTGCTCAAGGGTACAGCAGCAGTATCCCCCACGTGAGATTGAACCCACGATCCTCCGGTCAAGAGTCCAGAGCCCTAACCACTACTCCACACTGCTGCCCCTTATATAAATAGCAAAGCTACCGTACTTGTTAATAGTGTGAGTTTAAGCCGGATATAGAGACAAGCTGAGATGCTGTTGTATGGAGCTCAACCAGTGCAGGTTCGTTAAATGAACTCTTATCTCGTACATTGTATGAAGGCGCCCATGAGTATGTGTAGCAGTAGATTCTTCTCCATTGTGCACGGGGCTCCCAGTCTGTGCTCTGCGCTCTGCACAGGAAGTGATGTGCTGCTTGTTGCTGTGTTTTATACCCTGCAGGTGTCTGTGCAGCAGGTGGGGTGTGCCTGTGGATATTGAGGCTATATACAGTACAATACCAGCAAATACAGATTCATGTGTGCTGTTTTCTCTAGTAGAGTGCAGGGGGATTGTTACCAGCAGGTACAGATTCATGTGTGCTGTTTTCTCTAGTAGAGTGCAGGGGGATAGTTACCAGCAGGTACAGATTCATGTGTGCTGTTTTCTCCAGTAGTTTCTACACAGAACACAGGCTGCACTGCCATCTTCACCAGTGAGACTCACTCGGCAGGCAGCAGGAGGTTTTTGTATGAAGTGATATTGAGACTCTCACAGTGTGGGACTCAGAGCACAGAAGTATGTGGCAGAGTCAGACAGCACAGCTGCAGTGATATTCAGATGAAAAGTCTTCTCTGTCTTCTCATGAGATGCAGAGAAACGATGTTGAAACCTTGGTGGAATGTCCTCCTTCTCAGAATATACACTGAGTATGAGCTGTGGGGCTTGATTGGGATCCTGAATGTACCAGAAGACACCGGGAGCAGTGACTGCTGTTTCATACTTGCACTGAATAATGGAGCTCTCTCTCAGTTTAACAACAATTGAATTTGAAGGTTGAGTCACTGAGTCTGCTCGGGTCATTTCTAAAAGAAAAGACAAAAAATAATGAATAAGATTACATGAAATCATACTTACAAACATATAAAACATGACATGATAGCATACCTATAGTTAATGTGAACTCCCTTCTATATGTGTGTCAATGATTTGAACTCACTTTGCATTTTCGAATAACCAATTGCAACCAATTGCACTGTTTACTGTATAATATAAATCATTATTTCTGTTTGTCATTTATTATTAAACTTTGCGATTTTAAACTTCATTTCATTTTAAGGCTTAAAAAAGAGAGAAAGTCACATATTTTACTTGAACAATATCATATAATAGACTGACACACGTGTTTGACAAATTGCATAACCATTGCATGTATACATGGACCTACTTATGCTTAAACAGAACAGTAGCACAGTAACCCAAGTACGTTCTTGTTCCATTCTCAACACGACAAACCTCCCTCTGCTGTCTGGTGCAATCTGAAGCTGGACCTGTGAACCATGTGTTTCTATAGAGGCGGTGTCATGGAAACCAGTGCCCCTCCCCTACACCGTGTAGTTGCTGTCCTTCATTGCCACCTGGTGGTTGTTCAGTTCATCTGCATTCGGATGATGTTGAGCTGCACGTTGCAGTTCAGATTTATTGCAGGCTGATCATTAAATGAATTACTGAGAGCATCAGTGCTCAGCAGTACCTCGCATATTCTGTAAAGGGCGTGTTGAGGTGACAATCAATCAATATTCATCAATGTGTAGGTTTCTTTTTCGAACAGTGAAAGCAAGTCATAATTCTTCCTTTTTCAAAAAGCGGGATACAGAAAGTAATTTTGTATTTGGTGAGTGAATACAGGTGCGTGCAGTGCAGAGAGGATACAAAACAGACAGACAATGATTTCCAGGTGCAATGGTGTTTATTGATTTAATTAACAATGTCCAGAGCCTATAGCAAACCCCTGTAAATAATAACGATGGAGTGATACAGCGGCGTGTATCACTTGGTATTTGTAAATCCCCGGGTTTGACCCGCAAACAAAAGTCCAGTTTTACACACCCACACTAAACACAAAACACAAACACAGTTCCTAGTGATAGTGAGTAAGTGCCAGTGGTGTATTACAGTTCTCCGTGAAATACAGGAGTGAAAGTGATGTCCGGGTTTATGCTGGCTTCTGCTACAGCTCCGGATCGTGTTATAGGTAGTCTGGTTTAAAACAAACAGACAGTTATAACAAACACTAACCAAACTCACGGTTTACAGGACGGTAACACAGGCTCCTTGTAGGTTGTCTCTAACCATTTACCAAGGAACAGATCATGTCAGCTATGACCCCTATTTATATCCTCTCTCATGACCCCTAGGTTAACGAGCGCATCTGCTCCTCCAGTCCTCAGATGCCACACCGTTTACCGTCTGGGTCATTGAGTTTGGATACCTTTGCTGCGCCCCTTTCCTAAATGACCGACTTCCACCTACCCTACAGAATAAATTGTCGTGCCATTTAGTTAAGGGTACTATGTTCCTCTTACACAGAGCCCTCACAGGTCGAGAGGGAGATCTAACACCAAAAAATTATTTGATCTCTGTCACAATATGTCATGGAAAAGTTTCCATTAAAATGTACTAAACAATGATGAATCACAGCTAACTACTAATTGGCAGAGTTAATGATGTGTAAACTAGAGAAAATGCTTTTTTTAAATTAATTATTTGCAGTTTTGAAAACCTTCGGTATTTCTTCTCAAAAGACTCGATACTGCAGTCAAAAAAGGATAAGAAGGCTTTGATGTATCATAAACATTTGGGGAAAATCTGTAAGCCCTCCATTAATAAGGAATGCTGGGACCGACACATTGATGAATAGAGCTCACTGTGCTGACCTGTGTGAGGGGTGCAGTGAGCAGGGTCCTGTGAATAGAGCTCACTGTGCTGACCTGTGTGAGAGGTGCAGTGAGCAGGGTTCTGCTGAATAGAGCTCACTGTGCTGACCTGTGTGAGAGGTGCAGTGAGCAGGGTCCTATGAATAGAGCTCACCGTGCAGACCTGTGTGAGAGGTGCAGTGAGCAGGGTCCTATGAATAGAGCTCACTGTGCTGACCTGTGTGAGAGGTGCAGTGAGCAGGGTCCTATGAATAGAGCTCACTGTGCTGACCTGTGTGAGAGGTGCAGTGAGCAGGGTCCTATGAATAGAGCTCACTGTGCTGACCCGTGTGAGAGGTGCAGTGAGCAGGGTCCTGTGAATAGAGCTCACTGTGCTGACCTGTGTGAGAGGTGCAGTGAGTAGGGTCCTGCTGAATCAAGGTACCTAGGACATGCAATACTTTTCCATTCAGCCATTTGTCCCATGTAATCTCTATGATACGGGTAAATAAAGTTTTGTATTACCGATACTTGATCAAATTCGGATAATTCGGATAAAATTGATGCTGTCCGCGGTTCTGAATGTGTCAGATACGAAACGCAAATGAAAGGTGCCTCTGAATTGAATGTATACTTTGCTTATTTGTTGTCATGGTATATTGTCTGAGTTTATCAAGCAGTTTACAGAACAATGTGTGCTATGTAATGCTGGTAGTTTCTAAACACAACACAGGACAGTGTAAAGGGATTTATTAAGCATATTGTTCTTTTAAGACCGAGTTATTACATCTGCTTGGGACATTTCTAATGAAAAACAAGAAACAAACAGCAGATTCAGAGGAACACAATCTCCTGGCTGCTATAGGAGATCCTTGTAGTAATTATACCCACAACACGATATTCACTCCGCTTTTCTTTTTTATGTTCGTCGATTTTAACCTCAAACCTCGCTCCACCCTTTGGTTACATTTGCATCTGAAAACAATGTGAAGAATGCATCTGTAGCAGAGAAAGAGTCGACCCGTCCCTTACACAAACCTGCAGCTCGCACAGAATTGGAGTTTTCTGTTACTTGTGATGGCTCTCGCAAGACATGTATGTATGGGACTGTATTGTAACTTTACCAGTGTAGTTCAGCGCTGCGTCTCTTATCGAGGTCTGGTGGTTAAGCAGGGCAGGGAGTACCGGACTGTATTGTAACTTTACCAGTGTAGTTCAGCGCTGCGTCTCTTATCGAGGGCTGAGGGTTAAGCAGTAAAGGGATTATTCATTTATTTGTTCATTTATTTTAAAAAGATCATAAAGAAGGGCAATGTCAAACCAACTGCACTTTCGAAAAAAAAAAAAACACGGAGGTAAATGCTTTATCAAAATATCCCATACTTATATAATCATCCTAAACAGACATTTAACATATTTTAATAACCCTAATATATCGTTTTAATAAAACACATGCAAACGCACCCCAGCTTGTATAAAATTAACACAACGAAAAACTCTTTGAATCCGGGATATCCGTACCTGTGATTAAACGTGAATCGATTCCCTTTATATTGATATCAAGCACGTCCTTGTCTGACTTCATATTGAAGCGCAGGTGTGTGCACATTGTTTGGTTGTTTACTAGATGTTGTACATGTTGAGTTTCCTGTGCAATGTAATATTTATTATTGTAGTTTAGATGTGTGTTTGTGAAAAGGTCTTTATTAGAGAGCACAGTAATATATATATATATATATATATATATATATATATATATATATATATATATATATATATATATATATATACAGCTCTGGAAAAAATTAAGAGACCACTGCAAAATTATCAGTTTCTCTGGTTTTACTATTTATAGGTATGTGTTTGGGTAAAATGAACATTTTTGTTTTATTCTATAAACTACTGACAACATTTCTCCCAAATTCCAAATAAAAATATTGCCATTTAGAGCATTTATTTGCAGAAAATGACAACTGGTCAAAATAACAAAAAAGATGCAGTGTTGTCAGACCTCGAATAATGCAAAGAAAATAAGTTCATATTCATTTTTAAACAACACAATACTAATGTTTTAACTTAGGAAGAGTTCAGAAATCAATATTTGGTGGAATAACCCTGATTTTCAAGCACAGCTTTCATGCGTCTTGACATGCTCTCCACCGGTCTTTCACATTGATGTTGGGTGACTTTATGCCACTCCTGGCGCAAAAATTCAAGCAGCTCGGCTTTGTTTGATGGCTTGTGACCATCCATCTTCCTCTTGATCACATTCCAGAGGTTTTCAGTGGGGTTCAGGTCTGGAGATTGGGCTGGCCATGACAGGGTCTTGATCTGGTGGTCCTCCATCCACACTTTGATTGACCTGGCTGTGTGGCATGGAGCATTGTCCTGCTGGAAAAACCAATCCTCAGAGTTGGGGAACATTGTCAGAGCAGAAGGAAGCAAGTTTTCTTCCAGGACAACCTTGTACTTGGCTTGATTCATGCGTCCTTCACAAAGACAAATCTGCCCGATTCCAGCCTTGCTGAAGCACCCCCAGATGAGTCCAATTTTCAGCTTTGCCCAACACCTGGTCGTCTAATGGTTAGACGGAGACCTGGAGAGGCCTACAAGCCACAGTGTCTCGCACCCACTGTGAAATGTGGTGGAGGATTGGTGATGATCTGGGGGTGCTTCAGCAAGGCTGGAATCGGGCAGCTTTGGCATGAATCAAGCCAAGTACAAGGTTGTCCTGGAAGAAAACTTCCTTCCTTCTGCTCTGACAATGTTCCCCAACTCTGAGGATTGGTTTTTCCAGCAGGACAATGCTCCATGCCACACAGCCAGGTCAATCAAGGTGTGGATGGAGGACCACCAGATCAAGACCCTGTCATGGCCAGCCCAATCTCCAGACCTAAACCCCATTGAAAACCTCTGGAATGTGATCAAGAGGAAGATGGATGGTCACAAGCCATCAAACAAAGCCGAGCTGCTTGAATTTTTGTTCCAGGAGTGGCATAAAGTCACCCAACATCAATGTGAAAGACTGGTGGAGAGCATGCCAAGACGCATGAAAGCTGTGCTTGAAAATCAGGGTTATTCCACCAAATATTGATTTCTGAACTCTTCCTAAGTTAAAACATTAATATTGTGTTGTTTAAAAATGAATATGAACTTATTTTCTGTGCATTATTCGAGGTCTGACAACACTGCATCTTTTTTGTTATTTTGACCAGTTGTCATTTTCTGCAAATAAATGCTCTAAATGACAATATTTTTATTTGGAATTTGGGAGAAATGTTGTCAGTAGTTTATAGAATAAAACAAAAATGTTCATTTTACCCAAACACATACCTATAAATAGTAAAACCAGAGTGTGATCATGTGCAGTGGTGCAGTAAATAAATCCAGTCCACACAATCCTTTTCTCCCAAAAACAGTCTGTGGACTTTAATAATAATAAAAATAATAACAAAGAACACAAAATAAGTCCACCCCTTTACCAGCGATGGTATTGGGGGGTACACGGCAGCTTTTCTAAAAATAAACAACAACGGGACTTTGTCCGTCCCCGCGTTCTCTGTGCGCGCAGTGCTCTCGCTCCAGAGAAGCGTGGTGCCGTGAGTGGTGCGGTGCTGTGCTGTGCTGTGCTGTGCAGTGCAAGGACGTGCTCTTTATAAACCGCCGGTCCGCGGCTCACTCCTCCTCTGCAACACAAAACACACGTAAACCAAAATCATAAAAACAATACAGGCTCCGGCCGTTTGCCTTTCATTATCAGCGCAAGGGGAGGTTTTGACATAGCTGCTTCCCCTTTGTACCCAGCAAACTCCTCCCTGCAGCCCACGCGTCGCCATGATTTCTCCAATAGAGGGCTGCCCCGCAGCTGACTGCAATGGAATCGTCCTGAGTACTTGCAGCTACGCGCCCCTCCTAATATGGTCACCTTCCGGTTTCCACCTACCATCGAGGTGGCAGATCTAGGAGGCAGCTTACCTTCCCCCTTACACAGCGCCCTTTCTAATCGGGAGGGAGATTTGCAGCATCGATACTTTCTCTCTTTATCACACAGAGAAACTGATAATTTTGCAGTGGTCTCTTAATTTTTTCCAGAGCTGTATATACAGTATTTAAAAAAATGCCCAAACAACATTTATTCAATAAAGATGCATTTGTTTATTTATGTATTGCTTATAACCTAGCAGTGCTGTTTGATATGACAGGAACAACAGCACATTGTAATGTGGCTTGTAATGTTGATCAAAGCTCTCAAATCTGGAACACGATTCCAAGCAGTGCTGTTTGATATGACAGGACCAACAGCACATTGTAATGCGGCTTGTAATGTTGATCAAAGCTCTCAAATCTGGAAGAAGACTCCAAGCAGTGCTGTTTGATATGACAGGACCAACAGCACATTGTAATGTGGCTTGTAATGCTGATCAAAGCTCTCAAATCTGGAAGAAGACTCCAAGCAGTGCTGTTTGACAAAACACACAGTGAACTTCTAAACTACACAACAACAACAACAACAACAACACTACAGCAACACGCTAAACAATACATACAATTAATAAATACAAATAACATAAATAATAATAAAACATTACATTTAACTTAAGAAATAAGACATTCTTTTTATTGCAGTGTAGTTTTTATCAAAGCTTCACTGTAATCTGATTGCTTTTTTAAGCTTCTCGCTCTCTTATATACCATAATAATAACATGCTGTACATACACATTGTAACTGAGATGTTTAAACCGCAACAGCACAAATAAAACAGACACGTGATGTTGTTTGTGTGTTATTCCAGTGAAGGGGTTAATTAGTGCGCACTGAATGCGCTGTGTTATTGTAGAAGGCAGTAATGTAAAGACAGCACCGTGGTACTCAGCGCACACAGGTACACTGCAGAGTCACACAGCTGCGTGTTCACGATTGTTAAACTAGTCATCTTCTGCAATGTGTCCAACTGACTGGAAAACCTGGCCTCAGTTTCATCTGATGGGAGTTCATCAGTGGAAACTTTCATGCGATGAAGCAGATATCGAGGGGAGCTGCCTGGAGTCTGCTTGTACCAGAACAGATTCTCATTGCTAATGCTACTGCTCATGGAGTAATTGCAGAATATCCTCGCATCTCTGCTAACTTTCGAGGTAATCGTGTCATTGAGTTGATTAATTTCTTCTCCACGACTGCAGTCTGTAAAATAAATTTAAAAAATAGTTATGTACAATGTGGTAACTCCAGCTGAATCCACGAAATTGTTATTACAATAAAAATACATCTTTACCAAAGGTTAAATAGAAGACTGCAGTGAGAAGACCTGCATACAACATGGTGATCGCTGTTCATTCAGTTTGAATGAGTTCTCTGTCTCTGTTCTGTTGGTTTCTGCTCAGTACTGAATGCCAGTCTGCAGCCGCACCACCGAGCGGATCAGTGGGCGTTTCTTCCGTGTGTCGGGATGTTTCTCTGATGTCCAATCAAAACCCATGAACCCGCGCCGCACTCTGTCTTCTTCATTACACAGTGAAGCACCAGAACGGGGTTCTTTCGTGTCATGAGTTGTGTTCCAATACTGTTTAAGACAGACAGACAGATCCAAGCAGGGATTGCGTTTGGATTACACAGTAACACAGTGATTTCTGTCGAGCGCTGGGAACGGGCTAAAAATAAACTACACTGGGGAAACTAAGGGCCATGTTTTCAAGTCATCTTAAGCACTCTTACTGTGCTCAGTTTTTTTTTAACATTGACATGGCCCAGTGTCTCAATGTATTTGATCTTGTGTACAGTGTAGACATTGTCAACATATATCGCCTGCCTGTACCTCGGTACACAGGCTGCATTCACACCGATTGGCCGTCGTACAGACCACAGGGTTAAACTGCTCATTTCTACTTCGTGTGGGAAATGGCAGTGAGTGGGGGCGGGGCAGGAGAGTAAGAGGAGCGCTGCATTCTGGTACTGCATAGCTCAACTAGAATTGCTGTTTTTAGATTTTTAAACGGTTCAACATCACATTTTATAACTGTGTTTGTTTTAGTCGCAGCAATGATATCCGCCAGACAGGCTTTTCCAGTGTAAAATGAAACCTTTAAATCATGTAACATGTGTGTTTTTCTTTTCCAGCAGTTATAATGGACGGAATTGAAATGAATGTCAATGTATGTTGTTTGATTCAAAATGATGTTTAACTCAATGCTTTATTCATTGAACACAATAACCTCTTTGTTTAATATGTTGTGGTACATGTACCAGTACTGGTACGTGGCAGGCTTGCAACTGGTACACACCGACACTTCTTTATGACGATGTGATTCCTCAACCACAAAACTCCCTCAATCTCACTATCATAAGAACATAAGAACATAAGAAAGTTTACAAACGAGAGGAGGCCAATTGGCCCATCTTGCTCGTTTGGTTGTTAGTAGCTTATTGATCCCAGAATCTCATCAAGCAGCTTCTTGAATTACTGGAGTTGGTTCCAGGCCCTCACAATTCTCTGTATAAAAAAATGCCTCCTATTTTCTGTTTTGAATGCCCCTTTATCTAATCTCCATTTGTGACCCCTGGTCCTTCTTTCTTTTTTCAGGCCAAAAAAGTCCCCTGGGTTGACATTGTCCATACCTTTTAGAATTTTGAATGTTTGAATCAGATCGCCGCGTAGTCTTCTTTGTTCAAGACTGAACAGATTCAATTCTTTTAGCCTGTCTGCATACGACATGCCTTTTAAACCAGGGATAATTTTGGTTGCTCTTCTTTGCACTCTTTCTAGAGCAGCAATATCCTTTTTGTAACGAGGTGACCAGAACTGAACATAATATTCTAAATGAGGTCTTACTAATGCATTGTAAAGTTTTAACATTACTTCACTTGATTTAAATTCAACACTTTTCACAATATATCCGAGCATCTTGTTGGCCTTTTTTATTGCTTCCCCACATTGTCTAGATGAAGACATTTCTGAGTCAACATAAACTCCTAGGTCTTTTTCATAGATTCCTTCTTCAATTTCAGTATCTCCCATATGATATTTATAATGCACATTTTTATTGCCTGCGTACAGTACCTTACACTTTTCTCTATTAAATTTCATTTGCCATGTGTCTGCCCAGTTCTCAATGCTGTCTAGATCATTTTGAATGACCTTTGCTGCTGCAACAGAGATTGCCACTCCTCCTATTTTTGTGTCGTCTGCAAATTTAACATTAGATGTCACACAGATACTTATTAGATGCAGAGAGCTGAGGAACTGATAGGTCTGAGTAATGATTTTTGTACATGCTTAGTGCTAACATTCTCCAGAACAGGAGCAGAGGGCAATGCACTTGAGGGCAGCCTTGACACATTTGTATTGCCCAGTGCATCCCTTCCTACAGCCACAGTGAATGAGTTCATAGCATGACTGTGATGCTTCTGGAAGGGTGGTCCACAGTGGTTGCCACCCTGTGGTGTCCTTCCTTCAGCCCCAGTCTGACAGGCTTGGAAGCTCGCATTGCACACCATTTTCCAAGGACACAGCATCTGTCTCTGCTGCAGTTGCTGCAGATGTGTATTCAGCATATGCTCGGTGCAGTAGTGTTTGGATACTTGCAGCTGTGACTTGGTGTGCACGCCGGGTCTTCGTAACATGGCTGGCTCTGGTAAAGGAATCTGCTGTACCAGAGCTTGCCATGTCAGCCTGCACTAGAGCCCTTGTCCATCCGCTATCATCTAGCCAGTCTCCCAGTACATGCAAATATAAAATGAATGAGTATGTTTTATCAAAGCATCATTAATGTTGTTGCTGCAGATATAGGTTGTTGCAGTTCTTACTGGTTTGTACATAAGACAGACAGGAATCTTCTATCATTGCTTAACCATCTTTGCTTAATGTTGTGTGTTTAATCTCAAAGTGGTCCTCTCCAAGGGTGGTCATTTAGGGAGTTGATGATAGTGTTATTATGACACATGGTTCTAAAATATCAAATTACCATTGTCTGAGGTCATTGACCTCTCACGGTCGTCTGAGGTCAAATCCAAGATGTCTCCACATCTGAAAATAAACCTCAGGGTGTGTAGAAACACTGTAGAATATTTCATGCTTTAATCATGAAATGCACAATACTTTTGCTCATCAGCTGTACTGTTATTCTAACTGAGATACTCAGTGCACTGCATGTGTATGCTGTCTCATCTCCTTTTGCTGGGCTGACCTGATTTTACTGAAATGAGTGTACTGTACCGCCACCTACTGGCTGAAAATAAAACTACATGTGCTAATAAGTTCTACTCCAGAGCACTTGGTTAAAAGATTGAGTCTCCAGTTTATTATGATCTCAATACCTCAGGTTCTACTCTGGTCAAGCCCGTTCTATATATAGGGGCTGGTCGTATGAACAAGGCTACAGATGGATCTGCTCAGCACAGCAGTGTATTTTTAATAACATGTGCTGTATAAAATAGGATAAGCTGTGTTAGTACATCAGAAGATGTTTTGAAAACGCAATACACATGTGTGGGAGTGCTGTTGTTGTATTCAGTGTTGGACTAGCATTAAATGTTGCAATGACTGTGTTTGCTCTTACCCATTGTGATACAGTATTTACAATAATGAGCTGCCAACATACTATTGTCCACAAGATGGCAGCATAGACCTTTACAGTAACCATAATTACATTCTGTGACTTGTATCAACCACAAATGAAATATTACAGCCAGTAATAACAATGGTGTGTATGCTGCAACACATGATGACCACTACACATGACCTGAAACTTGGGGTTGCTGCTTAAAATAGTTTTCTTGTTCATGTTGGTATCTGCAGAATTAGTAATACTGCAATGAGGTACAGACAGTGCTAGTTTTACCATGGGGTCTGGGAAAGGATCAATTAAAACTTTAAACATCACAGCTGCTTGCCACAGTTTAAAGCATTCACATTTCTAATGCAATGCTGAAGTGCAAAGAGCAGCAGGTGGTTGTTGCAGGGCGAGGTGTAGAGTTCCTGTGACTGTGGGCCTCAGAGCACAGTAATACACTGCAGTCAGTGAGCTCACACTGCTGTATTCGCAAAGGCACTGTTCGGCTGCTGGGGTTCAGCTCAGCTGAGAAACGGGCTGGAAACTCACTTGAGGGATCACTCAGATACTGGTTGGTGTGCAGTATATATTCAGGAGATTCCCCAGGGATTTGTTTATACCAGTATAGATCAGGGCTGCTGTCTGTTGTATTATATTGACAGGTTAATATTGTTTCATTTCCTTCAGGTGTCAATATCTCAGCTGGAGACTGTGCCACTGAATCTCCAAGACTTCTCTCTGAAATACAGTTCAATAAATCCATGTTAAAGATATAGAATATGTGTGTGCTCCTATGTGAATAATGCAAGTATTTGAATTGAACCCAAGCCCTGCATACACACCTATCAGAATCAGCAGAAGAGCTGTAGTGAGAACACTGCGCTGCTGATTTCCTCGCCCCATGCTCGGTGCCTGTGTGAGTGCAGAATGAGGAGAGCTCAAGAACTGCAGTGTTGGAAGATGAGACAGAAGCTGCACACGTGACCGATGATGCAGGTGAGAACTATTCCACACTGGAGTGTTCACTGGAGACATGATGATATGAAACAACACGAGTGATGTGTACTTGAAGCAGCTGCAGTGTGAAGCAGGAATACTTTACCAAATAATACTGCTATTTGTAATTAGTAGAATGATAATAAAATGCCATTGTGTTGATTGTGTGAGTCCAGCTCCATGCGGTACTAATTTTGATCGCAATCTGATCCACTCTGAGTGGTGTCACATTTTATTTATATTTGGCATCCCAACCAGGGTTTTATACAACCTTATTTTTTATTTTATTTTTTTTTTTCCTTTACACTTGAGCACACTATCAAGCGGGCTTCTATACACAACAGCAGCCCTGAACAGACTGGCTACTTCCTACAAATACCCGGCACCTGGCTCTAATTTATAATGATCACCAGGTGCAGGGGATAATTAATAATAAAACAATTAACTAATATAATTAAACTATATAACAAAACAATTAAATTAAACCAATGTGCATTTGCACATGTTTTTCTTCAGCACGGAGGAATTTAACCTTCTCCCTGCTCACAATATATATTAGCCATATTTACTAAACCCTTGTCAATTTAACATAGTAAACAACACAGACATTATCAGAATTGAAAAGTTAACAATAATTCTCTTTTTTTCTTTTCTCTCATCACCTGACGATTTAACAGCACTTCCTGGCTGTGGAACATTGTGATACAGAGAAGTACAATATTTAATTTGAGTTCTTTACATCTTTGTATTCAGGGAAAGGTAAGCATTCAAGTGAATGGACAACAGCTTATCACACAGACAAGTCCACGGGCTGCAGTGCGAGTGGGGGTCCAGCCTCACAACATTGAATGAAAGGATCAAGGCATTATTGTTATATTGATCTATAACAAAAATATTGTCAATGTAAAAAAACAAGTTAGAAAAACGCAACGGCCATTTAAAGTGGTGATATTAAACACAAAAACCCATGTTTGGAGAGGCAATTGTGGTAACCTTATCAAGCATCAAGCAAATAGGCACAATTGGAAAGGTGCTGGGGCTCAAGATTCACACAACACTTGCTTCTCACTTGGCTTCTTTTTTTGATCGCTCCACTTTACATTGAAATGCTCATTTCCTTATCAGCTGGGTTGTAACCAGAATAAAGATGTTGAGACACATGTGACAAGGAAAGTGCTCAACACAGACTGAAGTGTTCTTGGTTATCCTTACAAGCACTACTACAGAGAGAAAGACAGACAGGGAATGGGAGAGGCGTCATCACAGGTGCAGACAAGTATGCTTTGAGAAGACACACGGACAACATGCAGGTAAGGCACAGGTAGATCAGGGCACACATGGACAGACATTTAGCCCACAAGCATACCACAAAGAGCATGAAGCAACAATGAAAGATGATGAACAAGACCAATAATGGCAACGGTGCAAGGGATAATGTGAATGCAAGGTAAGTATATGGGAAGTGACAGTTGATGGGGCAGGCATTGCAGAAAAACATTTTGGAATTGGTTTTAGCCCCCTGAACAATGTTCATTTCTTTCTCTCTCTTGGCCTTTCTAACTTCCTTTTTGACATGCTTTTGCAGTTCCAAGTACTCTTTCTGTGTACTTTGTTTTTGGTCCCTTTTAAACGCTCTGTAAAGTGACTTTTTTCGCTCAATATTTTTTTTCAATTGATCCATTAAACCATTTTGGCCATTTTGTTTTAGATTTAGATTTGTCTACTTTGGGATGTAATTGCTTTGCTCCTCTAGTACTACATTTTTAAAAAACAGCCATCCTTTTTCTGTGGATGTTTTCTCTATTTTACTCCAATCTACTTGTGTTAGTCTCTGTTTCATACCTTCATAGTTTGCTTGTCTAAAATTGTAAACCTTAGCTTTAGTCATTACTTTTGGGGTTTTAAAAATCACTTCAAATGAGACCATGTTGTGGTCTGAGTTTGCCAGTGGTTCTCTGACATCTGTTTTAGTTATTCTGTCTTCGTTATTTGAAAAGACTAAATCAAGGCATGCCTCCCTTCTAGTCGATGCCTTGACAAATTGCGTTAGGAAGCAGTCATTTGTCATTTCCACCATTTCAATTTTGTCTGTCGTGCTCCCCACCAGGTTTTCCCATTTTATATGGGGGAAGTTAAAATCCCCCATTAGTATGGCTTCTCCTTTGCTACATGCATTTCTAATGTAATTGTATAACAGATTTACATTGAACACAGATGAAGTCTCTGTTCACTAGCACTGGGAGAAGACACCACCACAGGCATTTGCCACCATCACCTTCACAGCACTCAACGCTACACTGTGCATTAAAGGATGACAGCAACATGGAGAAGAGAGGAGGGAGAGTGGCTTGCCTGCTACTGCTATAATACCTTATGGACATTCTGTGCTGCTGTGTAATTCAAATAAACGTGCCAGTACACATTCACGTCACAGCTCTGAACCCCACTCAGGAGGCCCCTGTGCTGTGGACTGTCAGAACACCCTTCACTTTTAACTGAAGCCTATGATCTGCTAGCACAAGGAGCTGAGTTCCACTTTGATTAACAAAAAGCTTTCTTATTGAGCAGTGTGTGCTTTTATCATTTACTAAATACTATGGTAGCATAGACTTAAATTGAATCTGAAGGCAATTTAATGATTGTCTTATAATGCATAGATAAATGAACTGTATTGAGTTCAACAGGGACTTCCTGAACATTACATTGAATTTGTTTGGTACAGCAAACATCAGTAACTTCATTCCCCTTTGCAGAGTAAATATGATCTTTCAGTAGCAGCTGGAGATAATGTAGCTACTGACATTTCTGTAAATTACTGATATCACCTTTTTATCTATGTCACAAAGACGGCCAGAGTGGGTGGCGTCAGACCGGAAGCAGGAAGGAATACACAGAGAGATGTGGTTTGGTATAAGCTGGGCGCGTGATCGCGCTCAGCATTTAATAAACAGAAAATAAAAGGTTTGAAACACAAAAACACGGGACACGGCACTATACGCCAAAATAAAGAGACAAACAAAACGACTAAACACTAACACACAGGTGAAACGGAGACGAACAAACACGGTGAGTGAAAACACTTCTAATTTACGTTCTTACTTTGTTTTATTTTCTCCTTCTCTCTCTCCCGTTCTCCACTCACCGAACACCAACCCCGACTGAGTGAAACTGTGCATCTATATATACTGTTGTGCTGGGATTCAATTACTAATTAATTACTCACTTGAATCCCAGCACGTGAATTCATTACGTGCAACCCCGTGCCACACATTATATTTTAAATGCACGTGCGTGATGTGCAATCCCGTGCCTAAATACAAATATACACTTTCTAAATACACGTGAAACACAGACCCGTTTATATCCCGTGTACCAATCTATACACCAACATTAACATACACACGCAACATACATACACAGAACACACAAATGCACACAGGGGCGGGCACTTTGCCACATATACCCCCCCTTGTGCGCAGCACACATGGCCTCAACGGCCACCTCCCCCCTTAAAAACCCAGCAGTCCAGGACAAAGTCTCGGGCTGGGAAGGGAGGCTTCAGTGGGCCCATGGCTGGCCATGCTGTCAGCACCCCTGCCGGTAGTGGCACGGCTGACAGCCTGTTGGTCCCGTCCTGCAGCGAAAAAGCTGCGGGGGCAGGTGGTCCCCCGACCTCCCCCTTCTTCGTAGCCGGCAGCTCCCTCCTGTGGGGCTCCGGCCACAAGAACTCCTGCAGCGAAACTGCTGCTGGGGAAAGTGGTCTCCAGACCTCCTCCCCCTTCTTCGTGGCCGGCAGCTCCCCTTTCTGGGGCTCCGGCCACCGTACTCCCTGCGGAGGTACGGGCAGCAGAGGCAGCTCCAGCTCCTCTGCTCCAGGCGGTGGCGGAGGCAGAGGCAGCTCCAGCTCCTCTGCTCCTGGCGGTGGTGGAGGCAGAGGCAGCTCCAGCTCCTCTGCTCCTGGCGGTGGTGGAGGCAGAGGCAGCTCCAGCTCCTCTGCTCCTGGCGGTGGTGGTGGCGGAGGCAGAGGCAGCTCCTGCTCCTCTGCTCCTTGCGGTGGTGGTGGCGGAGGCAGAGGCAGCTCCTGCTCCTCTGCTCCTTGCGGTGGTGGTGGCGGAGGCAGAGGCAGCTCCTGCTCCTCTGCTCCTTGCGGTGGTGGTGGCGGAGGCAGAGGCAGCTCCTGCTCCTCTGCTCCTTGCGGTGGTGGTGGCGGAGGCAGAGGCAGCTCCTGCTCCTCTGCTCCTTGCGGTGGTGGTGGCGGAGGCAGAGGCAGCTCCTGCTCCTCTGCTCCTGGCGGTGCTGGCTCCCTCTGCTGTGGCGGCTGGGCATGTGCGCGCCATGCTGCCTTCAGCAGCATAGCGAGAGGCTGCTGGGGGACACCAGCATCCTGCCCTTCTCCCCCCCAAAAATTTTCAGGGGGTTGAGCCTGTAACCCCTCCCCTTCCGGCTCTTGGGGCTGAACCAGCAGGCATTTTCCCTCTGCTGGTGGCTTGGGTCCCAGGGCTGTGGAAGCCCCGACTTGCCTCCCTTTGGGCTGTGGACGCACTGACTCCTCCCTTTTGGGCTGTGGACGCACCGACTCCTCCCTTTTGGGCTGTGGACGCACCGACTCCTCCCTTTTGGGCTGTGGACGCACCGACTCCCCCCTCTTGGGCTGTGGACGTTCGGGCTCCCCCCACTCAGGCGTAGGACGTTCGGGCTCCTCCCACTCAGGCGTAGGACGTTCGGGCTCCTCCCACTCAGGCGTAGGACGTTCGGGCTCCTCCCACTCAGGCGTAGGACGTTCGGGCTCCTCCCACTCAGGCGTAGGATGTTCGGGCTCCTCCCACTCAGGCGTAGGACGCTCAGGCTCCTCCCGCTTGGGCTGTGGACGCTCAGGCTCCTCCCGCTTGGGCTGTGGACGCTCAGGCTCCTCCCATTTGGGCTGTGGACGCTCAGGCTCCTCCCATTTGGGCTGTGGAGGCAAAACCAGCAGGCATTCACCCTCTGCTGGTGGAGATGGGGACAGCAGGTACTCACCCTCTGCTGGTGGGCCTGCTACCTGGGCTGCTGTTCCTTTTATCGTTGCCTCCAGGTAGCTGAGGAGAAACTCCACACCTTCCTCCAAGGTGTTTGGGGTGTGTTCCTCCTGATAGGCCTCCCATCTCTCACTGTCCATCATCCACAGGGCCCGGACGATTATGGGCAGAGACTGGGCCTCCAGCCCAGCATTCTCTAGGAACCAGCCCCGCAGTTTGATGGCGTCTTCTGCCATTGACCTTTTTTTTTTTTTTTTTTTTTTTTTTTCCAGACCCCTCCTGGTCTGACGCTTGGAGGCGCGGCTATCCCACGATGACACCACGTGTCACAAAGACGGCCAGAGTGGGTGGCGTCAGACCGGAAGCAGGAAGGAATACACAGAGAGATGTGGTTTGGTATAAGCTGGGCGCGTGATCGCGCTCAGCATTTAATAAACAGAAAATAAAAGGTTTGAAACACAAAAACACGGGACACGGCACTATACGCCAAAATAAAGAGACAAACAAAACGACTAAACACTAACACACAGGTGAAACGGAGACGAACAAACACGGTGAGTGAAAACACTTCTAATTTACGTTCTTACTTTGTTTTATTTTCTCCTTCTCTCTCTCCCGTTCTCCACTCACCGAACACCAACCCCGACTGAGTGAAACTGTGCATCTATATATACTGTTGTGCTGGGATTCAATTACTAATTAATTACTCACTTGAATCCCAGCACGTGAATTCATTACGTGCAACCCCGTGCCACACATTATATTTTAAATGCACGTGCGTGATGTGCAATCCCGTGCCTAAATACAAATATACACTTTCTAAATACACGTGAAACACAGACCCGTTTATATCCCGTGTACCAATCTATACACCAACATTAACATACACACGCAACATACATACACAGAACACACAAATGCACACAGGGGCGGGCACTTTGCCACAATCTACTATAGCAGAAAAAAAGTATAACAATTAATAAATAAAACACATACATCCTTCACCATGACTTTAATGATAAAACATAAATAAGTGGAAATAAATGACAGTTTACTGTAAGAGGAACCAACATTTCTAAATCTGAAATGCAATCTGACCACACTTCTTTGAAACTTAAGCCAAACAATTACAGCGCATCAAATGAAATGTGTGTTAAATTATAATATGTCAACTGTCTTCCTGTTGAGGCTAACCTCAGTATCATTCCTGGTTTATAAACAATATAAGAACAAGTGTAATTAGTGCTCTGAGCGCACAGCAGGTTTTTGTACGAGTGTCCCCAGTACTGTATCACTGTGTGCTGCAGTGCACAGTAATACACAGCGCTGTCTTCCAGGAGCACTCTAGAAATGGTTAACATTGTTAAACCGCTGCTTTTGTCTGCAGTGGAGGAGAATCGTTCTTTGGCATAATCTGCAGTGAAGCTGTCTGATCCACTGAACAGTATAAACTGAGGTGCTGTCCCGGGATACTGGCGGTACCAGTGGAGCCAGTATCTGGTGCTGCTTGTGCTGAAGGTGCATTCCAGTGTAGCCGTCTCCTCTTCTGTCTTTAACACTGACGCTTCCTTCTGGCTGATCTGGTCTCCAGAGGAAATACCTGTTAAAATAATAACAGCAATTGAAAATAATAGAATGACATATTTACTGACTTCAGTGAAGATGAAAGTGGGATGGATAAAATGATGAATACATAGCTGTCCATCAGATTGACAAGATTACTTACAGAATGCAATGCTTAACAACAGCCCTACATAGAGATACATCTTCAGAAATGTGACATCCAGCTCACTGGAAGAGAAACACCTTGCACCAGAATATAGAGAAGGGTGGGAGGGGAGGGAAGAGAAGCAGTAGTGACTCCACCCAGTTACTAAATAGACCAATAAAATCAGTTCAGGCCAATAATCAATCAGCAAAGTCATGACTGCTGCAAAACAAGAGCATTCTGTAGTCACACATCAATGACCCTGATCAGGCATGATTGAGTCTGTCACAAAGAGGTCACAATTAATATTAAGTTGAGGCTAGAGTTAAAATATGTTGAGGAAATGTGGAATATTGGCAATAGATACACACAAATCGAAGTTAGTGCAAGTTTTTTGTTGTTTCTTTTAATTCATCTTTGTTTTTTTACACAAGCAGCTGCCTTCTGTTCTGCTGTTCATCAACACCAAGCAGTCAAGAGAGGATGTTGGGTTTTGAGAATGTGTTCTGTTTGCCAATATTGAAATCATATCTTTTAATATGAAACTGCACTGAGAAGACATTAAGGCAGCTTGCAGGGAATTGGCTTCATCTTTAAACATCCATTTGTGTTTTTATTCCCTGTTCATTTCAAGAAGAAAGCCCCAGTAACCCCACTTTAACAACTGTAATGGTGAGTGTGGTGGAGTCTGTCTGTAGCAGAGCTGAAACAGCCTTGAGCAAAGTGTGTAGTATTAGAATACAGGCTGCTCCTCTCTCTCATACTCTTCACTGGATTCCTACCCCTGCTCATATCAAATTTAAGACCCTTATCCTTACCCACTGCTCTCTTCACCAATCTGCTCCTTCCTACCTCCAATTTCTCCCTATATCCCCTCTTACCCTCTCTGTTCAATCTCTCATCTCTCCCTATATCCCCTCTCACCCTCTCTGTTCAATCTCTCATCTCTCCCTATATCCCCTCTCACCCTCTCTGTTCTATCTCTCATCTCTCCCTATATCCCCTCTCACCCTCTCTGTTCAATCTCTCATCTCTCCTTATATCCCCTCTCACCCTCTCTGTTCAATCTCTTATCTCTCCCTATATCCCCTCTCACCCTCTCTGTTCAATCTCTCATCAGGTGGGGAGCACTGAAGGGCAGTCACAGTTCAGGTGTCACTCAGAGAAAGGACAGAGACAGATGTGCTGGGGAGCATTGAAGGGCAGTCACAGTTTTCAGTGTCACTCAGAGAAAGGACAGAGACAGATGTGCTGGGGAGCACTGAAGGGCAGTCACAGTTCAGGTGTTACTCAGAGATAAGGACAGAGACAGATGTGTTGGGGAGCACTGAAGGACAGTCACAGTTCAGGACTCACTCAGAGAAAGGACAGAGACAGATGTGCTGGGGAGCACTGAAGGGCAGTCACAGTTCAGGTCTCACTCAGAGATAAGGACAGAGACAGATGTGCTGGGGAGCACTGAAGGGCAGTCACAGTTTGTAGGAGAATTGCTAGATTGATGTTTTATTAATGTGTTATAAACAAGTAAAAGATGGTTAATAATTGTGTTATAGAGCATTATTAAATTGTTATAGGTAGATTATTAAAATGACTTTGAATAGCACAAAGTAAAACAGATGACTAAAATGTGTCTCTGTAAGTATGATTATCACATTGTAATAGTATTTGTATAATACTGTAATAAACTTTATAACTTCATTATTAAGCATCTGTTAATTAATTAAGCTATAACATCTTAGTAAAACAAACAATAAGCAGAACCTAAATATAAACTGTTACCATATAATTAATAACACAGGCTATAAGGATTTATGAAAATAGATATTTTTATTGTATTCGTGCACATTACTGTATTTATCATACAGGATACATTTTATCATTTCCCTTATTTCTGTAATACTTTGTTTTTATTTCCATTTGACCCAAGAGAAAATGCAACACGCATCAACCACATGCATTTTGATTAATAAAAAGATTTTCTCCTGACTCGACCAGCCATGTTAGAGTGTTTAATCGCTATCTGTATAAAGAACTAGACCTGTACGTGTAAAAAGATATTAAACGGCTTCCCAAATAAGAAACATGATTAGAGTATTCCAGTGAGATCACATCATCTTTATTTTTTATACATTGAAACTTATTTTGATAAGTGCAGCTGAATTAAATGTCAATAACATCAGGTAAATTGAATAGTTCAATATGTGATTTTGTTGCCGTTTCTTATGCCTAAAAAATGTAGGTCCCGTAAATTACAAATCACCTTACTGAAGGAAAAACAGACCACGAGTCTGAACATATCTGTTAGATCACAGCCTTCAGCCAACCTCACTCACTTAGTCTTTGAGCGCAGCCATGTGGAAGGATCTAGAGGTTATTTTAAGGGAAAAGTGGTTTATAAACTAACTCCCTCACTCCCTCTCTCACTAAAGAAGAACGCTTCTGTTTTCATTGCAGTTTAATTGTGTTGAATAATGTGACTGCCTTTGTGGAATGTTCCCACGTGTAACTCTTAACAATTTCTTGTGCATCTACGCGGACATTCAGTGATGAAACTGAACAATAATGAAACATCTTAGTGTTTAAGACTCACCTCTTCAAACAGCACCTGTAGAACTCCTCTGTTTGTATCCTGGGACACTATCACCCTTCATGTAATTGTGCTTTATTTTGCTCTTATCTGCCCCCTATTTTACTGCATTTAATCCTGTACTTCAGAAAACTGTAATCTGCCAAGTGTTTAACCTGTAGTACTTTGTATTTGATCATATCCTGATGTAACTATCACTATTTTGATGTAACTATCACTATTATCTGCTGTATTATTGAATTGTGGTTTGTCACACTTGTACTTTGCTTGAACAAAAGTTATTGTATTTCTTGCTCTTATTCTATTACTTGTATTGTAACACTTGAAATGTATTTGCTTACGATTGTAAGTCGCCCTGGATAAGGGCGTCTGCTAAGAAATAAATAATAATAATAGTGGGTACATTCAGCACCATTCCATTATCATTAGTATTCACATAAATCAATAAACCATACTTGGATCGATTTAATCTGAGAATATTTTGTAGCATATTTTAGTCATGTAAATTTAGACGTTTGTTTGCACTGTCGTATTACTTTTAAATATTTTAAAAAGTATAAATTTTAAAGGAAATAAACGCATGAAGTCATGCGGGGATGTGGCAGTGAGGTTATTGTATGGCGCTTGGTGCAGATTCTCTCGCTGTGGGCTGCAGCGCACAGAAGTAAACTGAAGAGTCTGAAAGATCCACTGAACTGAGGATGAGATGAAATGTTTTTCCTGTCTTGTCGTGAGATGCAGAAAGCCGGTTTTGTAACTTTGAAGGAAAGTTGCTGTCACCAAGAAGATCACTGTATATTGGGGGTGGAGTTCGGCTGCCAGTTTGAATGTACCAGAACAAGTAAACGTCTGTTGCTGCAGCGTCCTTATAACAGGGTAGAGTCACATTTTCCTCTTCTTCTACTGTGACTGAGGAAGCATTTTGATTCACAGACTGTCCCTGTGTATTTTCTAAAGAAAGAAAGAGTGAAAGAAGAGAAAGAAGACAGAAAGAAAAAAGACCGGTTATTAGTGTCATTATAAATAGTGTGTTCAAGTATAGGCTACATTTAAGAACCACACCTGTGAGGGAATTGAATTGATAATGAATACGATGGATACCTATTAAACAGCAGAACAGTGTAATAATATGCAATAATTTGTTCAATGTTGTTCTTCTGCAGTCGTGGCTTCTCTTCTTTAACGGACTGAACTGAATATTCGTGTCATGGTAACATATGAAGCTCCAGTACACACCCCGCTGTGTCATAGTCATAGAGACTGACGTATCATTTCCTTTGTGAACACACATAACACGGTTACACACACGCACTCCCTCTTAAACACTGTTATATGTTCATGATCAGAGGTGACTTGTTTCACAGAAGTATTGTAGAAGAAAACACTGATCAAGGTGTTAACGAGTAAAGGATAACGGAATGACGGAGAGGCAAAACAAATTGATCTTGGTAATTAGAGATAGTCTTTTTGATAGTTTTGAGAAGAACACCGATCATGTTTAATTGTTGAATTGTGTCATTTTGCCAATGATGGCGCTACATTGATTAGTATTGTATGTATGTATGAATGTATGCATGTATTTATATATGTTTATTTATTTAAATACTGGTTGAAATATATTACTGTGAAATGTGGTAGTGGTTAGGGCTTTGGACTCTTGACCGGAGGGTTGTGGGTTCAATCCCTGGTAGGGGACACTGCTGCTGTACCCTTGAACAAAGTACTTTACCTAGATTGCTCCAGTAAAAACCCAACTGTATAAATGGGTAATTGTATGTAAAAATTAGATATTTTGTAACAATTGTAAGTCGCCCTGGATAAGGGCGTCTGCTAAGAAATAAATAATAATTATGATAATAAAATATAAAAACGGAAGAACTCACCACCACCAAGTTCAAAAAAAAAGTTTCTATATAAAACAATTTGACATATTCCTTTTGATGTAAAGTGTCTCCGTGTATTCTCGGGGTGCTGTGTTTTTGTGAAGCTCTTCAATATCTCATTGTCACTGTGGGCCTCAGCGCACTGTAATACACGGCAGAGTCACACAGCTCTGTCTGCTGGATTGTTAAAGGGACGGTTTTTGAAGCTTTGTTGAGAAATGCATCAAATCTGCCTTTGAATTCATCAGCGATCTCATCGGCTCCAAAATTATCTTCTCAGCACATACCTCGGAAAATCATTCGGGTACTGTATGTACCAGAATAGATACGGCGAAGAACTGCTAGTACTGTATTTACAGTCGAGTGTAACTGATTGTCCTTCAACAGCGTTCATATTGCCTGGAGTCTGAGTCACCGTGTCTTCTGCTCTGCATTCTGGAAAACAAATAAAGAAAACATATTTTAAAAACAAACACACAAAACAAACAGCAATAATAAATAAAGACATACAACATACATACATACATACATAGACACACACACATATACATACCAAAACAAACTATAGCACAGATAATGAGAATGCTCCGTGTATATGCCATGCTATACAGCGTAGCACAATGTTTCAGCGTCATGCAGCAGTGAACTCTTTTCAGAAGATTTAAACCCTCAGAGTGCCTTGTTACCTCTTATACTGTCATCAGGAGTTTCTACATGATGTGATGTCATTTCACCTGCTTATCAGAACCCGTATCGATGTTACACTAGCGCCTCCTGTAGGAAGATCTTCCATCATCTGTAACTTGACATTTTACAGTGTTCACTGTTTGTATTTGTTTTTCGTTCATTTCACAGTAAATTCAGACAGACAGACTAACTGTTATTTATGTATGAATTTATTAGAGCAGAACACGATTAGTGCATTAGAAAAAAAGACAGCAGTTCTAAAAGAAATACATAAATACATTACTACGTGTACTTTTAAGTGACAGTTTCATCATCGTAGTACATTTCGCATTCTTGTTAAGGAAAATGCTAGATAATTATTAGAATTATTTTTACGTTTGTGTCATTAAATCAGTATATTCTGATTCTTGGCTTATTACGTCATATCTGAATATGTCAGTGGGTAATAGCTTGTGTCATGCTGCAATTTAAATGAGCAATACATAATTGATCCCTTTAGTCTTTCCTCCTTCATGGTGCTCCCCAATATGTTCAGGGGAGATCCAGCAACGTTTGGAATGTTTTCAGAACCATCCACTTGTGGACAGCTCCGCTAGAACAGCAAGAGACGCCAGTACAGTTCTGGAATTCACTGTGTGACAGAAACCCCAGATCGCAGTGTAGCTGTATCGAGAGCCGCAGGGTCTTCGCGTTTTCATTACAGCTTAAGATGTCAATTCATTTTATTGATCATATTCCTCAGCTAGACATTTATTTATTTATGTTCAATGTGCTTTACAGTTGATGATTGCAAAGATTTCAGGGATAAAGTGTGTTCAATTGGATCAGTTGTTAAATACTTCGTTCAGTTGGGTAATTTGTTCAATTGGGTTATTAAGATCTCAAGTGGGACAAAACCCAGAAGACCGTTTACACTCTTAGAACACATGGTTCTATAGAACCCTGGGGAAAGACAGTTGATGAATAAATAAACAAATACTCTTACCTCAGAGCAAATAGTTTATACATACACACTAAAAGTCAAACTAGGTGCGGTGTGAACTTCGGTCTCCCGAGACGCTGGTAATAGCTGATGTACGGGGTGAGGACAGTGTTGTTCATTCTGATTCGGGACGCTGATAATAGCTGATGTACGGGGGGAGGGCAGTGTTGTTCATTCTGATTCGGGATGCTGATAATAGCTGAGTACGGGGGGGAGGGCAGTGTTGTTCATTCTGATTCGGGACGCTGTGTTTTTCATTCTGATTCGGGACGCTGGTAATAGCTGATGTACGGGGTGAGGGCAGTGTTGTTCATTCTGATTCGGGACGCTGGTAATAGCTGATGTACGGGGGGAGGGCAATGTTGTTCATTCTGATTCGGGACGCTGTGTTGTTCATTCTGATTCGGGACGCTGGTAATAGCTGATGTACGGGGTGAGGGCAGTGTTGTTCATTCTGATTTGCTTTTAAACCTCCTTTATTAAGTCTGGTTATCTCGTGTAGTTTATCAAGCAGTCGAGCTGGCGCCCCTTGGCCTCTGTCTGCTGTGTGTTTGTGAGGCTCTGCAGTTGTTCATTATCACGGCAGAGTCACATAGCTCTGTCTGCTGGATTGTTAAAGGGACGGTTTGGGAAGTTTTGTCGACAGTGGCGTTACATCGCTGTTTGAATCTGACAGCATTATTCTTTTAACCAAACAGATCCATTTGAAGCATGTACCTTGGAAACTCTTTTGGGTATTGTATGTACCAGAAAAAGTCAGACGAATTGCTACTAGCGCTGTAACGGCAGCCAAGTTCAATTATTTCCCCCTCAATAACGTTCAGATTGTCGGGAGACTGAGTCACTATGTCTGCAGCGATGCAACCTAAAAAAAGAAATCATGGTCAGAAATGAAACAAATCAATTATTAAATGAATAAATAAATAAATACATGACATAGCTTACCAATCCAAGGAGGTATAGTCACAATAAACAGAATATTACAAGCCATTATATACAATTGAACAGTGTGTTCACCCTCCAGCAATGCTTAGCAATGCTCTGAAACTCTTGAAGTCTCTCCCTGAGTCTCCTCACAGATCTGTCGGCTTGTCACAGTACTTTCACAGTGTGCTTGTTACAATGTCGCCCCCTACAGGAAGATGTCACACTATAATCGGGAATGGAGAACATGGGGAATTTTCTTTTGTGTTGTATTGTTCAAACAATCAATCAACCAATCAATCAATCAATCAATCAATTAATCAATCAATCAATCAACCTTTATTTAATATAGCGCCTTTCACAAAGCAATGCCTCCAAGCGCTTTACATGACTAAAACAGAAAATACAAGCAGGAAATACAATAATCACAGTAAATGAAAATACATGAGCAGGAGAGTAAATGCATCAATAAATAGATCAAACAGAAGTAAATAAAAACGAGATCAATAAAACAATAAGAATGCAATGCAATTAAATGCATAAATAAGAGGATAAAACATATAAATAAAAACAAGATCAGTGAAACAATAAAACCATAGATGATAAAAGAAAACTATCATTTTAAGATAAAAAAAGATATTCCAGCTGGCCTCTCAGCTTGTGCCATTCAGCCTGTTTGACTTATTCAGAATGCTGCTGCTCACTTTATATTGTCTCTGCTTCACTTCTCTCATGCTACTCCTCGTTCCTGTCCTCTACATTGGCTGCCTATCCCTTCCCTTATCAAATGTACCACCGCCCTCTTCAACAATCTGTTCCTTCCTTCCTCCAATCTCTCGTCTCTCCCTCTATCCCTCTTGCCCTCTGTTCAATCTCTCGTCTCTCCCTGTATCCCTCTTGCCCTCTCTGTTCAATCTCTCATCTCTCCCTCTATCCCTCTTGCCCTCTCCGTTCCTCCTCTGCTGGCCATCTCATCATGCCTTTCCTCAGGTGCTCTACTTCCCAAGCTCGCTCATTATCCTGTGTCTCGCCACCTTCCGACGTCTCCTCAAAACTAACCTGTTTGGAATAGACTTGTAGACTCTACAAAACGTATCTTCTGCCTTGAACATTGCATGAAATAATTCTGTAGTCTTAATTCTGTAGTCTCATAATCTGAATCCTGAAACCTGAACTGTGCAAAGTAACCATGTCCTGTAATGTGGAATAAAAAGGGTCACTGCTGCCCTGTGGTAGAGTTTACTATCAGACACAAGCTGTGTTTCCATCTGTCTCGGGGGAATCTAGTGTAGAAGGAAGTTTTTGTATGGGGTTAGATACAGACTGACACAGTGTGGGACTCAGAGCACAGAAGTATGTGGCAGAGTCAGACAGCACAGCTGCAGAGAGAGTCAGATTAAAGGTCTTCTTACTCTTTAAATGAGATGCAGAGAAACGCTCTTTAAATCTTGACTCTGTAGAGGAGTATAAACCAAGCATGTGTTGTGGAGCTTTGTTACGTTCCTGAATGTACCAAAAGAGGTTCAGAGAGTCTGTTGTCTCATATTGACAATGAATTGTAGTGTTCTCATCTTCTTTTACTGAAATGATGCTATGAAACTTTAACAAGGAAATATTAAACATCTATCTTCAAATAACAATACATGTATAATATGAAACACCTGGAGGGAATTTCTTCAAAAGTATCTAAATCCATAACATGTGCTCACCAATGATGAGACAAATGAAAACAGAACACACAGCTTGCTTTTGTCTTCCTTCCTTCATTGTGAACACACAGATTGCGCACAGCCTCCTCTTATCTGCTCAGGCTTGTGAGTAAAACTGAAGAGTGCTTTTCCTGCAGCCTGACTGCATACCTCCCACTGCTCCACCCCTTTCTCAAAGGAAGGCATGTTGAGGAACACAAGACAACAAGTCTGTTAGCATTAGGACAGGCTTTCCATTGACTTTTATGTTTCAATAGATAAAGCAGTCATTAGAATTAAAAACAAGCATAAAGACAAAGGTGTATGAATACTGACATAAAAACTGAATACTGACATACACATATATACATTATTGTATACTGTAGCACATCACCTCATTTATCTAAACATCTGAATCGACTTTGTAACACTCTAATGTATGCTCAATAACCATGTGTGCTGTACTGTAGCAAATCTCTTCCTGTGTTCTGGGGTCTGACAGCGGTGTTAGCAGCCAGGGTCTGATCCCATAAGCAGCATCACCGACATGACAAGCATTGACAATCTGAGCAAACTGCCCATGCTTCCTATCACCACTCTATGAAACATGGATTATACATGACTTGCCAACCTGCTCCATAATATGCACATACACCTGTCTCATAAACTGCATATATCCCAGACTGTCTGAGGATGTAGGAGTCATGTGCCGTGCCAGGATAGCTGACGAGCACATCGAGAATCCTCAGTTTCACATCACACACCATGTGTACATTAATCTGGAGTGGCAATGCTTCCTGTTATCAAATATATTCTCTATACAGGTGTCAGTGGGCCACTCTTTGTTCAACTTCAAACTCTGAGATTAATGATTATGCTTAGGCCTATTCTACTTGTCATACATAAATCTTGTACATAAAATAATGCAATTCAGTTTCAGGTTTGTTTTTGATATGACATCAATTGATGGAATATTCTTATGTCCAGTTGGGTGATTATTATTAGTAGTAGTAGTGGTGGTGAGGGTGGTTGTGTTTATTAGTAAGCATATGGAGATCGAACGGGGTTGTAGGGGTGCTGAAGGAGACCGATACTGGGAGACTTGGCAGGTATGTTTGTATATTTACATGAGGGAACCCAATTAACTGGGACTAATACATTTGCGTTCTGACAATGTAAATGACATACAGTATAAACAAACATGTTTTTTCTTTAATGTGTAAATTGTTCATTTTGTTCATTTGTGTGTGTCTGTGTGTATATACACAGCAGTGTGGAGTAGTGGTTACGGCTCTGGACTCTTGACCGGAGGGTTGTGGGTTCAATCCCCAGTGGGGGACACTGCTGTTGTACCCTTGAGCAAGGTACTTTACCTAGATTGCTCCAGTAAAAACCCAACTGTATAAATGGGTAATTGTATGTGAAATAATGTATAATGTGATATCTTGTAACAATTGTAAGTCGCCCTGGATAAGGGCGTCTGCTAAGAAATAAATAATAATAATATATAGATAGATAGATATGGATGGAACAGGTAAATACTATATATAAGTAAATGGTAAATATTTATATAAATGAAAATAGCCTATGTTATGCTTTTCAATAAATGGTTTAAAATGATGCTTGTTTATTTTCTTATGATACAGCACAGTGCTTTTCAACCTTTTCATCTCAAGTACCAGTGATTCAGTTGGGACCATCAGCTATAGCAGTAGCTGTGTGCAATCTTAAACGGCTATTGTAAAACAGAGACCTGCAGATTGCAGGGGGAAATGCAGTTCAAATGTAGACCTTACAAACATCCCCAGTTTGTGAATCACTGAAGTTGCAACAGCTTGCTCTAATTATTTGTAAAGAGTTTGCCACAAACTGCTCAGGCTCCCCATCATCAGTAACTTGACATGTTCACAGTAAATACCTCTCATCATGACTTCTCAGACTTGTAGGTCATTTTCTTTGTCTGTGGTACAAACAGATTGATACATTGTGATAGAGATATTGTGGTTGAGAACGCACATGGTCATTAATACAACTGCTGCTGTGTACCAGTGGCAAGCCTGTCACGAACCACAGGCTGAAAACCACTGATATAGTACATGGTTTGCAAATCAAATATTTCAACTAATACAGACACACAGTACATTTGTTCAATTACAGTTATAACCTAAAATTCATAAACACGTTTTAGTTTTTCAAGATACTATATATTGTTATCTGGCTTAATTCAATTAGCTTCAACAGAGGAACATGTGGGGAAAATACAAAGTATTACAGCTCTTGTAAAAAGCAGCACAATGCTTTGAACTTGATCAAGTTTCCTGTAGAGTGTTGTCAGCGGAAGAGTGTTTGAAAGCATAAAGCAGGCAACGTCCCGAAGGAGAGCGAGGAAAGTGCAGGACCTCACACGCTGAGGTAAGAAGAGCGCAGGAGCTGCGAAAGGTGGAGGCTGCTGCTGCAGGTCGAGGGAGTGAGACTCAAAGGATGGACCCCCGGTTCCCCACAAAGCCCCGACACCATGGTGGTCATATAGCCCCCACTATGGGCATGCTAGTGATTTTTTGATGCGCTGTTGCAATGTCAGAGGAGGATGAGCGGATGTATAAATCAGCTGCTGAAGAGGCCCAGCACCCCATGTTATTAATCAGGCTGAGGTTGATATTGGCCTTGGCAGCGCAGGTGGCTGTGCCTATTCATCATGAGTGGGGTGTGAAAAACTGGGAAGGGAAGCCTGCTCTGGAAATCAGTGTGGCGAAGTGGAACAAAAACCAGTGTTGGGTGACAACTGAATGGGAGAGGTCAGTAAATAAGGGGTGTAGAGGAAGGGAGGGTTTCTGCAGGATAGGTTAACGATGAGAATGGGCAAATGGTGGAGTTGATTTTTGAAATATGAAGGAGCTGACCTCTGTGGAACTGGTCGGTCTTGGACGTGCGAAGCCGAATAATAAAGTGGGATTCTAGGATGAAGGAGAGGCCACGGAAACGGATGCCACTTGTCGGGAACGGGGGGAGCATTTCAGAATTCCGCGAAGTGTCAGGTGGAAAGTGAGGAGGGGAGGGCACAGACAAGAGGCGGTGGTGGTACTGAATTCCAGAATGGTAGTACCTGGTGGTTGCCGGGGTGGGAGAGATGAAGTGAGTCTTTTGCATACACAATGAATGCAAGAATCCATTGCTGGTTGAATGGGACAGGATTGATATGATTCTGGGCACAGAAGGTGGAGAAAGCCGCCCAGCCTCTAGCGTAGAAATCTGAATATAATGAGGGGGAATGAGGGAATTAATGATGCTTGTACTGGAGCCCCTGGGTGCTGAGAGATCAATGATGAGGCGATTTTTTTTCCTGAATATTTCCAGGTGGCAGCACCGATGGGGTTAATGCGAAATTTGGTGAAAGGGAGTGCTGAGAAGGGGTCGGCTATGAAGCCTTTGTCAAGTTTGGATTGAATGAGTGAACTGATGACCTGAGACTCGGAAAGGGCAGAGCGGAGGTTCTGAAAATGAAGAAGCAGGAATTTCAGAGAGAGCGGTGAAGAACCTGTTAGAAAGTCTGTCGATGAGGTAGGAGGTGGGGTTGAAGTGCTTCGGCGAGGGCAGGGGCATTCATGGGAGTGGAGACCATTAGAAAGATCGACTATTATTTAGAAGAGAGAAGACAGATTAGTTTTGAGTGGGCGTCGCTGCAGAAGCTGCACATGTGTAGAAATCTGCAGGCTCGAACACCCCAAATGGAATTATTAAAATTCTTACTTGATGGGGCGGCTGTATAGATCGACAGATGAGGATCTGGAGGGGAGGGCTGAAGTGTGAATGGGATTCGGAGCAGATCTTGCACCATACAGTGGAGGGATGGAGCGGTGACCTGGTTTGAAGGAGGATGCTGCCGCCTTCTAGTACAACAGGGTGGAATGCACGGTGGAGGCACAGACACTGCAAGCATTAGCCAGAAAGCTGTGGTTAAACAGTGTGGAACAGCAGGATGGGAAAAGATGGATGACATACCAGAAGCTGGAGCAGGAGGGGTGGTAACAGGCTGGCGCTGAAGGGGTGGTGGGGTTTTCCCAGAGTAGACAAAGGGCTGCTAACCATAGAGAAAACAAAATGGTTTAAAGAAAGGTTGCAGAGAAAGTAAAGTAGCAATAAATGTTTGTTTTTTTAAACAACAAACACTGAAAGTAATATATTTTTTTTTTTAAGTAGTAAACAGCAGGCAGAGTAGAAAACTACACGACCAAGTCTAAAAAACAAAAACGTTAGATGAAAAGGGTGCGAGAGAATTAGGGTTAAATAGGAAACAGAGATAATTGACAGGAAGGGGAGATGCCCCCCAGTACCCGCCCCCTGAACCTTCGCCAAATGGCTAACATTTAAATCAATCAACTAATGCTTTCTTCTCGATTATTTGCAAATCCAAATTGAATTTCTGCTCTGTGACACAGCATCACCAGTGGTCTGCCCTATTTACTGAATGTTGAATATACCACCTGGTTTCCAAACACAGTATTTTTAACACATGCTGAGGACCATAAAATTTTAGCACTCTTTAGTGACTAATGGCTTGCATATCAAATACCTTACTCGCGTTTTTTTTTATCTAATGTACATACATTTCCATCCACTAACATCATTAATTATATTTAACTGACCCGAAAGCGGTACGATGAATAAGGCCGTTAGTGTTTCGAACATACGTTCAACATATATATATATATATATATATATATATATATATATATATATATATATATATATATATATATATTAGCTCAAAGAGTTGTGAAAGAGTTGTGTAAGTGTTTTGAAGGTACTACACCTAGATCAATCAAGTTCGTTTGAGTTGAGGATGCGGTTTGTCTCTGGCGCTGAGCAGGAGGGATGCAGGTCGCTCTCAATTGTACTGCACGGCTCGCACATAATACTAAATTGGGGGAAAGTTTCGTACAGTTCAACACTGCCATCTGCCGGTGGAGTCATGAAGTTGTGTAATTAGATTTTTGTTCAGGCTCATCAGTGAATGCATAGCTTTGGGCTTCAGTGCACAGTCGTACCTCGCCGAGTCCAGCGCATTGGCATTGTTCACAGTCAGGTTAGCTGAATTAGCTTCAGGGTTTAAAGAAGCAGACAGTCTGGGGTCAGTGGCTTCAGGCTTGTCTGTATCGACTGTGCCTTCAGCAATGGAATAGGTTTGTAGTAAATATTGTGGAGATGAATTCCCATTCTGCTTGTACCATTGCAGGTAAATATCAGCACCCTTGGCTTCAGTGTATGCACACTGTATTGTGGCTGTTTCTCCTTCAGTGGTGCTGATATCTGCAGACAGTGATGTCACTGACTCCTTCCCATAAGAATCTGCAAGGATTGAAGCAAAATGCTGCAGTTAAAAAAGGTGTCTTGAAATAGGAGATTAAATACCTTGTTAACAAGGGGGGCAGAGAAGCAGCAGCAGCAAGCAGGAGGCTGCAAGCAACACTCAGAAATAGAAACTTATGCAATCACATAACACATTATATCCATTCAAGGAGTTTCTCATAACAAATCATGGATAGCCCAGGCATGCACTTCCTTAAGAAGCCTCTGAAATATCTGAAGATACAGACACAAGACAACATGCAAAGGAGAAGTTGTGTGGAGATCAACCAGTGCAGGTTAGTTAAATAAACCCTTAGCTCGTACATCTTAGCAAGGCACCCATGAGTATGGGCAGCAGCAGATTCTTCTCCATTGTGTGCTGAGCTCTCAGTCTGTGCTCTGCACTCTGCACAGGAAGTGATGTGCTGCTTGTTGCTGTGTTTTATACCCTGCAGGTGTCTGTGATGAGGTGGGGTGGGTACGTGGGTATTGGGGCAGGATAGTTCCTTTTAAAATGGATTTGTTTTAAATCCTTTACATATTGTATTTATTATTTTTAAGACTGTTTTAATTCATTGATCAAGATAAACATACATTAAAAGACTGCTTACATTTTAACCCTATTCTAGAACAATGTCTTTTTAATAAAAGCAATCCTAATGTAAATCTCGTGTAAATGTTGCATTTTGTAATAATGAGTGTTATACTGTGAGTCTGTGGAGGATGCCGGGGATGCAGAAGAATACAAACTCCTTTCTTTGGATTAGTTTCTCATGAGATGCAGAGAAGCGCTATTGAAACCTTGACAGAATGAGGATACAGTATTATTGAGTGTGAGCTCTGGGGCTTGATTTGGATGGGAATGTTTGTCAGGCCCCTGAAGAAACTGTTTTTCTCAGAGCAGAGCTCTGCACAATGCCTCTATATAGAGATAATAAAAGCTATGATATATCGCTGTTGATGAAGGCTCCCCAAAACCAAAACATGGACAGTGTTAAAGTGATCAGTATAAACAACCCATTCAAATGCTTTCACTTGGACTCTAGAGGTAAAACCACCATTGACAATGAAGCATTTAGCCACAGTTATTTCATTTAAAAGAAGAATAAAAGACCTCTTTGAAATGCAATGAGCCTGACCTACATGTCCTACTTGATTTGATGCAGTTGAAGTGATGGAGTCTCTCACTTGGTTAGCTAAGGCATTTCAGAAAGCTTCACCATCAGCACACATCATTGCTATAGATCACTATCAATATACTGTATATGTATATTATTATTATTATTATTATTGTTATTATTATTGGTAAAATGAATCATTGCTATTAAACCTTTCCTAGGATACAGAGTGACACAATTCAATGGCAGTTCATACACAGTACAGCATTTGAGCTGCTACCCTACCTTTAGTGTGAACTTTTTTAAAATGTGTAAGCTGCTATCTTGTGGACAACATGAAGCTGACCGGCTTGTAATTCTCTATACAGTGCTGTGTAATACTGAGGATAGGAAAACAGACATTGTGGCATTTAATGTTAGGCTTAAGGTGTAATTGAAAATCACAACACAACACTCAAACTTGATGAAACAGAGAATTAATTAACCAGCCCATTATTAAATCAGATAAGTCAGTGAATGGCTATAGTCATTGAAATAATAATAATAATAATAATTGATATAATAATTGATATAATCATTTTGCTTTAATTCCCATTCTCATTTTTGAAGTACTAACATATTATTATCTTTCTGATTGTTCCACTGAGATGAAACCACTGTGGGGAAAAAAACACACAGGCTGCACTGCCATCTTCACCAGCGAGACTCACTCGGCAGGCAGCAGGAGGTTTTTGTATGAAGTGATATAGAGACTCTCACAGTGTGGGACTCAGAACACAGAAGTATGTGGCAGAGTCAGACAGCACAGCCGCAGTGATATTCAGATGAAAGGTCTTCTCTGTGTTGTTATGAGATACAGAGAAACGATTTTTAAACCTTGGTGGAATGTCCTCCTGCTTAGAATAGTCACTGAGTATGAGCTGTGGGGCTTGATTGCGATCCTGAATGTACCAGAAGAGATTTGGGGTATAGCCGGCTGCTATATCATATCTACAATGTATTATCATATCCTGAGATTCTTTAACGAGAGTTGAAATCGAAGGTTGAGTCACTGTATCTCCCCGGGTAATTTCTAAAAGAGCAGACAGAAAGATAATCAGGGTGAAAATAGAAGGAAATAGATTGCAGGAACACAATAAACTGATAAATAAACATTACAACCTCTAAGAAAAGCAACACATATATTGCCAAATCTTGTCAAAACAATTGCTTAATTGATTCATTTACCTATGATTAAACAGAACAGTATCAAAGTAAAAACTGCGTTTTCCTGTCCCATTCTCAAAACTTTTAAACGACAAACCTCCACCGTCAACACTGCCGCTGAACCTGTGAAGAATGTGTTTCTATAGCAGTGATGTCATAGAAACCAGTGCCCCGCCTCCTACACAGTGGAACCCCATACTGTATCGTCACTCTGTTTGGATCATGGCTAGTCTTCTACATCCCATAAATGAAACCAAGGTTCGCTTTTGATCATTTGAATATACCGTTAAAATATACCAGCTTTTGACAACGAAGGAAACGAGACGTAAAGAAGACATTCATTCAAGTTAGTTGAGACTCGGGAAATTAAAAACAACACAACTCACATGCATTATACTTTGTGCCAGGAAAGTTTTCATTTCAAAATAGATTGCTGCGTGTTAATGAAATTACAGTAACCGTGATAATAGATACGAGTAGATGAATAGTGATATACACAGGTACCAGCTTTGAAGACCTTAAAGGCCTCTTCTTTAATTGGAAATCTAAAATTGTGATGTGGACATTTTCATATAAGATGCGTGTATGTTTATGACGCTGCCCGACGGACCCAGACAAATATGCAAAGCGCGCGCACCAAGCAAGGAGCTGCGAGCGTCGCTGTCCGCAGTGCTGAATCGTCCTTGAAAACAAGCAACAAGATGAGAAGACTTTCAAACCAGCTGTCTTTAAAACTATTAGCTCATCGATAATGGCAATGTCTTCACAGCAACATAATCAAGATTGCTGCTTTTTTTTCTTTTTTCTTTGTGTTTTCTTATTTATACTTTAAATACGGGTATCAAGATTGCTTCAAAGAAATAAAATGTAACTCTCTTTTATTACATATAGTTATCGTTGCTTTGCTGTAGTGTTTACAAACAAGCGGAGGCTCTGTCGAATAGAACGACCAGCAGACTACAGGAGTCTGTTTGTCATCAACACGACAAACTTCACTTTGGGACTCAGAGCGCAATAGAAAACTGCAGAGTCTCGCATCTGTATCCTGCTGGTGTTTAATGCGTGTATTTACTCGACGCGTCAAGAAAAGCCGAGAAGCGATCCTCAACAGCCACTGCTTTATTCCCATCCTCAGGTACTCCGGGCAGTTTGTACCTCTGGAGAATGTATGTGAGCCGCTCTCCCGGGTCCTGACGGTACCACTGAAGATAGATGTTATTGGAAGCTGTTGAAAGGGTAAAATCACAGTGTATTGTAACCGACTGGTCGTCTTGTGTATGCAATGCCGCGGGACATTCTGTGACAGAGTCTTGAGCTGCAGAACTGGAACCTGTGTAACTGGGAGAAGATCTGCGGTTATCAAAACAACATTCAGCATTGACTTTTTTAATGGACTCTAGGTGTATTCTAATGCTGCACTATAATGAGACAGGGTGACTATAATTCCAGTTATTATGCATAGAAAAAGAAGCAGATCCATGTATGCAGTCACAGTACACAACTCAACCGGCGCAGTGAACGACACAGAATAGAGTTGGATAGTGTCTATTTAAACCAGGCATTCTACCTACTGGGTGGGGTCCAGAGTTATGCCGTCTTAACAACTGATACGAGGAAAGCTCCGTGATCTTCCTTGAATGAGTGTGCTGAATTGCCACCTAGTTGCTGAGAATATATAAACGTTCGTACTAATGTAAATACGATACACTTTCGAGTGTAGATATGACTTATTTCTATATGACTGGTTTAGCAGCATCGTTATTTCGGGGTTGCCTGTCCCTCTTGCAGGAGACTGACTGCGAGAAATTCAACATATCATTCTGTGAAATATCTATGACTAAAGTATATATATTTGTTCAAACTGGGTAATATCCTCTTGATTTGTCAGTAGATTGTTGTGTGTAATGATGAGGTAGATGGTATATTTATCATTAATATACATTATACAGTACAGAAAAGGATAATCCATGTTAGTAAATAAATAAATAAATAAATAAATAAATAAATAAATAAATAATAATAATAATAATAATAATAATAATAATAATAATAATAATAATAATAATAATAATAATAATCTCTGTTTTACTGGATTCGGAACTCTGATAATTGAATCACAAGCACACTTGCTGTTTTCCTCAATATTAAATTTATATGCTGTCAACATATTGTTGTCCACAAGATGGAAGCATGACATTTTTTCAAACAGTTTACACTAAAAGTAACCATAATTTAATTATGAGACTCAACCAAAAATGAAATTTCTTACACAAAGTTATTAATTTGGATGCAGCAACACATACAAGTAGTGGACAAAACAATGGAAACACCTGGGTAAATGAGGGACACCAAGTATATTGAAAGCAAGGGCTTCCACACAGGTGTGGCTCATGCATTAATTAAGCAAATAACATCCCAGCATGCTTAGGGTCATGTATAAATATGCTGGATAGGCCTGGTTGCCTATAATTATGGCTAGCATGGCTGCAAGAGGAGACCTCAGTGACTTTGGAAGAGGGGTGATTGTTGGGGCGTGTTTGGCAGGAGCTTCAGTGACCAAGACAGCTCAACTTGCTGATGTTTCATGAGCAACGGTGTCTAAGGTGATGTCGGCATGGAACTCCAAGTGAAAGACATCATCAGCAAAGGACAACAGTGGGTGGAAGCGCATACTCCAGGATTGTGATATCCATGCATTAATTCAAAGCACAAGGCAAAACAGGCGAGCAACTGCAGATCAATTGACTGCAAATTTCAACCTGGGGCGCGAGCAGCCAGTTTCATCAAAAATGGTTCCCCGAGAACTCCACAGAGCAGGATACCATAGTGGACCAAAACCCTATTAAGTGACTTTACATTGGTGTTTCCATTTTTTTGTCCACTACCTGTAGACCCCACTATACATGTCTGGAAACGTGGTGCACTGTGTCTCCACACGTTGAATCTCAGTGTCACATACTGGACAAGCCCCTATAACTGACATCAAAGGTGCTGTAGTGTTCAAGGGGTGTGGCCCCTATAGAACTGTATTGGTAAGCAGAACAAATAGTTTACTATGGAAGAACTGCCATTCATTTGTGTAACTCTGTATCCTAGGAAGGGTGATTGATGTAAATTAGTCCTAAAATATGGTGACCTATTGCAATTGTGTGTGTGAATATGTAGCTTTCTCACTAACCTTGGCGTGACAATCGAGAGACTGGATCAATTCAGTTAGGACATGTAGTTCAGTCTCACTGTATTACAAACAGATCTTTTTTTTCTTAATTATGTTTTTCAGTGAAGTAACTGTGTCTAAATGGTTTATTGTCAATGTGTGTTTTATTTCTCTGGTCCAAGAGGAAGCATTTGATTGGGTTGTTTATACTGATCATTTTAAAACTTTACACATGCTTTTGATTTTGGGGAAGCCTTTGTCAATGTGTTCACTACAGTAATATTTATTAGAGGCAGTGGTGCTGGTTTGTATTAATTGCAATAAAAATAATTATCATTCATCCACATATTCTGTACATGTGTAGACACAGGGATTGACACCCTGTACCTGTAATTAGTAAATGCACTGGAACATCTTAACCTTTATATTCCTGTAAGGATGAGTGTTGAAATAACTTAGAAGAGGTACCATTGAACAAATAGATATAGTTTAACAAACAATATGTCTTAAATGTAACCACTCTGTGACTGAGGTATTGCACCACCATGTTTAATGCCTAGTATGGACACCTTTACCATTAATCACAGCTTTAAGTTGATTTGGGTCATGTTTATGAGGTATTCAGATCTTTCTTATGGTATTCTGGACCAGTCCTGCTTGCAGATTTCCTACAGATTGGACAGGCTGGTTGGATTGTGTTCTGCTACCTTTCTTTTTAAATCAGTCCACAGCATTTCAATAAAGTTAAGATCTGGAGACTGAGAATGCTATTCCAGAACATAGATCATCTTCTTCTTTAGAATGGAAAACATTTCCACATTCTTTCTGTCTCATCCTTTCCGTCCTTTAAAGAGATCAATACAAACGCTATCCATATCTGCTTTTCACACTCCCATTATTGCAGAGGTCACTGCTGAGTGTTTCAGAGCATCACTGGGAGCTACAGAGAAGCTGTTGTGTGAAAATGTCATTGAAAGAAGACAACATAATTAACTACTAAAGCTGGCACCCACATACCAAGTCATTGTCATATGTTGTTTTCCTTACTGTTGCAGTTCTTTAGTGTTATATTTTAGATTTCTACAGTGTCTTTGTGTGAAAACATCATTTAAACTATAATACTTAGAACTAGGACCACATGTCAGGTAATGATTGAGTTCTAAAGTTTGCTCTGGTTTCACACATTAAGGAAGTCCCTGTTCAAGTATGTATTCATTATATTTCTACAGTTCATTGTGGTTAACCAGACCCTGCTTTCTTATTTCATTTCTATGAACACAGATCACGTTTTCAAAGATTTCACAGAAGAAAAAGCATCAAAATGCAAACAGTTTGCCTGCATTGAAACCACTTCCTTTATAATGGACTCATGCCAATGATAGTGTGTGGAAGCAGTTCAACACGACTTTCTTTCATCTTTTACAAGGTAATGGGCCTGTGCCAGTTAGTGCTGAGAGAGTTTTTGTACAGCGTCCCAATGAGTTTTCACACTGTGCTATCCTCAGAGCACAGTGATAGATTGCTGCGTCACTCAGAGCAAGTTTGGAAATGGTGATTGTAGTAGAAGAGCTGTCTGCTGTAGAAGTGAATCGGCTTTTAGCAAAGTCTGCAGTGTGAGAATCACTACTCCATGATCTGGCTCCTTTGAGCAGTATGTATTCCAGGGCTTGGTTTGAGTTCTGCCGATACCAGTAGAGCCAAATGTTTTATCTGCAGTATAAGAGCAGCTGAGCGTTCTCCTTCTGCTCTGGACTCTGCTGTCTGCTGAGGACTGATGGAATCCCCTCTTGTCAGGGCTGAACATTGAGGAGGAAAATGAAAATACAAGATAGTCAATAATAAATAATAGTATATTTAAACAGAGATACACTTGTCATTGAAGCCAACTCATAACCACAAAAACAGTTCCTGGTGAGACAACATTATTACCTGCTGGTCTGACACAGAACATATTGAAATACTTAATAAATTAACTGACAATCTTAAAGGAATAGCTGATGAAGGACAGACAGTAGATAATAATAATAATAATAATAATAATAATAATAATAATAATAATAATAATAATAACACCTGGCAGTGTAATGAATGCAATGAAGAATCCTCTTAGTTTTGCCATTGTAGTTCACTGTTTGTATGAGGACAGGATTGAAGGTTACTATCTGTGTGAAGATGTTTATTCTGATGCTGGTGCCACTCTGGGTGGGTGGTTACATTTGTGGTTTCAGACGTCACATATTTCTAACCCAATGAGCAAACACTTTAATAAAAGATTTCAATACAGCTGCTGTGTGTTTCGGCTGCAATATGTGTTGAGTCGACAGTAAGGCAATGCTATAAGAAACTTGGCTTTTACATCATCTGAAGTCATTGTCTTTCTGATCATCATTTCTCTGTTTTTCTCATTCCTGGGAGAAATGCCTCCTTCAGCCCTTCCCTGGGAGTTCTGCTATAACATTGTATCAAATTCTGGGCACAGATAATAGGCAATCAAAGAAGCTCTCTGTCCTACCTGAAAATACTGACTGTTACAAGGTGCTGTGAGGCAGCATTGTTGCTGGGTCTCACATTAACATCAATCAATCTCCATGTCTTTTGTAGAAGTAAACCATCATTGGCAAAGTCTTGATTATCAGTAGAGATACTCCATGAGCAGGCTTCTTTAAACAGTGTGTATTCTGGGGCTCGGTTTGAGTTCTGTTGAATCCAGAAGTGTTACTGACTCTCCTTCTTCACCAGAGACTCCTGTCTGCTGAGGACTGATGAATCCAGGCTTGTTGTGGCTGAACATTGAGGAGGACACAATCCCATGTTGATAGAATGCTTCTTGTTATGATGAAATTAGCTGCCAGCATTTTAGACTCACAGAATGATAAATGTATCAGTTGTGCTTCATACCAGGGTTGGAGTTGATCCCTTTTTCATTTCCAATTCCGTTTTCAATTCTTCTTGAAGTCAGTTTCCAATCCCAAAGCCCATTCCCTTTGAATCAATCCCAATTCCTTTCATGACATGGGCTTTATTGAGCAAACATTTGTACAGCTTGTCAGCATCTCATGCAGTTACATAATAATTACAATATTAATGTATTGAATCAATTCCACTTGCTGTTACAAGAATGACCACGAGCTGCTCAGATGTAGAGTCTGTGGAAATCTACTTCAAAGGGAATTGGAATTGGAATAAGGAACTCTTAATTAGTGCTGATTTCATTAAGAACAGAATAGAAAGTTTCAGTCTCTGTTTCTATCCACAATGCTGCTCTGAATAATCTGGTTAGAGGTATTGTATGTCAAATATTCTGAACCAATCAGCAAACAGAGAAACATAAAACATGCTGTGTAAATGTGGTGCATCAGGAAATGAAACTATATGTGCTGCAGCAACTTGTGGTAACAAAGCACCCCCCTTGTTCTAGATTCAGCTGTTTATTGTAGTGATAGGGAATCTATAATGCTTTTCAAATGAAATGACTGATATTAAAATCAAGGACATTATTCTTCATGTCACGAGTATAAGATCATTCTCACAGACCCTCGTTGTCATACAAAACAACACTCTCATGATTGGCTATCTTTGCTCCAGTAAGCTTCATTATCACAAGGATACATTTACTTGCAGCTACAGTAATATGTTTAATGGATAATCATCTTAAACCTATATATAATGTGTTGGTGATGAAGCTTGTATCATGTCTACTGTTGGATGAAATGTTTGTAATATTATTGAGATGAGACACACGCACAGCAAACACAGGCTCTGCAGCGCTGTGTATTATGCACAGTGCAGTCTATTCGAGATGGGAACTGGGGTTTGAAAGCTCCAGATTATGTTTACAGTACAAATTAAAAAGTAACAATCAATCAATCTTTTTTTTAAATAGTGCCTTTCATAGTGGACCACCATCACAAAGTGCTTTACAAGATGCAGTAACAACAAGAAAATCCATAATACTTTAAATACAGAGAAATTCATAATACATGATATACAGTAATAAAAAAAATAGATAATACATTAAATACAGTGGAAAGTGCACAATACATGATAGCAGCATAAAACAGTGCCGAGAAAAAGTTTGTGAACCCCTTAGGATTTTCACATATTTCACATATTTCAAACCTAAAATATTATTAGATCTTAATCTAAGTCCTAATAATAGATAAAGATAACATGATTAAACAAATGACACAAAAACATGATACTTTTTCAACATTTATTTATCCACAAATGATTCAACATTCAATATCCATCTGTGAAAAAGTATGTGAACCTTTAGATTCAGTAACTGGTGGCACACCCTTGAGCAGCAATGACTTCAACTAAGCGTTTCCTGTAACTGTTGGTCAGTCTCTCACATCGGTTTTGAGGAATTTTGGCCCATTCCTCCTTACAGAACTGCTTCAACTCGGTGACATTTGAGGGCTTCCTTGCATGGACAGCTCGCTTCAGGTCCTGCCACAACATTTTGATGGGGTTTAGGTCTGGACTTTGACTTGGCCATTCTAAAATGCAGAATTTCTTCTTCTGCAGCCATTCTTTTGTAGATCTGCTTGTATGTTTAGGATCATTGTCTTGCTGCATGACCCACTTTCGGTTCAGCTTCAGCTCACGGACGGATGGCCTGACATTCTCCTCTAGAATCTTCTGATACAATGCAGAATTCATGGTTGTGTCAATGATGGCAAGCCGTCCAGGTCCTGAGGCAGCCAAGCAGCGCCAAACCATCACACACCCACCACCATGCTTGACGGTTGGGATGAGGTTCTTCTGCTCGAACGCAGTGTTTGGTTTTCGCCAAACATAACGTTTCTCATTGAGGCCAAAAATTTCTACCTTTGACTCGTCTGTTCATAGAACATTGTTCCAGAAGTCTTGTGGATCATCTATGTGCTCTTTGGCGACCTTCAGATGGGCAGCAATGTTCTTTTTAGAGAGCAGTGGTTTCCTCCTGGCTATCCTTCCATGAACACCATTCTTGTTCAGTCTTTTTCTGATAGTTTTTTTTGTGAACAATTTTTTATTGTTTCAATATTAGCATAATGACAAAGAACATAGACACAATTGTAAAAAAAACACACAGTAAGAAACGAAAAAAATAAAATAAAATAAATGACGACAAAAATAAATAAACAATTGCATACAGACATACAGAAATTAATACAATATATACTAAAGCAGTGTGTAGAGCAATTTGCCTAATGGGAAACCCTGTTGAGAATGTGCTCAGCTATGACATCAACTGCCGTTGAGTCAATCCAGCAACAAACAAGCGTTTTGACATTCTGTGAATTTCAAGTTGCGAATCGTCACCCAGAAGGAGTACTCCTCGGCACAACGGCACCTGAACATCAATCAGACCAGACAGTACTAACACTACAAATTTCCAGAGGGGCTGGGCCTTGGGGAACTCCCAGAACATATGAAGATAAGTGCCAACTGCACCCCGTGTACACCCATGACAGAGGGGGTCTCCCAATATTTTCATTTGTTATCTTCTGTGTGGTGTTGCATAAGCTCTATGGGCAAATTTAAAATCTATTAATTGATGTGCCATATTTCTTGAGGATGTAAAAATATTATCGCATATTTTGTTCCCAGTCTGGAGTAAAATCAGATTTTGCTAACTCTCTATTCCATATGCTGGTAATTGGTAGGGGGTCTGTTATACAAATAATAAAATATTTGTAAAGCACAGAGACCAAGCCTCTATTTGGGTGTAACGGAGAAAAGAACTGTGCCAGAGGGTGATTGAGCAAAGTCGAGTTCCACAGGAAACTCACAAAGTTTCTGATCTTTATATAGTGTGGGGCCTCCCAAACTCACCCCTGAAGATCTATGTAATTATTTAAACACCTGATTCTAATTATCCCCTTAACGGAGCTGATAAAACCAGGGGTTCACTTACATTTTCACATACCCTGAATCTTAATTACTCATTGTTTGTCTAATTCATACATCATTTTGTTTCAAAAGACATGAATTGGTTAATATAAACCCTATTGGATATTTAAGAAAGGCTATCAATAAGGCTATCATGGTAAAACTATGGAATTTCCATAATTATCATTGGGGTACACAAACTTTTTCTCAGCACTGTACATGAAATAGTACATTAAATACATTGGAAAGTGCATACAACATGAAATAGTAGCAGCAACACAGCAGCTAATAGAAGATATCACGCATAGAGCATGGAACGCAAGAGAGAACAGGTGGGACAAGCAAGCGACAGTGGGAGCATCACGCACCAAAGATGGGAGAGAGTTCCAAAGAGTCAGAGCCATGAAGCTAAACAAGCGCTCTCCAAGTGTGGTGCACTTTTGCTTGGGGACAACAAGCAGGCCAGAGTCGGAGGACCTCAGCCTGCAGGCAGGGACATAGCAGGTCAGTAGGTTGAGGTACTCAGACCTGTGTGATGAAGGGCATTGTAGGCGAGCAGGAGAGTTTAGAAAATAGTCTTAATTACTATATACTAATGTCATGTGTGCTGTATACTGTGGATGAATCCTCTCACAAGCCAATGCCCGAAGGCAAGGCTGCAGTTACAGCCATGGGGTTTGTGAGTTTAGACACAACCCAGTTAGTGTCAAGTAAGTGTTGTGCTTTTACACTGTCCTGTAGTTGAAAGATGAGTGTAATCCTGCCTCCCCTCTATGGGGAAATGGTGATTAATCTTAATCACACTGCACCCCCTGGTGGTAAAGAACGGGTATCTCACGTTACATATATACAGTTCATCTTTATCAATAATGAATGTTAAATATGTGCATCTGTTTCTGATTCATGGCATACACTGATTGATCAATACTAACTTTTGTACATCATTTTCAATGCTACAATCCTGCCCCAAAGTTACATTATGTAACATAAAGCACATGTGCAGCTGAGTGGTGCTGCCCCTGAGAGCAGGATATTGTGCAGGTGTCTCCACTCTCTCTCGCACTGTGCTCTCACTGCACAATAATACACAGCTTCACAATCCAGCAGCTCAACAGCACTGATGGTTAGAGTGGTGGAGAGCTTCTCTTTATTCACAGTCATGTTGAATCGTCCCAAGGTTTCATTTGTAATGTAAGCAGACAGTATGATGTCAGGACTTTGACCATGTTGCTGTTTATACCACTGCATGCTCTAGTAGTTAGTATCACTGTGATTACAGTTCATTTCAATGGTCTCTCCTTCAATTGAATAAACACGTAGAGTCTGATGAATCTGTGAATCTCCATAGACAGCTGTAAGAAAAGAAGAGTTAAGAATGATTCTTGTGTTTCTCAATAATAATGATGTCTCTGTGCCAGCCCCCATTGAGACCCTGTTTTCAATGGTGCATCTCCAGTGTGTTTGTGAATATCACTCACTCACCCAGACTAAAGACAAGCAGAAGAAAAGATCCACTCATGTTAATCATTCTTGAATTGTTCCATCCAGTGGTAGAAGTGCTTGTGACGGACAGACAGCCTGAGCTGTGGGTAAAGCCATGCACAACATCACCTCACAATGAGGCAGTGATTGGCTGATCTGTCTGAAGCACAGGGAACTACTGGTTTGGTGATATGAAAACTAACAGCTCATCATCAATAGTTAGAACATATATTGGTTTTATTGTTGTTGTTTAAATAGAACATTGCCACTCACTTCTTGTTGAAAAGTTTTATCAAAGTTTCCTCTAGTATCAGTATTATTAAATGAGTTCTGTGAAAATGTAAATGATGGTGTGGCTCATAGTTACCCTTTTTCCCATTCAAATTGTGGTGTGGATATATTTGATCAGCTGCTCTGCAATGAAAAAGAAAGAGAAGTGTTCACTTGATAGAGTAAAGTGCACATGGTGCGCAGGGGAGGGGTTCAGTCAGGGCAGGGCAGGGTTGAGTCCTGGCTGTGCCCAGTTGCTGGTCTGCTCCAGGGATCCTACAGGGAGCACTGAATTGGGGCAGGGAGGTATAATCAGGAAGGACTTCTTCACTTCATCTCATGACTCTGCTGGTTTATGCACTCCCGCTGGGCTGGCCTTTGTACTCCAGAGTCTCACCAGCATAGAGCTCCTGGGTCTGCAGAGGGGATGGCTGTGTGAGGAATCATACTGAGACTCTGAAGAAATACAAATCAAGTTTGTGTGTAAACACTGCCATCTAGAGGTTCAAATTTGAGTGCATCATTGCTAGTCTATGAGTGCAATTTGATATAAATTCATAAGCAAAGAGCCTAAATAGGAGAGCATATAATAATAATTATTAGTATATTTGCTTGATATTTAGTGGGAAAATAACTAATTAACTAATGTTTGATATCATGTTGTATACAATGGATTGAGAAGGCATCAATAAGGTAATTCAGGCAACATTATGAATTGTGAGGCTTGCTTTAATAATTCACCCAATTTATATATAGATTGATTTTGATAGATTGAGAAACAATGCATTATTTTTGAAATACTGACCTGTATTCATGATTGCTTCTATATGGCTGCATGCAGTGCATTCAGAGATACATTGTGTGTGTCTGTGTCAGCTGGCAGTAGAGGGTGAGGTGAGTTTCTGTTCAGCTGTGCCATGGTACTGAAGCACTGTGAGGCTGCAGTGCACAGTGATAAGTCGCTGCATCGCCTGCTTCCAGTCTGGAGATTGTCAGGTTGGTAGATTCCTTATCAGCACCTGCTGAGTGTCTCTCTGCGAATAATCCACTCTCAGTCTTCACTGTTCTCGATGTTCCAGCTCCTCTCATCACCATGTATTGAGGAGCCCTGTTAGGAAACTGTCTGTACCAGTATAAATATGCTCCATTATCAGTGGTTGAGTAAGTGCACTTCAGAGTTACTGAAGATCCTTCTTCACCAGAGACCTCTGAGTGTTCTGATTGAATTGTGTTTCCAAGTATCAGCACTGAAAGAGACAAGAATACAATTCTATCATGGCAAGTAGATTGCATGCATCCATCTGAGTGTGTCTTTAATGTGTAAGGCTTTGTCTTTCTTTTTGTTCTATACTTACATGGCAGACATGCTGCAGTTGCCCAGCAGTAGATTTGCCTTTTAAACATGCTGCTTGTCTTTTGATACTCAAGAGTAAGTATCGTCTGGTTAGAGCCGCAGGCTTCAGTGAAGCTCCTGTGCTGGAAGTGAATCTGAAGTGCCAGTAACAGTGATGATGCTGCAGAACAAACAGAACAAACATGCTCTGTGGTCACGTGCAGCTCTGAATGTGTCACTCATTCAACTCACATGATTGGAGGAGCAGACAGGTGTTATGTGGTATAACCAGATCAAGACAAAGATACCTGTTAATCAAGAATAAAAAGGAACTATTGAGATTGGATTATTCATATTATTTTGTATTTATGGAAGCTTTACATCCACATTCAGTCCTAAAGTAACAGAAAACACACAAACATCGCTACCAGAGTGTGTTATAAAAGAGAACGAAGTACTGAGGGAACTAGCATCACCTAAAATGAACAAATCGCCGGGGCCTGATGGAATCCATCCTGGAGGCCTCTGGAAACTAGAGAACAGATCTTCAAACCATTCTGTTATATATTTAATAAAGCAGAATAAGAAGGAACACAGGAAGCATATATATGTCTAGTCGGATAAGGAACTGCTTTTTTGGTTTGTTAGTTTGTGTGTGTGTGTGTGTGTGTGTGTGTGTGTGTGTGTGTGTGCGTGTGTGTGTGTGTGTGTGTGTGTAAAACAATCATGACATACATTTTATATAAAACAATCATGACATACATTTTATATATTGCAATTGAACCATTTTGTAGACTTGCTGCTTGAATTGTTTTCCATGTAAAGAAAGGGAACGTTATTGAAGCACCTTTCATCTAATACAGATCAGCTCTTTGACAGTATCCTGTTTAACTGGGTGTGAACACTTCACTGTGTTTTTGTATTGAGGCACTCACAGTCTTCCCCACTGTGGGCTCCACAGCACAGTAATACATCACAGCATCTGCCATCTCAGTGTTACTGATGTGAAGTTCAGTTGAGCGATTATCTCTGTAGAAAACCATTGAGAAACGGCCCTTAGGTTCAGCCGAAATGTATCCGTAAATCAGAACTTCAGGTGTCTTACTGGGTCGCTGTAGATACCAGTACATATTCTGAAAGTTTGCAATGCTGTGGTTACATCTCAGGGCAGTCTTCTCTCCTGTGTATGAAAATACAGTGATGGGCTGATCGATTTCAACAGGCTTTGTGTTACCTAGCAAGAGAAGCATAGAATAAAATTAGAAAGAACTGAAAACAGCTAGAAATGTCCCATATGGTTGTGCAGATATATACAGTGTGTGCTATACATAAAATACAGTGTGGTATACATCAAATCCACCTACATATAAAATACACCAGTTGTATTATTGTCATGAAGAACATTTGTACAGCTCTTGATGACATTCCACACATTGTTCAGTGTGCTGTCCTCTCTAATCTTCACTCAGCTCTGTTTATAAGCAGTGTTGATTCTCCTCTCTGAAGACAGCCTGTGATGAGACACAAACACACAGACCACAGACCCAGGTGAGCATTGCAGCAACCTCTCAAGCTGTGCAACTAGCGCTGTTTAATTACACGAGTCAAACACTGCCATCTAGTGTTAGAATGGATTCACTGCATTTATTTTGTGAGATGCATGAACGTGCTTGTGTTTTGGTGTAACTCTCGGTACTATAAAGGTTATAGTCCTTTACAAGCCAAAGTGGCTTATAGCTGTGGATCTCAGTCCTGGTTCTGGGGACCCCCTGTGTCTGCTGGTTTTGGTCCAGCTGAGCTCTCAATTACTTTATTGGGGACTTGAACCCATGACCCTGTGATAATGGGTCCAGAGCCTGAACCACTACTCCTCAGTTGCCTGTGGTTTGGTGTCAGTCTCTATACACAATAAGTGGTCAGATTGGGTTTTTGTCTGAGCCTTCAGTTACTGAACTAGCTTAATGAACCATTTAATCATTAATATTACAGGCCTTTAGATATTGATGATTTAGATATAGGTATAAACCTCCTGGACTGCAGTGATGTAGCATTGGTTAAGAGTACTCTAGAGGCGAATGTCTCTGAAAGGTGTTAGTGAGGGCTGTGCATCATGATTATACAGTGTCATACAATTGTGTGCTCAAACTGTAGGACTCAATCAGCTCCTGTTACAGTAACTGCTCTATTGATGAGATCTGGACAAACACACTACTGTTGGCATGTTCTGTAGGGAAGCTATACAGGAGTATCTGAAGTTATACAGGAATATTTCATATTAATACCACTTCACAATTCATGGCATGTCGTTTCTTTCTTTTTTTAAGAGCATGTTCATTTTAAAGACAAGGAAAAAAGCAAGGATATTAAGTGCAAAATTGGTAGAAATGATTACTCTTTCATTTAAATAAAGCAATACATTCTAGAACACTGCAATTAATGATATGACCAGCAGGGGTGTAGCTGTAAGCTCATTTGTACCCATTTGTACTGACATTGAAGAAGGAATCTATGAAAAAGACCTAGGAGTTTATGTTGACTAAGAAATGTCTTCATCTAGACAACGTGGGGAAGCTACAAAAAAGGCCAACATGATGCTTGGATATATTGTGAGAAGTGTTGAATTTAAATCAAGAGAAGTAATGTTAAAACTTTACAATGCATTAGTAAGACCTCACCTAGAATATTGTGTTCAGTTCTGGTCACCTCGTTACAAAAAGGATACTGCTGCACTAGAAAGAGTGCAAAGAAGAGCAACCAGAATTATCCTGTCTTTAGAAGGCATGTATGCAGACAGGCTAAAAGAATTTAATCTATTCAGTCTTGAACAAAGAAGACTACGCAGTGATCTGATTCAAGCATTCAAAATCTTAAAAGGTATAGACAATGTCGACCCAGGGGACTTTTTTGACCTGTAAAAAGAAACAAGGACCAGGGGTCATAAATGGAGATTAGATAAAGGGGCATTCAGAACAGAAATTAGGAGGCACTTTTTTACACAGAGAATTGTGAGGGTCTGGAACCAACTCCCCAGTAATGTTGTTGAAGCTGACACCCTGGGATCCTTCAAGAAGCTGCTTGATGAGATTCTGGGATCAATAAGCTACTAACAACCAAACGAGCAAGATGGGCCGAATGGCCTCCTCTCATCTGTAAACTTTCCTATGTTCTTCTTATGTTCTTAACTTTACATGTATAGCTTATGCACACAACATTTTTTGTTTTCTGCTGTTGTCAGAAAGTGGTACATTTCTATTAAAACCACTTTTCAAACACTTCTATTCAGCTGTAGTCAGGTAATAGTTTCTGATTGGTCTTTCCTGTATGTGGAAAATACCTTTACAATGTTTTGATCAGCTTAGACATAAAGCACCTATTCTTTCTGTATTTACAGACGTGCTCAAATTTGTTGGTACCCCTCCACAAAAAACGAAGAATGCACAATTTTCTCTGAAATAACTTGAAACTGACAAAAGTAATTGGCATCCACCATTGTTTATTCCATATTTAATAGAAATCAGACTTTGCTTTTGATTTTTTATTCAACATAATAGTGTAAATAAGAAAACAAATGAAAATGGCATGGACAAAAATGATGGGACCGCTAACCTAATATTTTGTTGCACAACCTTTAGAGGCAATCACTGCAATCAAACGTTTTCTGTAGCTCTCAGTGAGACTTCTGCACCTGTTAACAGGTAGTTTGGCCCACTCTTCCTGAGCAAACTGCTCCAGCTGTCTCAGGTTTGATGGGTGCCTTCTCCAGACTGCAAGTTTCAGCTCTTTCCATAGATGTTCGATAGGATTCAGATCAGGACTCATAGAAGGCCACTTCAGAATAGTCCAATGTTTTGTTCTTATCCATTCTTGGGTGCTTTTAGCTGTGTGTTTTGGGTCATTATCCTGTTGGAGGACCCATGACCTGCGACTGAGACAGAGCTTTCTGACACTGGGCAGTACGTTTCGCTCCAGAATGCCTTGATAGTCTTGAGATTTCATTGTGCCCTGCACAGATTCAAGGCACCTTGTGCCAGGCGCAGCAAAACAGCCCCAAAACATAACCGAGCCTCCTCCATGTTTCACTGTAGGTATGGTGTTCTTTTCTTTGAAAGCTTCATTTTTTCGTCTGTGAACATAGAGCTGATGTGACTTGCCAAAAAGCTCCAGTTTTGACTCATCTGTCCAAAGGACATTCTCCCAGAAGGATTGTGGCTTGTCAATATGCATTTTAGCAAATTCCAGTCTGGCTTTTTTATGTTTTTCTGTCAAAAGTGGAGTCCTCCTGGGTCTTCTTCCATGGTGCGATCAGAAACTGACGTACCTTCACCTTGGAGTTCAGCTTGTATCTCTTTGGCAGTTATCCTTGGTTCTTTTTCTACCATTCGCACTATCCTTCTGTTCAATTTGGGGTCGATTTTCCTCTTGCGGCCGCGCGTTCGGAGGTTGGCTACAGTTCCATGGACCTTAAACGTCTTAATAATATTTGCAACTGTTGTCACAGGAACATCAAGCTGCTTGGAGATGGTCTTGTAGCCTTTACCTTTACCATGCTTGTCTATTATTTTCTTTCTGATCTCCTCAGACAACTCTCTCCTTTGCTTTCTCTGGTCCATGTTCAGTGTGGTGCACACAATGATACCAAACAGCACAGTGGCTACTTTTCTCCATTTAAATAGGCTGAATGACTGATTACAAGATTGGAGACATGTGTGATGCTAATTAAAGAAACTAATTAGTTTGAAATATCACTATAATCCAATTATTTATTATCTTTTCTAAGGGGTACCAACAAATGTGTCCAGGCCATTTTAGAATATCTTGGTAGAATAAGCAATAATTCATCTCTTTAAACAGCTTCTTTGCTTTATTCTATGACATACCAAAGGCATGCAAGTATACATGATAAAATAGCTTTTAATTTCATCACTTTTCAGGAGGAATGAAGCATTATTTCAATGAGCTGTAAGGGTACCAACAAATTTGAGCACGTCTGTATGTATAGTAGTCAGATGAGGGTTAGGGTTAAGGTTACAGTGTTTTGATCAGCTTAGACATACAGCACCTATTCTTTCTGTATTTATGTATAGTAGTCAGATAAGGGTTAGGGTTAGGGTTACAGTGTTTTGATCAGCTTAGACATACAGCACCTATTCTTTCTGTATTTATGTATAGTAGTCACATGAGGGTTAGGGTTAGGGTTACAGTGTTTTCATCAGCTTAGACATACAGCACCTATTTGTTCTGTATTTATGTATAGCAGTCACATGAGGGTTAGGGTTAGGGTTACAGTGTTTTGATCAGCTTAGACATACAGCACCTATTCTTTCTGTATTTATGTATAGTAGTCACATGAGGGTTAGGGTTAGGGTTACAGTGTTTTCATCAGCTTAGACATACAGCACCTATTCGTTCTGTATTTATGTATAGCAGTCACATGAGGGTTTGGGTTATCTGAAGTGTGCTCAATGATGTCAAATGCAAACACCTTTAACTTCACGTCTCTGACTTCCTTTGAAACAGCACCAGCCTGCTGTGTGTATTGTGAGACATGATCCTAACAGAGAGAGTCACAGAAGGAATCAATCTACATGCAGTCGTTAGTTTAACTCAAACTGGAGTTGCTATCCTTCACAGAGTCATGTTGTTGCTCATCACATTCCTTATCATTGCACTTCTGTCAGGTAAGTCCTGAAGAGTCATATATACCACTTTAGAAAGCTGGAAACTTTGTATTGACTTATTTAAGATTATTTGAAGAATACAATTAAACCAGCCTGTTATATTTAGTTTGCCAGAGCACCAGATAAATTGAGAAAAACGTAGCTAATACAATATAGTTTTTTTTTTTTAAATCATTTTTGCATATCCCCTATTGGCATGTAAAGCCTGGCTTTCCAGTGGTTTATAATGTGATTGATCACATTCCATATTGTACTGCAGAATCAAATATCAAACACACATGAGCTGATTGAAGACCCAGACATTTCAGTGGAGAAAATCCATCAATTTGAATGCTTGTTTTGAAATTAAAATACCTTGTCTTTTACATCGACAGGCCGAAGCTTTGCAAACTCAATTACTCCATCATGTGAAAATGATGAACAAGTGAGAGAGGGAGAGAGTGTTCGCCTCTCATTCAGTTACACCGGTGTAGTGAACAACTTCCAATGGCATCGACAGAATCCAGGAAAAGGTTTGGAATACATCCTCCTGATTTATGACTCTACATTTATACATGTGTACATTTCTTAGTCAACATAAACTCCTAATTTCTCCCATATGATATTTATAGCTGTTAGAGAGCAGTACAGCACTCATAAGAAAATGGTACATGCATTAACTGTGGTTAACATATAACTGTAAAACACCCTCCATATCGTGATTCAAAAACTCAATCTGAGAGGGTACCATTTTCTAAATGACAAGTCTGGTTTTATTGTTGCTGTGCTGTTGCTGTTGTTATCCACCAGGTGTCAGTGCTGAGCCACATTTGTTTCCCTGGTCACAGAAATATGATGCAGACACACATGCTGTAGAAAGATGTGTAATAGAAATCTAATCTAATAGTCCTTTTGAAACAATTTCCTTTTACCTGCCTCTCAAAATGTGCCTGATCTTTCATCTGTGTCCTACAGTATACAATGTAACTTTCATCAGTAATGTTTGTTATTGGTCACCAATACATGGTGTGAAATACGCCTACAAGTTGGCATCCATAAGTAAATTAATATTGTTTTCTTATGTGTGAAACAAAGTATAGAAATAAAAATCTATAAAATCAGGGATGATGGAATAGAAAGGGTCACTGCTGCCCTGTGGTAGAGTTTACTATCAGACACAAGCTGTGTTTCCATCTGTCTCGGGAGAATCTAGTGTAGAAGGAGGTTTTTGTATGGGGTGAGATACAGACTGACACAGTGTGGGACTCAGAGCACAGAAGTATGTGGCAGAGTCAGACAGCACAGCTGCAGAGAGAGTCAGATCAAAGGTCTTCTCAGTCTTGTCATGAGATGCAGAGAAACGCTCCTTAAATCTTGACTCTGTAGAGGAGTATAAACCAAGCATGTGTTGTGGAGCTTTGTTACGTTCCTGAATGTACCAAAAGAGGTTTATAGAGCCTGTTGCCTCATATTGACAATGAATTGTAGTGTTCTCATCTTCTTTTACTGGAACTGAAGTCTGAGACTGAGTCACTGAGTCCCCGTTTGATAAACCTGAAAACAAAAGAAAGAAAATGTCATATTAGTTGAAATGATGCTATGAAACTTTAACAAGGAAATATTAAACATCTATCTTCAAATAACAATACATGTGTAATATGAAAAACCTGGAGGGAATTTTTTCAAAAGTATCTAAATCCATAACATGTGCTCACCAATGATGAGACAAATGAAAACAGAACACACAGCTTGCTTTTGTCTTCCTTCCTTCATTGTGAACACACAGATTGCGCACAGCCTCCTCTTATCTGATCAGGCTTGTGAGTAAAACTGAAGAGTGCTTTTCCTGCAGCCTGACTGATTCCTCCCACTGCTCCACCCCTTTCTCAAAGGAAGGCAAGTTGAGGAACACAAGACAACAAGTCTGTTAGCATTAGGACAGGCTTTCCATTGACTTTTATGTTTCAATAGATAAAGCAGTCATTAGAGGTTAAAACACATATGTGTATGAATAGCGACATGGCATGGGGGAATGGGAACGCTGAGGGGGGCCCTAGGGAGGGGGTGTCCTTGCACGGACACTGGGTGCTGAGGGTCTGCAGGGGGATGGTTTGGTAACCCTTGCTTGTGGTCATGCTTGTGGAGTGAACACCCTGAGTTTTACTTGTGCCGTACAACGTCGCATATCCGACCCCCTGTGGACTGGTTTAGGCAGATATGTGAAAAAGTCGGATTTGCGAACATCTATAGAAAAAGCATTTACACATCCATAAATAGGTTAGTGAACAAAAAAAGCATGCAAACTGCTTTAAACATGGGGACATTTTTTGCTTTTAAAGTAAGTAAATGTAAACGAGATTAATTCGGCTACAAATACACAGTGTTGCTATGTGGTTTGCTATAAGCCATCTCCACGCAAAGCTTTTAAAAAAAAAATATACAAAAAAAAACGGTTAATGTACAGTAACCTGCAGCTTCTTTCTTAACTCTAGAAGTCCCTGCCTCCCTGGTTCTGCTTTCTTAATATCTCTGTCACTGTACTTTGTGCTCTTTCTTGATATTGCCAACAGCTGATAAGCAGCTGGGTTTGAATATTGTTTCAGCTATTTTAAACAAATGGCCGGTAAGCATTGTGTTTATGAAGCTTGCTTTGTTTAATCAAATGTATTTAAAAGCTACAACAACACACTGCCCATATCTGCAAGTGTGCGCTCCATCATATAAACACATTGCACAAAAAAAAATTTCTTGACTGGTGTATTAAAAGGTCACTGCTACACGCAGCTGACTGACACACGCACACAGCCTGCCTCTCTTAAAGGGGAACGCACCAAAAGAATGATTGCTGTAACACTTTCTTTCTGTTTCCATCACGGAAGCTGCATTTGCTGCCAATGCCATTATTCTCGTAGTCTACATTTAATATTTATTTATTTATTTATTTAGCGAGGTGGTTAATTGATCAGGATGGTTATGTGATGGTCGGATTTGCGATGTTCCACTGTATTGTTGTACACCCTTTGGGTCACTGAAGGCAATACACTGCCCTTGTAACACACTGTGAGTGGATTTGATTCTGTCTCCCTCAATCCTGTCACTATGTCTGTGGTTATGAAATGGTCCAGTAGGGGGCAGTGTTCATATTACCATAATGAATCCATTATGGCACCAATTTAAACCCAGTAATGGTGTTTCTTAACACTAGAACCGCCACGCGCATCAATGTGATGTGTTTTGGGTTTAAAATTTAAATGACTCAGCATTTGTAAATGCAATGCGGTTGTCCTTTTTTTCTTTTTTTCGTTTAAAAAAAACGGACGACACACAAACACATCACATTCACAAACGCAGAGTTGTTTAAATTTTGAATCCCACTTACATCCCTCAGCGGTTCTAGTGTTAATGGACCAGTACTGTGCCAGTTCCTAGCCAAACTGGGCCATGTACTGGGCCCATGTGCAAACTATACCGACCCAATTCTGGCACGTAATTGGACCAATACTGTCAAATTGGCCTGCCCGCAAAAACAGTTTGCCAACATTGGTCCAGTATTGGGTCAATTCAGACATGTTTCCTGGGACCCTGTTTGGATCATGGCTTGTCTTTTACATCTCATGAATGCAGAAATGCTTTGATCAGCTGAATATAGCATTAGAATGTACAGGCTCTTGAGACCAGAATGGAAACGAGACGTAAAGAAGACACTCAAGTTAGTTCAGTCTCAGGAACTTAAAAAGAACACAACTCACATGCAGTATATTGGTGTCTGGAAAATGCCATTTTAAAAAGAGATTGCAGTGTTAATGAAGGTACCCATGATAATAGATACAAGTAGATTAATAGTGATATACATGTATCAGCTTTGAAGACCTTATCTTATCCTCTGTGCTGAAAGGGTCAGTGAAGAGCTGGTGGGTTGCTGAGCGTCATGGAATTCTGTCATGGGAATATGGTGATGGGTGTGATGGTGATGGGTGTGATGTATTGTTGGTGTGTATAGAGTGTAAATGTGAGTGTATGTAATGTGTGTCTTGTTTTGTTATTGTCAAGGGTAAACAGAACAACCCGTTCCCTGGTGTTTGTTTGCAATGCTGTGTTCACGTGAGAATGAATGCATGTTAGTTGATCTTTGTAAGAATGCGTGTGTGAATGAAATCCCACGTGTGTGTGCTGCGTTGAGTAAGCACACACCTGCGTTGAGTAAGCACACATCTGCGTTGAGTAAGCACACACTGCCCAGTCCCTGACCACCTTCCAGCGCCTCCTCAAGACACACCTCTTCAGACAACACCTGTAAAACTCAACTCTTCCCTTCTGGACAATATAGCACTCTGCCTTTAATGCACTTTAACTTGCACTTATCTCCTCCCTATTTTACTGTATTTAATCCTGCACTTAACCCAATCTGTAGTATTTTGTATTTCACTTACACTCGTATCTAACCCTGATGTAACTATCAACACTGTTATCTGCTCTTGAACTGCCCCGATATCAAATCATTTTGTGTTTTGTATTTGCTCTTATTAGGACTGAAGTCATTGTATTTTATTATTATTGTTATTGTTATCCAGGGCGACTTACAGTCGTAAACAAAAATACATTTCAAGAATCACAGTACAAGTATTAATACAATTAAGAGCAAGATAAAATGCAATGACTTTGGTTCTAGCAAGTACAAGTATATGACAAAATACGATTCAATAACGGAGCAGATAACAGTGTTAGTGATAGTTACATCAAGATATAATTAAATACAAAATACTACAGATTAAATGACACTTGACAGATTACAGTACTCTAAAGTATTTTGTATCTTGCTCTTAATTGTACTGTGATTCTTGATATGTATTTTTTGTATACAACTGTAAGTCGCCCTGGGTAAGGTGTCTGCTAAGAAATAATACTAATAATAATAATAATAATAATAATAATAATAATAATAATAATAATAATAATAATAATAATAGTTCACGTGCGGTTTGGGAGATTCAGGGTAATTGTATAATTATAGTCACGGTGTATTTAAGGGGACGAGGGCACAGTTTGTTTTAGTTGTGTGTGAGTCAGAGCTGGGAGTTGGAGGGTCGTGAGTGAGAGAAAGAGAGTGAGTTTAATTAAAATAAGCAATTGCTATGTGTGCCTGTCACCCCAGCACACTACTTGTTTGTATTAGATTAGTGTTTGTTGTTTTGGCCAAAGTGCCGTTTGTTTTGTGTTTTGTTTAACAGTGTGTTTTGTTTTGTTTATTTAATAAACTGAGCGCCGCTGAGGCTCATTGGGCACCCTGCACTAATGTTCCTGAGTGTTTACTTCCTGGTCTGACCATGCCCACTACAGCTGTCCTGTGACATATACTGTCAGAGTGGGATAACAGAGCCTCCACGTGTCAGACCAGGAGTAGTGTGGGTGTGTTTTTTATTTTTACTATTTTTTTAATAGTGTTTTTTTTTTAATGGAAGAATATATGGAGAGGTGGAATGGACGTTAGGGGCAGTTAGAAGCTGAAGGAGCTCCGTGGTGCCTTGCATGCCTGGAGCATGGACTCCTCCTGGATATCTGCCCCTGGGAAGACCCCCTCTTCATGGAAGCCTTCAATCGGGATGACCACAGAGGAGTGGAAGCCCCGGGCCAGCTGCCTGCCCAACAACCAGGCAAGGTCTTCCAGGGAATGAGGAAGGTGGAAGCAACCCAGAGAAGGAAGAAGGGAAGAAGCAGCCGAAGGAAGCAGCGAAAGCAGCAGCAACACCAGTTGCAACAGGAGGAGGAGTGTTGAGTGCACTGAGTACTATCGGTACGGGCATGTGGAAGAGGGGAGGGGGATGAACCTGAAGACCTGTTGTGTCCAGAGCATTTCCACTGTCAGCTGGGAGGGTGACAGCATTTCCACTGTCAGCTAGAAAGCTGTCAGGGGTGCCACTGGCAACAGTGCCGCCCATGGGACCCTTGAAGCCTCTGTTTTTGACCCGAGACTATGCCCAGGATGTTTGGAACTTTAAGGGGGAGGTGGCCATTAAGGTCATGTGTGCTACACAAAAGGTGGGGGGGGGGGTTAGGGGGGCGAGTGTGACGGGGAGCCCCACTCCTTTGTATTATTTACTATTATTATTATTGTATTATTTTGCATATATTATTCTAAGTATTGTGGTATTGAGTATGTAAATAGGGGGATTATTAGTGTAAATATGTGTATTATTTTTATGGTGACGGGTGTGATGTATTGTTGATGTGTATAGTGTGTAAATGTGAGTGTATGTAATGTGCATCTCGTTTTGTTATTGTCAAGGGCGAACAGAACACAGGGGCAAAGCCGGCTGCTATATCATATTTACAGTGTATAGCGGTGTTCTCTGTTTCTTTAACGAGGGTTGAATTTGAAGGTTGAGTCACTGTATCTCCCTGGATCATTTCTATAAGAGACGACAGTAAGATAATCACTGTGAAATTAGAATGAAATAGACTGCAGATACAAGTTGCCTTACAGTAAATAGACAGATAAATAATCATTACAACCACAAAGGAAATACATAGTTATGCTGCCTATATGTTGACAAACTGTAAAATGCTGGAACAGACTACAGATAAAGTAACACGAAAGACATTGCCAAAATCTAGGCAAAAGTTGTGTCTAATTGTGTAGCAGTTTATTTACCTATGATTAAACAGAGAAGTATCAAAGTTAAAACAGCGCATTCCTGTTCCATTGTCAAAACTTTCAAACGACAAACCTCCCTCCAGCGTCTGCTTCAATCTGCAGCTGAAACTGTGAAGAATGCGTTTCTATAACAGTGATGTCATGAAACCAGTGCCCCGCCCCCTACACAGTGCACGCCTTTATTGCGTCATCACTCTGTTTCGTTCACTGTTAGTCTGTTCCATCTCAGAATGCAACAAAGAGTCCTTCTGATCAGCTGAAAATGTCTATAAAATACACAAGCTCTCGAGACCACAGTGGAAACTGAAGGTAAAGAAAGATCCTCGTTAATGTTAGTTCAGTCTCAGACAGTTAAAAAGAACACAACTCCCATACAAAGGAATGTATAAAACAACATTGTATCACAGAGGTGTTGTCATAGCATTCTATTGTAATGAGGACCATTGCTTTCAATTGGATTGGAAATATTGTACTCACATTTACATTGAAGCATGTCTCAGGTTTTTATGTAAGAGTAATCTATAGATTATGAAAGTAAATGCATAGATTAGCAAAAAAATAAAATTGCAAAATGGAAAATTGCAAACGTAATACCGTTCCACAAAAAGGGAGACAAAACCGAACCAGGTAACTACAGACCAATAAGCCTGACTTCTATTATATGTAAACTTATGGAAACTATAATAAGATCTAAAATGGAAAATTACCTATATGGTAACAATATCCTGGGAGACAGTCAGCATGGTTTTAGGAAAGGGAGATCGTGTCTAACTAACCTGCTTGATATTTTTGGAGGATGAAACATCAACAATGGATAATTGCAAAGCATACAACATGGTTTATTTAGATTTCCAGAAAGCTTTTGACAAAGAACAGCATAAAAGATTAATTCTCAAACTGAATGCAGTAGGGATTCCAGTTAACATGTAGAAAACAGAAAGTACCGATTAGAGGAAAAACCTCAAAATGGAGCGAGGTAACCAGTGGTGTACCACAGGGATCAGTATTAGGTCCTCTGCTATTCCTAATCTACATTAATGATTTAGATTCTGGTATAGTAAGCAAAATTGTTAAATTTGCAGATGACACAAAAGTAGGAGGAGCGTCAAACACTGTTGCAGCAGCAAAGGTCATTCAAAATGATCTAGACAGCATTTAGAACTGGGCAGACACATGGCAAATGACATTTAATAGAGAAGTGTAAGGTACTGCATGCAGGCAGTACAAATGTGCATTATTAATATCATATGGGAGATACTGAAATTAAAGAAGGAATTTATGAAAAAGATCTAGGAGTTTATGTTGACTCAGAAATGTCTTCATCTAGACAATGTGGGGAAGCTATAAAAAAGGCCAACAAGATGCTCACTCGGCAGGAAGCAGGAGGTTTTTGTATGAAGTGATATAGAGTCTCTCACAGAGAAACGATTTCAAAACCTTGGTGGAATGTCCTCCTCCTTAGAATATTCATTCAGTATGAGCTGTGGGGCTTGACCGGGATCCTGAATGTACCAGAAGAGACCGTTAGCAGTGCCTGCTGTTTCATACATGCACTGAATAATGGAGCTCTCTCTCTGTTTAAGAACAATTGAATTTGAATGTTGAGTCACTCAGTCTGCTTGAGTCATTTCTAAAAGAAAAGACAGAAAATAATGAATAAGATTATATGAAAGCATACTTACAAACATATAAAACATGACATGATAACATACACCTATAGATAATGTGAACTCCCTTCTATATGTGTGTCAATGATTTGAACTCACTTTGCATTTTCCAATAATCAATTGCAACCAATTGCACTGTTTACTGTATAATATAAATCACTATTTCTATTTGCAATTTATTCCTAACCTCTAAGACTTTAAACTCCATTTAATTTTAAGTTTTTTTAAAAAAAGAGAGAAAGTCCTGTATTTTACTTGTACTATATAGTATAATAGACTGACACACGTGTTTGACAAATTGCATAACCAGTATGTATACATGGACCTACTTATGCTTAAACAGAACAGCAGCACAGTAATCCATCTGCATTCGGATGGTTTTGAGCTGCACGTTGCAGTTCAGGTTGTTTAAGGGCCCTATTCTCTCTTGGTTTACGCGTTATTTACTCACTGGAAGAAGGGCTTAAACCAGATGAGAACAGGGCCCTGAATGAATTACTGAGAGCATCAGTGCTCAGTAGTACCTCGCATATTCTGTAGAGGGCGTGTCGAAGTGAAAATAATTTTTCCTTTTTCAAAAAAAGAGATACACAAAGTCATTTTCTCGTCAATCAATTATCTATGGGAAGGGTTTAGGAAAACTCCTGTGAAAATATGTCATGGAAAAGTTTCCATTAAAATGTACTAAACAATGATGAATCACAGCTACCTACTAATTGGCAGAGTTAATGATGTGTAAACTTGGAAAAATGCGTTTTTTTAGTAATTCTTTGGAGTTTTGAAAACCTTCGGTATTTCGTCTCAAAAGACTCGACACTGCAGTCAAAAAAGGAAAAGAAGGCTTTGATGTACAGTACTGTGCAAAAGTTTTAGGCAGGTGTGAAAAAATGCTGTAAAGTAAGAATGCTTTCAAAAATAGACATGTTAATAGATTATATTTATCAATTAACTAAATGCAAAGTGAGTGAACAGAAGAAAAATCTAAATCAAATCCATATTTGGTGTGACCACCCTTTGCCTTCAAAACAACATCAATTCTTCTAGGTACACTTGCAGAAAGTCAGGGATTTTGTAGGCATATAGTCAGGTGTATGATTAAACAATTATACCAAACAGGTGCTAATGATCATCAATTCAATGTGTAGGTTGAAACACAATCATTAACTGAAACAGAAACAGCTGTGTAGGAGGAATAAAACTGGGTGAGGAACAGCCAAACTCAGCTAACAAGGTGAGGTTGCTGAAGACAGTTTACTGTCAAAAGTCATACACCATGGCAAGACTGAGCACAGCAACAAGACACAAGGTATTTATACTGCATCAGCAAGGTCTCTCCCAGGCAGAAATTTCAAGGCAGACAGGGGTTTCCAGATGTGCTGTCCAAGCTCTTTTGAAGAAGCACAAAGAAACGGGCAACGTTGAGGACCGTAGACGCAGTGGTCGGCCAAGGAAACTTACTGCAGCAGATGAAAGACACATCATGCTTACTTCCCTTCGCAATCGGAAGATGTCCAGCAGTGCCATCAGCTCAGAATTGGCAGAAAACAGTGGGACCCTGGTACACCCATCTACTGTCCGGAGACGTCTGGTCAGAAGTGGCCTTCATGGAAGACTTGTGGCCAAAAAGCCATACCTCCGACGTGGAAACAAGGCAAAGTGACTCAACTATGCATGAAAACACAGGAACTGGGGTGCAGAAAAATGGCAGCAGGTGCTCTGGACTGATGAGGCAGTTTGTTCGCCGAAGGGCTGGAGAGCGGTACACGAATGAGTGTCTGCAGGCAACAGTGAAGCATGGTGGAGGTTCCTTGCAAGTTTGGGGCTGCATTTCTGCAAATGGAGTTGGGGATTTGGTCAGAATTAATGGTCTCCTCAATGCTGAGAAGTACAGGCAGATACTTATCCATCATGCAATACCATCAGGGAGGCATCTGATTGGCCCCAGATTTATTCTGCAGCATGACAACGACCCCAAACATACAGCGAAAGTCATTAAGAACTATCTTCAGTGTAAAGAAGAACAAGGAGTCCTGGAAGTGATGGTATGGCCCCCACAGAGCCCTGATCTCAACATCATCGAGTCTGTCTGGGATTACATGAAGAGAGAGAAGCAACTGAGGCTGCCTAAATCCACAGAAGAACTGTGGTTAGTTCTCCAAGATGTTTGGGCCAACCTACCTGCCGAGTTCCTTCAAAAACTGTGTGCAAGTGTACCTTGAAGAATTGATGCTGTTTTGAAGGCAAAGGGTGGTCACACCAAATATTGATTTGATGTAGATTTTTCTTCTGTTCATTTACTTTGCATTTTGTTAATTGATAAATATAAACTATTAACATGTCTATTTTTGAAAGCATTCTTACTTTACAGCATTTTTTCACACCTGCCTAAAACTTTTGCACAGTACTGTATCATAAACCTTCGGTGAAAATCTGTAAGCCCTCCCTTAATACGTAATGTTGGGTCGGATACATTGATGAATAGAGCTCACTGTGCTGACCTGTGTGAGAGGTGCAGTGAGCAGGGTCCTGTGAATAGAGCTCACTGTGCTGACCTGTGTGAGAGGTGCAGTGAGCAGGGTCCTGTGAATAGAGCTCATTGTGCTGACCTCTGTGAGAGGTGCAGTGAGCAGGGTCCTATGAATAGAGCTCACTGTGCTGACCAATCTCTGTGTAAATAAATGTTTGTATTATCGATAATTGATCAAATTCAACGAGGATAAAGTCAAAGCTGTCCGCGGTCCTGAACTGGTCAGATATGAAACACAAATGAGACTAAATGTATCCTTTGCTTACCATAAAACTTTAAATAAACGCCCCCGCTTTTATTTACAGTATTTGTCAATAGTCCCGGCGCCTATTGGAGACTGGCAACTATTTGAGACTCAGTGTTTATTATGTAAGAACACGAACATCTGCAAAAACTTCAGATGCAATCATGAAAAAACTGCCTGCGCACAACATTATAGAAACAATATAAGATAATTACAACATTCCAGCAACGTCTTTAAAGGTTGTGTTAGTGCGTAATAACAGTTTGTATTGTACACCCCCAAGTATAAACACAAGTGTGTATATATATATATACATATATTAGGTAAACAAGGACATTCAAAACGTTGGAAAATGAACAAGCAGAAGAACGTTAGGTTACTTACCGTAACCATGGTTCCCTGAAAGAGAAGATGACCACCAACAACAATATGTATGGGATATGCCTACCCATTGGGTAGGTATCGCTAAGCTCTCTATACCAGAGTTGCCGATAGGCCCCTTCCTGGGCTGATGCATTCGGTCCCGCCCACCGAGGGATAAAAACTGTCATCCTAAGGAAGCCTTTTCTCTTTTTCCATCGAACCCTTCAGTGAACCAGGGTTACGGTTGGTAACCTAACGTTCCATTTCAATTCGAAGATGACCACCAACGACATTATTATTATTATTATTATTATTATTATTTATTTATTTCTTAGCAGACGCCCTTATCCAGGGCGACTTACAATCGTAAGCAAATACATGTCAAGTGTTGCAATACAAGTAATACAATAAGAGCAAGAAATACAATAACTTTTGTTCAAGTGTGACAAACCACAATTCAATAATACAGCAGATAATAGTGATAGTTACATCAGGATATGATTAAATAGTGATAGTTACATCAGGATATGATTAAATACAAAATACTACAGGTTAAACAGTTGGCAGATTACAGTATTCTGAAGTACAGGATTAAATGCAGTAAAATAGGGGGCAGATAAGAGCAAAATAAAGCACATTTAAATGAAGGGTGATAGTGTCCCAGGATACAAACAGAGGAGTTCTACAGGTGCTGTTTTAAGAGGTGAGTCTTAAGGAGGCGCCGGAATGTGGTCAGGGACTGGGCAGTCCTGACATCTGTAGGAAGGTCATTCCACCACTGCGGAGCAAGGGTGGAGAAGGAGCGGGCTCTGGAGGCAGGGGAGCATAGCGGAGGTAGAGCCAGTCTTCTAGTGCAGGCGGAGCGGAGAGGTCGAGTGGGGGTGTAGGGAGAGATGAGGTTCTGGAGGTAGCTGGGTGCAGTCTGGTCAAGGCATCTGTAGGCTAGTACAAGAGTCTTGAACTGGATGCGAGCGGTGATCGGGAGCCAGTGGAGCGAGCGGAGTAGTGGAGTAGCGTGGGTGAAGTGAGGCAGAGAGAACACCAGGCGGGCAGCAGAGTTCTGGATGAGCTGGAGTGGACGGGTGGCGGACGCAGGGAGGCCAGCCAGGAGGGAGTTGCAGTAGTCTAGGCGGGAGAGTACCAGGGCCTGGACCAGGAGCTGGGTAGCATAGTTGGTGAGGAAGGGTCGGATGCCATTATGAATGACATTATGTATGGGATAATGTATACCAGAGCAGTCGCGAGGGAGAAGGAACAGCAGCATATGAGGGACACACTAGCACTGTCTAACCCAGAGGTTAGCGGTGTGAGCTTACACCCTCAAGTACCCTTGTGCCTAATGAAGGCAGGACAGGGTCTACCACATTAAGGTGGTAGAACCTGGAGAAAGTATGCGGCTTAGCCCAGCTAGCTGCAGTACAAATATCGTACAGCGAGGCCCCTCTGAAGAGGGCCCAAGATGTAGCCAACCCTCTAGTGGAGTGTGCGGCTACCCTTCCAGGTGGGGGCAACCCAGCACCATCATACGCTGTCAAGATTGTGTCCACAATCCAATGTGACAGATGCTGCTTTGAGAGGGGCTTTCCTAGGGTCTGTATACCGTGATAGACAAAGAGCTTGTCAGTATGAGGCAGAACTCTTTCTTATCCACGTAAAACCTCAATGCCCACACTGAGCAGAGGAAATTCAATCTCCTATCCTCCTCCGAAGCAAACCGGGGTGGATGGAAGGACTGCAGTTCCACAGACTGATTAATGTGGAAGGCTGTGGTCACCTTGGGGAGGAAAGCAGGGTTGGTACGCAGAGACACCCTGCTGTCATCGTCCCAAATACGCATACAGGAGCTGTGCACCATCAGTGCCTGCAGCTCACTGACCCACTTTTCGGAGGTGATAGCCAAGAGGAAGACTGTCTTCATAGACAGATACTTCAACTGTATGGAGTGTATGGGCTCAAACGGGGCCTTCGTGAGAGCCTCCAGTACATCAAGGCTCCATTTGAGGAGAATGGCCCTCCTGGGAGGGCGTAGCCACTGAGCACCCTTCAAAAAACAGGTCACTAGTATATAAGCACGCAGGACAATGAGTCAATGGGGACATGGCTTGCAGATATGGCTGCTAGGTACACTTTCAACGTAGACTCACGGTCCCGTTCAGGGTCCAGACCCACAGTTGGAGTCTGCCTGGTCCTGGGTGACAGAGGGTGCCTTGCACATGACTGAGGAGATCCATGTGCAGCAGGATCCCCAAGGGCTGGCCTTGCAGCAGCTAGCAGAGGTTTGAAAACCAGAATCTCCTCGGCCATCTAGGGGCCACCAGGAGAACTGTCGCCTTGTCTCTTCTGACCTCCTCGAAGAAGGCATGGTGCAGCGGTATTGGCGGGAAAGTGTACATAACGCGATCCGACCAGGGTCTGCAAACTCCTCTGCCTGCCTAGACCGCCCCCCAGCCAGAGTTGGATGTGTCCGTCATCACCAATTAATTGTTGTGTATCACTCCCATCATTATCCCTTTGTTCAGGTAAGAGTCTTGCCTCCACCAGCGTAGAGCTTCCCAGCATAGGCGAGACATGATCAGCCGATTTTGTCTGTCGCAATTGGGGTGCAGCTGAAGGCACTGAGCCACACTTGGATCAGGTGTATGTGGAGTAACCCTAGTTGGGTGGCTGATGAAGCTGCAGCCATCAGACCCAATAGTTTAACACAATACCAATTATACTGTGACCCCTTGTTGAACAGGGCCAGACAGTTGTGAATGGCAGCTACTCTGTCGTCCGACAGGTAGGCTCAAATTGTATTGGAATCCAACCGGAGACCCAAGTAGACCGTACTTTGCACCAGTATGAACTGGCTCGTCACAATCGCTGTGTGGGTGGAGGTGGAGACACGTAGGGGCGCAAGTTCAGCTAAAGGGAAGTAACCAGCTTTACTGTATTGAGGAGGAATTGTGAACTGGTTTGTCTGTATTTCCTCTCCCTGAAAGCTACTTTTGACCTTTCCCAGGTTTCCTGGGATCTCCCCTCTCTAGGTCGGCGGTGGATTGGAGAACGGTACCGGCGGGTGTGGCGCCTCCTGGAGGACGACGATCTGAGGCAGGGACGGTGTGGGTGAGCGCAACACCTCCCCTTTGGATTATTCGAACTTTTCAATTCCTTTGCAGGATTCTGGACTACTAATTAAGAACTGCATTAGTATTGCATCTGGTCTTCTTTGTTGGATTTGTTGTGATAAGTAATTGAGTGTTTTAACCCGCGGGAGCGTAGCTCCAATTAGGATTTTTAAGTATTGTATTTTGTTTGTTTAGTGGAAGCTTCCTTGTGTGCATTTTTTTAAAGTGTACCTAACCCTGTGGAGAATTGATAACATTGGTTTAATTTAATTTTAAACTTGTTACTGTTGTTGTGTGTGCGGAATCCCGGGGATCAAAAAGAACCTGTGTAGGGATAAATAAAAGATTTCTACAGTAAGGAGGAAAAAAAGATTTCTACAGTAAGGATTCTGAAGAGCCCAGAGATTTCAGCGGGACTTGGGAATTAATGTGCGCACACACAACGAGGGATGAAATGCGCTTTTAACTGCGGCAAAGCAACGTGTAAAAGAGCCTAAATAAATAACTATTAGTATGATTTTTAACCGAGGCCCGTGCTCGGGTGCCTCACAGCGGGGTACGATCTTGCTCTTAATATCATTTAAAGTGATTAAATTGGTCTGTTTTTAAGTTATAGTCGTGGTCGATACAGGGAATATTTTTTAACAAAGAGAAGTATAGATTTTGGGGTTTCGTCCGTTTTTACTTGATCTCCCCTGTCCTGTATAACTGAATTTGCTTTAAAGAATATTTTGAAATCGGGTAATTACTACTCCCTTGTTCTATAGGGTTTATTCATCTTTTCTATTGAAGGCTCGCTGTGGAAACATGGTAGCAGGCTATGTGAAGTTGGCAGGATGTTTCTGTATGAAGCTGTGTGTAGATTCTCACACTGTGGGGTTCAGCGCACAGAGGAACATCGAAGAGTCTGAAAGCAGCACTCGGGTTATCTGCAGATCGAATGTCTTCTTGTCCTTATCATGCTTCACTGAAATTCGATTTCTGAAACTTGCTGGAACACTTGTAGCATCCATGTTTTCATAATATAGGATTTGGGGAGCTTGGATGTGATTTTGAATATACCAGAACAGATTTGGCTGCGTAGCGTCTTTATAAGAACAGGGTATAGCGGTATTTCCTTCTTCTTTTACTATTAGAACTGAAGACTGGCTCACTGACTGTCCCTGAGATGTTTCTAAATGAAAACACAAAAAAACAATTAATAATACGTGTTTATGAAGCAGTAAATAATGTATCTGAATCAATCATAATACCCGTTGAGACCCAGAGAAGCAGGGCTGTGTATAGGACTCGGTGCATCATTGCATTCTCCATGCTCCACTCGTGTCTGATGAACCCCTCTCTAGATAACGGGTGGGAATGAAAGGGCTCGTTTCTAAACCTGTGTTTTACTTTGCTCAATGACACACCCCTTTCCAAGTTAGCATATGTACAGCAGTTAACATATTTCTTAAACTATTTAGACTTGGCCATACAAATATTATGTCCCTACCTTGTGTAGTTTGTACGGTTGGCCTGCCTTTGGCATACAGATTTATTTTGTATCTTAAATAACTGTTTAATTGCCTTGTGCCTAACACTGAGCGAACTTTAAGTCTGAGATGAGCAATGCGGGAAGACAGTCATGAGCCACCTGTGGTGCTGAAATGTGACTAGACATCTACTAACCGTAAACCATGAATTGGTTTAATCAGAACAAAATAAAACCTGAAAAACGACACTCTGCTGAAGAGTGGGATTACAATGAAGTTAGCCGCTGTTCATTTCACATGCTTTGTGTGTGTTTAAAATGGTCGCTGGATTTTAAAAGTTTTTTTTTTAATATTACTACATTAAGTGTTTTATGGATGAATTAACTGTAGAGCAAAAAAAAATCTATTTTATGCAAAGGGGAAAAGATATGACTACAGCTATGACCAATAAAACGTTTGCAATTAACAATTTGTTTCAGAAAGTCGAATGAAATCTGCTGCATAATTTTACTTTAACAAGTTGAATTACATACCACTTTGTAATTTTCCATATAACCTACTTAACAAAAAACTGACAAAAATTGAAAAATGTGACATTTCGAAATCTGTATTCCGTTTGAGCTCAATATTTTTCCTATCAGCTTCCCAACACGTCTGTCTTAATAAATGATGATATTGTGTATTAAGATTTGTTCATATAAATATAGGTCTACAATACCTGAACATATTAAAAAGCAAAACACAAGCAGATGTTAAATCTTCATCTTCACTGTGCGTGCAGGACGGGTGCGGTTGTATTGGTCTGAGAGCTGTGAGTGTCGCTGTGTACAAGTCTATCTCAACACATGAGAACTGTGAGTCTAGCTGTGTACAAGTCTACCTCAACACATGAGAGCTGTGAGTCTCGCTGTGTACAAGTCTATCTCAACACATGAGTTGTGAGTCTCGCTGTGTACAAGTCTATCTCAACACATGAGAACTGTGAGTCTAGCTGTGTACACGTCTACCTCAACACATGAGAGCTGTGAGTCTCGCTGTGTACAAGTCTATCTCAACACATGAGTTGTGAGTCTCGCTGTGTACAAGTCTATCTCAACACATGAGAACTGTGAGTCTCGCTGTGTACAAGTCTATCTCAACACATGAGAACTGTGAGTCTCGCTGTGTACACGTCTACCTCAACACATGAGAGTTGTGAGTCTCGCTGTGTACACGTCTATCTCAACACATGAGAGTTGTGAGTCTCGCTGTGTACACGTCTACCTCCACACATGAGAGTTGTGAGTCTCGCTGTGTACAAGTCTATCTCAACACATGAGAACTGTGAGTCTAGCTGTGTACAAGTCTACCTCAACACATGAGAGCTGTGAGTCTCGCTGTGTACAAGTCTATCTCAACACATGAGTTGTGAGTCTCGCTGTGTACAAGTCTATCTCAACACATGAGAACTGTGAGTCTCGCTGTGTACACGTCTACCTCAACACATGAGAGCTGTGAGTCTCGCTGTGTACAAGTCTATCTCAACACATGAGTTGTGAGTCTCGCTGTGTACAAGTCTATCTCAACACATGAGAACTGTGAGTCTCGCTGTGTACAAGTCTATCTCAACACATGAGAACTGTGAGTCTCGCTGTGTACACGTCTACCTCAACACATGAGAGTTGTGAGTCTCGCTGTGTACACGTCTATCTCAACACATGAGAGTTGTGAGTCTCGCTGTGTACACGTCTACCTCCACACATGAGAGTTGTGAGTCTCGCTGTGTACAAGTCTATCTCAACACATGAGAGCTGTGAGTCTCGCTGTATACAAGTCTATCTCAGCACATGGCCTACAATGTAGCACTACAGCGAGATATTGTACCTATAATTTTTTTGCCAAGTTTTTGTTACAACTGTTTTTGCCTTGTTTTTGTTACAACTGCTTTTGCCAAGCAGTTGTAACATTTAATCAAGCAGCCTATTTCGGCGCCAGCAAGAAGCGCCAGCAAACTGAAGAGCCTCAACAAAAGAGCCGGGAGTCTAGCTGTGGGAGTCCAGCAAGGGGAGGCCTGCGCTGACACACTGGTCGAATAGATACAAACCTAACAGCGCTCTGGAAGAAGCCATCTGCTAGTCAGGTCTGTACCCTCCACCCCACTGCTCCTTCTGTGCCTTTTGTCCTGCCTGTCCTGCTATGACTGTCTCTCACATCCCTGTTCTGTCCTCTCGTCCTCGTCCTCTGCCCTCTCTCCGCTGCTGCTCCTCCAACCCTTCTAACCTCATCCCTCTGCCTCTCCCCCCCTCCCACACACTCTCTGGTGCACTCTGGAACTGTCACTCTTCTGCTAACAAAGCTGATTTCATCTCTGCCTTTGCCTCCCACCTCTCTCTCGATTTCCTTGCTCTCACTGAAACCTGGCTGTCCCCTGATAACACTGTAACTCCTGCTGCCCTGTCCTCTCTCTATGTCCTGTCCCATACCCCGTGTCTCACTGGACGGGGAGGTGGGACTGGTCTTCTCCTCTCTCCCTCCCTACTCTTTTCTGTCCCCTCCGATCTCTCCTCACTCTCTGTTAATACCTTTGAATTTCATGCAGTCCAACTAACCTCTCCCTGTCAACTCCTGCTCATTATACTGTACCGCCCCCCTGGGCCTCTCGCTCACTTTCTGGATGAACTCGACTTTCTACTCTCCTCCCTCCCCTCTCTGTCTACCCCAACTGTCCTGTTAGGTGACTTCAACATCCATCTCTCCAACCCCAGCCACTCTGCCGGATTCCTCCCTCTCCTTCACTCCTTCGACTTCTGTCTCTCTCCATCCCCTCCTACCCACAAAGCTGGCCATCAACTGGACCTCACCTTCTCCAGGGCCTGCTGCCCCTCCACCCTCTCTGTCACCCCCCTGGACCTCTCTGATCACTATTTCATCTTTTTTTCTCTGTCTCTCCCCCCTCTCCCTGCTCCTCCTACCCCCACTGTCACCTCTCGCTTGTAACCTCCGCTCTCTCTCCCCCTCTGTCCTTGACTCCACTGCTCTCTCTCACCTCCCTCCTATCGACTCCTTTTCACAACTCTCCGTAGACTCTGCTACCTCCACCCTCTTCTCCTCCCTCACCTCCTCCCTCGACTCCCTCTGTCCCCTCACCTCCTGACCTGCTCGCCCCTCCCCTCCCCATCCCAGGCTCTCCTCTGCGCTCCGCTCGGCAAGAATCACACTGCGATCTGCTGAAAAGAAATGGAAGAGAACCAAACTCCCTGCTGCCCTAGACCTTTACCGCACTCTCCTCTCCTCCTTCTCCTCTACTCTCTCCTCTGCTAAATGTACTTATTTCCAATCTGTAATCCAAGCCTCCACTAACAACCCACGTAAACTATTCTCTACCTTCTCCTCCCTCCTAAACCCTCCCCCCCTCCTCTTCCCTCCTCTATCTCCCCTGATGACTTTGCCTCCTTCTTCTCTTCTAAAATCTCAGATATCCGCAAACTCTTTAACACCTCTCCCTCCCCCGCACCCCCTCCTGTTCCAACCCCTACACCCACTGCATCCCCTACTAACTCACCCTCCTTCTCCACCTTCTTGCCCCTCTCAGACTCTGACCTCTCCTCCCTGCTCCAGGGTCACAAACCCACCACGTGTGCCCTGGACCCCCTCCCCACTCACCTCTTTCAAGCTGCTGCTCCTGCTCTACTTCCCTTCATCTCCTCCCTTCTCAACACCTTTCTACTTTCTGGTCTCTTTCCCTCTGCCTTCAAAAAAGCCTCTATCACTCCCCTCCTCAAAAAACCTACCCTCGACCCCACCTCCCTCCAGAGCTACCGTCCTGTCTCCCTCCTACCCTTCCTCTCCAAAACCCTCGAGCGGACTGTACACCGCCAGCTCTCTGGTTTCCTGTCCAACCACTCTCTGCTCGACCCTCTCCAATCTGGCTTCTGCTCTGCTCACTCCACTGAAACCGCCCTCCTGTCTGTCACCAACTCACTTAAGTCTGCCCGAGCTGCCTCTCTCTCCTCTGTCCTAATTCTCCTCGACCTCTCTGCTGCTTTTGACACTGTTGATCACTCTATTCTACTATCATCTCTCGCTGACCTGGGGATCTCTGGCACTGCTCTGGCCTGGTTCTCCTCCTACCTCTCCAACCGCACTTACCAGGTAACCTGGCGTGGAGCAACCTCCACACCTCACCCTCTTTTAACAGGAGTCCCCCAAGGGTCAGTCTTGGGTCCTCTCCTGTTCTCTCTCTACACCCGCTCCCTGGGCCCCCTCATCGCATCCTATGGTTTCTCATACCATTTCTATGCTGATGATGCTCAGATTTTCCTCTCCTTCCCCACCTCTGACTCCACCATCTCCTCCCGTATCTCTACTTGTCTGTCTGCTATTTCCTCCTGGATGCACTCGCATCACCTCAAACTCAACCTCTCTAAATCTGACCTCCTTTTCTTTCCCTCCTCCTCCCCCTCCTCTGATCTCTCTATCTCTGTTCCTCTTGAATCTACCACACTCTCTCCCTCTTCCTCCGCTAAGAACCTCGGAGTCACCCTGGACCCCTGCCTCTCTTATTCCCAGCACATCTCCACTCTGGCACGCACTTGCCGATTCTTCCTGAGCAACATCCGAAGAATCCGACCCTTCCTCACCAACTACGCCACCCAGCTCCTGGTCCAGGCCTTGGTACTCTCCCGCCTAGACTACTGCAACTCCCTCCTGGCTGGCCTCCCTGCGTCCGCCACTCATACGATCCAGCTCATCCAGAATTCTGCTGCCCACCTGGTGTTCTCTCTGCCTCGCTTCTCCCACGCAACTCCACTACTCCGCTCACTCCACTGGCTACCGATCACCGCTCGCATCCAGTTCAAGACTCTTGTACTAGCCTACAGATGCCTTGACCAGACTGCACCCAGATACCTCCAGACCCTCATCTCTCCCTACACCCCCACTCGACCTCTCCGCTCCGCCTGCACTAGAAGACTGGCTTTACCTCCTCTACGCTCCCCTGCCTCCAGAGCCCGCTCCTTCTCTGATGATATGAAACGACACGAGTGATGTGTACTTGAAGCAGCTGCAGTGTGAAGAAGGAATACTTTACCAAATAATACCGCTATTTGTAATTAGTAGATTGATAATAAAATGCCATTGTGTTGATTGTGTGAGTCCAGCTCCATGCGGTACTAATTTTGATCGCAATCTGATTCACTCTGAGTGACGTCACTACAACAGAAAATAAACTGAAGAACAAAAAACATCTGTGTTGACAATAAGATTGAAGTGTTTGTTCTCTTTATTTACTGGTACAGCACATTCTATTTGTGTATATCCATTGTGATGTGGTAAGCCATGATATATGGTTTCTTGCTCTTGTTATTCTTAGAACTAAGATCACAAGTCAGGGAATGATTGAGGTGGAGCGTTTGCAGAGTGTTCAGCTCAGGGGTGTGTTCAGTGGAGTCTTCACATCCGGTGCCTTCACAGCACTTTGATACGTTAATGAAGTCCTGTATCAAACACATGTTTATTATATTATATTGTTCATTGTGGTTCACCATAACCTGCTCTCTAATTCCAATTCTATGAACAGGGAACACATTTCCAAAGAGTGCAGAGAAGAAAGTGACTCAGAATGCAAACAGTTTGCCTGCACTGAAACCACTTCCTTTATAATGGACTCATGCCAATGATAGTGTGAGGAAGCAGTTCAACAAGACTTTCTTTCATCTTTTACCAGGTAATGGGCCTGTGCCAGTTAGTGCTGAGAGAGTTTTTGTACAGCCTCCCAATGAGTTTTCACACTGTGCTACCCTCAGAGCACATTGATAGATTGCTGTGTCGCTCAGAGCAAGTTTGGAAATGATGATTGTAGTAGAAGAGCTGTCTGCTGTAGAAGTGAACCGGCTTTTAGCAAAGTCTGCAGTGTCACTCAGGCTACTCCATGAACCAACTCCTTTCCGCAGTATGTATTCCAGGGCTCGGTTTGAGTTCTGCCGATACCAGTAGAGAAGAACATTGTTGCTACTTGCAGTATAAGAGCAGCGGAGCGTTACTGACTCTCCTTCTGTTCTGGAGACTGCTGTCTGTCGAGGACTGATGGAATCCCCGCTTGTCATGACTGAACATTGAGGAAGGAAAAGAACATTTAATAGACAGTCAGAAATAATAATAATAATAATAATAATAATAATAATAATCTTTCTTGTTGTGTTGGAATTACCTGGCAGGATAATAAACATACACATGATTAATGTATCCATTTTAGCTCAGTGCTGATTTCTTTATAAACAGAATATAAAGGTTTTGTGTCTGTGTTGATTCTGGTGCTTTCTGTTCACAATGCTGCTCTGAAATATTCTGCTCAGAGGTTTAGACCGTCAAATGTCTGTAACCAATCAGAGGAGAGAAACAGAAACATGTGATGTAAATGTGATGTAATCATGTAACTCTGTGGTTCATAGTTGTGGTTACCATCTTGTTTTATCAACACCTTCATTAGCAGTTAACTGGATGCAAGTCAAAGAGGTTTCAATTCTTCATTGACTAACTGCAGTCACCCTACCCACTTTCCAATGAACCTTCCCAGAGCTCAGGAAATCCAGCTCTCACCACATTATAATGTGCACTGCGGTTACCTTCTACACAGATTCCATGATTAGTGACGTATTTTCTGCTCGTAATTAATTCGGGCCAGCCTGCATAGTGACATGGTACCAAAGAACCAAAGAACTCTGGTACGTAATGTCACGGTAACCAGTACCCCGCCCCCCACACGGTCCAAGCCTTTATTGTGTCGTCACTCAGCTCGCAAGTTTGATGTCAGCAGCTTGTATATCAGAAGCTTATGTAAAAGGATCACACTCACTTCGGTTCGTTGCCCCTTTAAAAACACTGACCCAACACACAAATGGATTTTTGAAGCGCGGTTGCGCAATTTTTAATAAACACAAAAACAAAATAAACAAAACAAACACCTAGCTCTCTTTGAGCAATAACTAAACAGAACAGGAACCTAAACTAAAACAGGACAGCTAAGCTGTTTACCTGTAACAGAACAAACAAAACAAAACAGCACACACACAAAAAGGCTTCATTCTACCTTTTTTTTTTTTCCTTAATTTTACGACTGTACCCACACACCAGCACAGTCGGGCTTCTACCCTCTTCAGCAACTGCCTAGAGCAGACTGACTGCTCTCCTTTTAAGCCCTGCACCTGGCTCAAATTTTCAATAGAAGCCAGGTGCAGGTAATGATTAATCAATAAAACAATTGACAAAACACAATTAAACAATTACACAAGACAAATGTGCATTCCGCACATGTTTTTTCTGCAGAGAGGTTTTTAACCCCCTCTCTGCCATCTCACACTTAGTTTTGATGAATATGTCTATAAATTGTAATAAAAAATCAACTTTCGTGACCACAAAGAAAACACAAGTTAAAGAACTAACTTTCGGTTTCCATCGTTTCGATGTTTAGTTTTCTTCATCTGCTTATTTCTATTATTGCCTATCAAAACAATACACTTTGTTACGACAACAAAAGATAGTTCTGTGAAAGACAGCAATTATCGGCAACTGGAATCAGTCGAGTTCATCTGTATGGAGAATGTGGTTTGTGTCGAGCGCTGAGCAGGAAGGGACTCTGGTCGCTGAGAGTGACACTGCACGGGTCTGACAAGATACTTCATTGTGGAAAAGTAACGTGCAGTTCTACACTGCCATCTAGCGGTGTTGCAGCGAAACTGCATTAACAACACATTATCTTGCAGTAGAAAGGTTTTTGTTCAGGCTCATTAGTGAATGCATCGCTGTGGGCTTCAGTGCACAGTAGTACCTCGCAGAGTCCAACGCATTGGCATTGTTCACAGTCAGGTTAGCTGAATTAGCTTCAGGGTTTAAAGAAGCAGACAGTCTGGGGTCAGTGGCTTCAGGCTTGTCTGTATTGACTTTGCCTCCAGCAAGGGAATAGGTTTGTAGTAAATATTGTGGAGATGTATTCCCATTCTGCTTGTACCATTGCAGGTAAACACTAGCACCCTTGGTTGCAGTGTATGCACACTGTATTGTGGCTGTTTCTCCATCAGTGGTGCTGATATGGGCAGACAGTGATGTCACTGACTCCTTCCCATAAGAATCTGCAAGGATTGAAGCAAAATGCTGCAGTTAAAAAAGGTGTCTTGAAATAGGAGATGAAATACCTTGTTAACAAGGGAGCCCATAGAAGCAGAAGCAGCAAGCTGTAAGCAAGCAGTAAGATGCAAACAACACTCACACACAAACAATCCCATTAGAATAGAAACCCAGGCAATCACATAACACACGCCATCCATTCAAACAGGATCGCATAACAATTCACTGATATAGCCAGGCAGCCATGTCCTTAACAAGGATCTGAAATGTCTTCAGATAACATGTGAGTTTCATAGAGACACAAGATGAGATGCAATGAGAAGCTGTATAGAGCTCAACCAGTGAAGGTTCGTTAAATGAACTCTTATCTCGTACATTGTATGAAGGCGCCCATGAGTATGTGTAGCAGTAGATTCTTCTCCATTGTGCGCGGGGCTCCCAGTCTGTGCTCTGCGCTCTGCACAGGAAGTGATGTGCTGCTTGTTGCTGTGTTTTATACCCTGCAGGTGTCTGTGCACGTGGTGAGAGGTGTTGTGTGCATGTGGTGAGAGGTGTTGTGTGCACGTGGATATTGGGGCTAGATAGTTCCTTTAATAATTGTGTTTTCTTTTTTTTATGTTTTACATACCATTTTATAAAGTTAGACATTCATCAAATCGTTGTTTTTAAATTAGAAGTTTAAGCCAGTGTTATATATTGTAATATCTATTAGTATTACACAGTGAGACTATAGCAGGTTGCCAGAGGAATTGACAGCAGGTACAGAAGAACGTGTGCTGTTTTATCCGAGGTAGTTTCTACACAGAACACAGGCTGCACTGTGATCTTTACCAAATACTCCAGGAACGTCCATAGATACTGTAATTATTATTCTCTGTCCTCATTCGTAGAATAACTACAGTACTCTACGGGAGTCCATGGTGTATCCTCTATGTGCTGTATGCTTCCTGTATCCTCTATATATTCAGTACAGTCACTGTTGCCCCAGCCTGACTCCTGCTGGGATTTCAATGTCAGTGATAATGGACACGGTATCCACTGAAGCAGAGTAGCTGAAACTTGAGACAATCAGTTCTACACACGTACGCGTGACCATTCTTTCATTATATTACACCCTAATGATCAGGCACGGCTTATATTATCTAGTGAGGACAACAGTATCGCTCCGAGTGTTAATAACGCTGTGGCTTCAAGCTGCAGCAGTGAAGTTCATTATATTGTCATTTATTTGATAAGAAATGTCCTGACTTCTGTGGCTTCAAGCTGAAACCATAACTATGTTGTAATGAATATTGTTCTATATTGTATCCGTTTTCTAATGCATTCACATTGTGAGAAGTCGTTTAGAATGTACTACCTGTAAGATTCCAATCCACGCGTGAGATCAATCTACACCTTGTTAAGAGGTTCATTGATCCCTGTATTAAGGCAGGAGTGTTCATTTGCTGTGATCTGTGTCTGGCACAGATGAGTGCTGGACGCTCTCCAGGGTACTGAACTGCTTTGACTGGAAATTAAACTGGTAGAAATGCTAGAGAGGGGTGTTTCTAAGTATTAATATTGTCGATATAAATTAACTGATTATATTTCAATTACAAGTTCCATGAGCTCTTCATGGCAGAAAACGTGTTCTTAATGCCTGAAATAAATCTGCAAAATATTTAAGGGAATTTAACACAATGTCTTCATGCTGTAGCGATGCTGGTGCTGCTCTTGAATTGCTTTCATACAGGCAGTGCTAGAAAGCAAGCTGCAGGAGAGCGAGTCACCTGTGTGGAGCGAGCAACATTTGCTGGCAACATTATGCAACTTCCGGTAAGTCAGTCGGAGAGGGTCGAAAGCGTATTTCAAAATAAAAGTCTCAAATATCTGCTAAAAAATGCCTTATTGTATTTATCTTTATTTTTGTTTATATTGCTTATTGTATTTATATTTGTTTATATTGCTTATTTTTTTATATTTGTTTATATTTCTATTATATTATATATTTTGTAAGTAAAAATCTGTCATGTGTATATTTCATACATTCCTGAAAAAAATAAGGATTGTAACTCAGTAAAAGGGGGTGAAATGTAATGAACAGACTCAGAGTGAATAGAAAATGGGGTTGGTTGTGCCAGATTTACGTCACTGCTATTTTTGCTGGGGTTTTCGTAGTGCCCGGGTGCTGAAAACATGACATGTTAGCTGGTAGGTTGTGTATTTCAGCCATTCTTGAAAAAATTAGGGATTGTAACTCAGTAAAAGGGAGGTGAAATGTAATGAACAGACTCATAGTGAATAGAACATTAGGTTGGTTGTGCCAGATTTATCGTCACTGCTATTGTTGCTGGGGTTTTAGTAGTGCCCGGGTGCTGAAAACAGTGTTGAGAGAGCGGAAACTCTACAGGAGGAGAGCAGGAGAGTCTGAATGAATAATGAGCTTAGAACAGCGACAAATAACTGTCCTACACTGCCCCCTGGCGGGAAAAATCTGAAATGCAGAACTAAAGAGCATAATGTATACTGATAGCTAGAAAATGTGTTTGAAACTGAAAACAGCGTCTACTATTTTTTATTTTTTTTATTTTTCTGTTTTCTGTTCACTTCTCAAAACCCATCTGTCTACTTTACAGTGATCCACAACTCAGGAGGCAATGTGATGCAGTCTGTAAGCAACTTCATTGTTTTAAAATCGAGATATCTCTCTCCTCACTGTCAGGAGTGCTGGGTATGTATTGTTAAAAAGCACTTTAGACACATGTATATGCATTGCTATTTTATATTGCTAAATATTTATTTAAATAATGTTTGTTTTAATTAATCAAATGAAGAATATATATATATATATATATATATATATATATATATATATATATATATATATATATACATACATACATACATATATACACGCAACCTTAACTCTGCACCCTTATGTGTATGTTCCCTGTCACACTTGACATCACATATGACAACATCAATGACATGGGCAATGACATCACTAAGCACATGACAAATTCTCCCCGAAGACTGACCATACGGAAGTCATTGTGATTGGTAACATGCTCAGTAACTGCATTCCCACAATCTTTGCTGTCAAGCTCATTATTTCACCAGTGTTCTAAATAAAACCAATGAACTCAGAATACAGTAGAGCTAATTAATTAGTTGGGACCTTCCACAGGCAATATTTCTCCAAACTAATATTGGAATCCACAACATTGGCTTTCTTGTATGAACTACTCTTTTTCACATGGCAAAAGGAGTCACTGCATTTTCTACAGTATTATTATTCATTTTATTTTTGCACTCTTACCCATTCTTCTTTCAAACTTTACAGTTCAGTAAGAATTCTTGCTAACATAATCTTATGGCTGGAAGCCAATTATGCCATTGAAATGTTTAGGTACATGTGGCAAAGTGGCTGGTAAGGGGAACAGAGGTAGCGGTGATGCGGTGCAGGAGTGACAGGCAGACAACGGTACTCCAGTGAAAAAAGGTGCTTTATTTCTTTTCCAGGTCTGGTGACCGAAAAATAAACAAATCCCTGGCGATACACAACAATGTGTAACGCACGGGGATAACAATAAACAGGGCACAGTCCCGAACAAAACAAACAGGCGGTCACCAGTCCTGGGTGCGTGCAGTTGTGATGGTGGTTTTGTGCAAACACAGATAGTGCGGTGTGCAGTGGTGCTCCGGGACCGTGCTGACCCTTGTCGACAGCTCCGGAGTAATGCTTTAACTGTCTGGTGGTGAAAAACACAGACAATTACACAGACAAACACAACAAAACACAACACGTAATGCTATCCCTTTATTTTAACAACTAGAGCTCCTCTCTCGATCCTTCTCTCTCCAAACGCTAACCCAAACGAAGGAAAAGAACAGCGTTACCCTGGCCCCTATATGTAATCCCGCATGATATCTAGGTGAACGGTTGCAGCTGCCTTATTACTTGCAGCTGCCCCTCGTTTACCTGTCAAATCAATACGGTCTTACAACAGAGTCTCGCTTCTTTCCAGGCTGACCCACTTCCCGGTCCCGGAAACGAACTGTCAGGCCAGCCCTTCCAGATACTTCTCCTCCCGTTCTTTAGCGCCCTCACAGGTCGGGAGGAAGATTTATCACCAGAACTCATTGTATTTCTGTCACAGTACAATTACAGATTTCTGAGGTTCAATGAAGTACATAAAGCAGAAGTGGATTGTAATGCATGGATTTTATGCTTCCAAGAAACATAAAACACTGCTTTGTGTACCACAGTATACATGGAGCAGCAGTACACCATACAGTACTACAGAAGATTCCTTTTCTATTTCACTTGCGTCTTCTGAGTGAAATTAAATGGAGAGTGTTATCTTACATGTAGGGTTTCACATATTGCAGGTCCCATCCATTTTCAGGCACTCCTTTCCAAACATCAAATACTTATCACTACATACCTCAACATGAATTACACATTTCTGAGTACATGGAAATCTGTTGTTGGTTAAAGCACATTTCAACAGCAAAGATAATGCAGTTACTGAGCATGTTACCAATCACAATGACTTCAGTATGGTCAGTCTTCGGGGAGAATTTGTCATGTGCTTAGTGATGTCATTGCCCATGTCATATGTGATGTCATATGTGATGTCAAGTGTGACAGGAAACATACACATAAGAGTGCAGAGTTAAGGTTGCGTGGCTACTTTAACTTGCAATTTCCTAACCTTTTGGACATTTGCAAACAAACCTTAACGTTATTTTAATGAAGTTTTTGCCATTGAATTTCCATAGTTTTGCAGAAGGCATCTTGGAAAATCAAACAACCAACAACAAGTATGTAGAAATGTTTTTATTTAATTGATATCAGTCATCATATAGTTATTCACAAAATACTTATTCGGAAAAGACTTAAAAACATAAATCTCTGTGGATTTGACCCAGTATTTTTCAATATAGATTGCAATTTGTAATTGCGCAATTAACATTTGTATTACACCATCAGAGAGTAGGAGAGTTGCGCAGAGAAACTGTATAGATCAATGTGAGCTGTTTTCAATAGTAGCTTCTACACAGAACACAGGCTGCACTGCCATCTTCACCAGCGAGACTCACTCGGCAGGCAGCAGGAGGTTTTTGTATGAAGTGATATAGAGAATCTCACAGTGTGGGACTCAGAGCACAGAAGTACGTGGCAGAGTCAGACAGCACAGCCGCAGTGATATTCAGATGAAAGGTCTTCTCTGTGTTGTTATGAGATGCAGAGAAACGATTTCGAAACCTTGGTGGAATGTCCTCTGCCTGAGAATATTCATTCAGTAAAGCTGTGGGGCTTGTTTGGGGTCCTGAATGTACCAGAAGAGACCTTTAGCAGTGCCTGCTGTTTCATACTTGCACTGAATAATGGAGCTCTCTCTCTCTGTTTGAGGACAATTGAATTTGAAGGTTGAGTCACTGAGTCTGCTCAGGTCATTTCTAAAAGAGTAGACAGAAAGATAATCAGGGTGAAAATAGAAAGAAATAGATTGCAGGAACACATTGCATAACAATAAACTGATAAATAAACATTACAACCGCTAAGAAAAGCAACACACACACACACATACACACATACACACACACACACACACACACACATATATATATATATATATATATATATATATATATATATATATATATATATATATTCGTTGAAAAACACGAAAGACACTGCCAAATCTTGTCAAAACAATTGCTTAATTGATTTATTTACCTATGATTAAACAGAACAGTATCAAAGTAAAAACTACATTTTCCTGTCCCATTCTCAAAACTTTTAAACGACAAACCACCACCGTCAACACTGCCGCTGAACCTGTGAAGAATGTGTTTCTATAGCAGTGATGTCATAGAAACCAGTGCCCCGCCCCCATACAGTGGAACCCCATACTGTGTCGTCACTCTGTTTGGATCATGGCTAGTCTTTTACATCTCATAAATGAAACCAAGGTTCGCTTTTGATCATCTGAATATACCGCTAAAATATGCCAGCTTTTGAGACAACGAAGGAAACGAGACGTAAATAAGACACTCATTCAAGTTAGTTCAGTCTCGGGAAATTAGAAAGAACACAACTCACATGCATTATTCTTAGTGCCAGGAAAGTTTTCATTTCAAAATAGATTGCTGCATGTTAATGAAATTACAGTAACCGTGATATTATTATTATTGATTTTTTTGTAGACGCCCTTATCAGTGGTTAAAGAAAAGGGCTTGTAACCAGAAGGTCCCCGGTTCAAATCCCGCCTCAGCCACTGACTCATTGTGTGACCCTGAGCAAGTCACTTAACCTCCTTGTGCTCCGTCTTTCGGGTGAGACGTAATTGTAAGTGACTCTGCAGCTGATGCATAGTTCACACACCCGAGTCTCTGTAAGTCGCCTTGGATAAAGGCGTCTGCTAAATAAACAAATAATAAAATATCCATGGCGACTTACAATTGTGACAAGATATCACATTATTTTTACATACAATTCCCCATTTATACAGTTGGGTTTTTACTAGAGCAATCTAGGTAAAGTACCTTGCTCAAGGGTACAGCAGCAGAGTCCCCACTTGGGATTGAACCCACGACCCTCCGGTCAAGAGTCCAGAGCCCTAACCGCTACTCCACAGTGCTAATAGATACAAGTAGATGAATAGTGATATACACAGGTACCAGCTTTGAAGACCATAAAGGTCGTCTTTAATTGGAAATCTAAAGTTGCGATGTGAACATTTTCATAAAAGATGCGTGTATGTTTATGACGCTGCCCGACGGGCACCCAGACGAATTTGCAGAGCACGCGCACCAAGCAAGGAGCTGCGAGCGTCGCTGTCCGTAGTGCTGAATCGTCCTTGAAAACAAGCATCAAGATGAGAAGACTTTCAAACCAGCTGTCTTTTAAACTATTAGCTCATCGACACTGGCAATGTCTTCACAGGAACATAATCAAGATTGCTGTTTTTTTTTTCTTTTGTCTTTGTGTTTTCTTATTTGTACTTTAAATACGGGTATCAAGATTGCTTCAGAGAAATAAAACGTAACTCTCTTTTATTACATATAGTTATCGTTGCTTTGCTGTAGTGTTTACAACCAAGCGGAGGCTCTATCGAATAGAACGACCAGCAGACTACAGGAGTCTCTTTGTCATCAACACGACAGACTTCACTGTGGGACTCAGAGCGCGATAGAAAACTGCAGAGTCGCGCATCTGTATCCTGCTGGTGTTTAAATGCGAGTATTTATTCGACGCGTCAAGAAAAGCCGAGAATCGATCCTCAACACCCGCTGCTTTATTCCCATCCTCAGGCACTCCGTGCATTGTGTACCTCTGGAGAATGTATGTGAGCCGCTCTCCCGGGTCCTGACGGTACCACTGGAGATAGATGTTATTGGAAGCTGTTGAAAGGGTAAAATCACAGTGTATTGTAACCGACTGGTCTTCTTGTGTATGCAATGCCACGGGACATTCTGTGACAGAGTCTTGAGCTGCAGAACTGGAACCTGTGTAACGAGGAGAAGAATTGCGGTTATCAATACAACACTGAGCATTGACTTAACCCCGGCTACGAGGCAAACTCTGTGATCTTCCTTGAATGAGTGTGCTGTATTGCCACCTAAT